>NC_050448.1:107519902-107845736 GCF_903995425.1 Onychomys torridus
CAAGTCTTATCTCTAGGACTCCTCAACCTGAATAAACCTCAGCCTCTGGCTGAATGAGCTTCCTTAACCCAAAAGGCTTTAGTTCCTGTCTCCTCACACCTTATATACCTTTCTCCACCCAGCCATCACTTCCTGGGATTAAAGGCACAAGTACTTCCCAAACAAAGGCATGAGATCTCAAGTGCTACAATTAATTAAAGACACGTGTTTCCCAAGTACTGGGATTAAAGGTGTGTGCCACCAATGCCTGGCTCTGTTTCTCTTCCAGGGTGGCTTTGAACTCACAGAGATCCAGACAGATCTCTGCCTTCCAAGTGCTATGATTAATGTTGTGTGCCAGCACTGCCTAACCTTTATGTCTAATCTAGTGGCTAGCTCTGTCCTCTGATTCTCAGGCAAGCTTTATTTGATACACAATATAAGACCATGTAAGCAAATTGACTACCACATGGTATGAAAAGTAATAACCAAATTTTAGAGAATTTAGGCTATTAAAAATGTTGACATCTTTTTAGTGCCTATCAGAGGTAATAACTTTGTACATGTACAATTCTTTTACAGTGCAAGAAAAAGTGTTTAGAAATAAAATATTCAGATCATGCTCTAGAAGCGATTGACAGATAACTCTTGATTTATATGCATGAAATCGTGTTATATTTTAAGGTTTTGAAGCCAGTTTTTTATTTCTGATAAGGTTGTTTTACTTTGTTGAGTCACTAAGCATATTAAAGGAGTCATAGTGAACATTGTTAACCTTTGTCTCTGTTAATTTAGCAAGCTCATAATGCTGTCATTTTTGTAAGTTCGAGGGAAGTCCTGCTATACCCATTATAATAACAGATGACATTAAAATGGCATAATGACAGTCTTTTTCTCCAGAGAAGAGAATCAAAAACACAAAGAGATTGTCTTGTACATTCAGACCAACCTGCAAAATTAACTTCACAGAAAGTTCAATGTAAGACTTATTCTGAATGGATTTACTGGGGAAAAAAAAATCAGAATCGAAAGGATTTGGACATTTATGTTATGCAGAGAACAGAAAGCAGTCATTCGATTTGGAATGGAATATGCAGCCCCTCCAAGTCAAGATTTCCTGCCTGAAGCCAACACTGGATGACCACATGTCAAGGACTGAGGAACAGGTGTCAAATAAGGATGAAGATTACATCTACAGTGAAGATTCTGTAGCCTGTCTAGTCAATGCTACAGCAAACACAGTCTTCTCCAAAAGAGCTTGTTTTTAACGGCACTCTTTAAAAAAAGAACAAATTGATTCTGTTATTTTTACTTAATAAAAAATGCTTTCTAAAATGGTAGACAACTATATTTGTTTGAGCCATATTTTTTAAAAAATTCTTAACACTTAAATATTTTTAAAATATTCAAGTCCCAATTTCTACCAAGTAGAGCTAATAACTTCTAAAATTTGGCCATATTTGTTCAAAACAAAATGTTTAGAGCTTAGTACGTTTAACTTCCTTACTGTGAATACTCTGAATTTGGTTTCTCTACCTTACTGGCTCCTCCCAGCTCCCATAGGCACTAGCTTTGCAGCTCTCTTTTAAACCTTGGAAACCTTCCTAATTTTAACTTCTTAAAGGCTAGTTAGAGAGTCACAAGGAAAAGTTGGCTTTATCCTAGTCTTAGTGAATGTGGATACAGGCATACAGCATGTGATGCTCAGGAAGAGATCTATAAGACACTTGAAGATGAACAGGAAATATTTAGTCTTGAGGAACAATTCTTAATCCTTGTTTAGAAAGCCAGTGGCACAAGATATTCGAAGGCATTGTTAGAATTCCAGAGTGAAATGTTTTACAGTACAGGAAGAAACCTGAGGATAGAATAAATGAGAATTACTATGCTGGGAACGTGAGGGGAAATGGAGGACTCACGAGACAGGAGGGAAACAAGAGCGTTGTGTACTGGAAGCTCAGAGGAAATGGCTCTCTGTACACAAAATCCTACAGAAAGGACAGAAAATTATATCATCCCAGGGAACCCTTTACACTTAGCCATTAGAAGCTGAGAAAGGAGGTCTGAGAGATGCATTTTCTGTTGCCCATATTGGCATTGATTTACAGTATTTCTGTAATGAAAAAGAAAAGATGAATAATAAATAGTTCCTGGGAATATGGTAGCCCCCCTACACTAGCAATCTCAAGAGATGGCTTCTAAAAACAAAAACAAAACAAACCCAAACCTAACATTTTGAAAGCTGACCTTCATTCTATAGATGAGAAAGAAGTCAATAGCCCCCAAACATTAAACATATTAGCTGATAACAATCAAACCTTGAACCCCAAATTCTGTCTTTCAATTGCATAATGACTTTGACCACAAACTATTCTTTCTCCTTTTTCAATCCACAGACCATTTGTATGAAAATTCCTACTGGCTTGCAAGCCACTGTTTTTATATTCATAAGCACTACAAAGCTTTCCCCACTCTGATCATTGTGATTTTATTTGATATATGTGAAGAAAATAAATAGAAGTAATGACACTGTGACTAGAGCTATCATCTTCTTATCCAATAGGGTTTTTTTTTCCCCTTAAAGATTGGAATTGCCACCCACGTACAAAGCAGAAATGTAGAAATGTGTGTGTAATTCAAGTCACCTGGTTCCAGGGGCACTGCAGGTGTTTGTAGCACACACACTCTTTACTGGAAAATGGTTTCCTGGTGTTGCTTTGGTCCCAGTGTCACTGCCTAAAGAAGGAAATCTCAGACATCAAAGGAAGAAAGATTAAAGGATCCAAGCACTTTAGAAACAAGACATCCTCAGCCCCACTGTTGACTCCTGCAATGCTCCACCTCACCCAACCTCAAGCTTCCTCACCAGGAGGGCACAGGCAGATCTGCTGGGCAGATGTTGGAATGCTCATCTACACACAGGCGCACACATGAGTGGTGGTCTTGAGTTGATGTTAAATCATTGGCATTAACTTATACAGAAACCCAGGAGAGGAGTGGATGCCGCTGGCAGTATAATCAATGCCTTGAAGAAAACCTCTTAGTGCTGGTAGACTACCATGCCAGCCTGAAACTTGGCTGAGGGTGAGCCAGTGCAGAAATCCCTGCCCATAATACAAAACACATCGTTTGCTCTGTGGCCATGTACTTGAAAGTACTTCAAGTAATACTAAATGAAGCTTACCTTTAATTGTTACATAAGCTAGTTCATTTACCAGGGAGTTAGTGATTACTGTATGCCAGGCACTATGTCAGATTACTATGGGAAATGACCTCTGATTGGTGCTGACCTACAAACATACATTATAAATATTTCCCCCAGACATTTGAAAGATAAAAGCTCAGAGGCTCAAGAGAAAGTTCAGTCTTCAGCAGGAAATGAAAATTTCATCTAAATGGTAACTTTTAAGCTGACAAAGTACATTTACCTACAGATTTGTGTCTGTATGGTGATTTCACCATAAAACAAAAGCAAAAATGAACAAGAAAAATCTTACAACACAGAGAATGTAAGTGCTTCCAATGTGCCTACTTTGTTTGAATATAGAAATTTCTGGTTAAATTTAGCAAAACCTGTAATTAGGACATTAGAGCTGAGACAACTCACTACAGCTCCCTGGATCTTGAGGTGCATCATGGAAACAGCTACATCAACAATGATGGAATCTGCAAAGTGAGCTTCTAGTTCACTGCAGGCACATTGACTCACACTTTGAAAGTGGAACCTTCAGTCTGTGTCTGATACCTACAGCTCATTGTCTGGTGAAGGTGAATATTTGAGAGACTCCAGTCTGCTTAATGAATTTAGAATTTTAAAAGCTGGATTCTGTTTCTAGTTTTTATATGAACTAACCACAGGCTATTAACAGACTTTGAGGTAGGCCTCCTCACCTGTACACTCAATATTTCTGGTGAGCCCTGAAACATGTTAGAACCAAAAGTGTTGGTTGAACCACTGGGAGTGTGTGAATACATTATCTCTCAGAACATTCATCTAAAAGTGATTAGTTTTATGTTATATGAATTTTACATTAATACTATTTCAAAAATCCAACTCAACTCCCTTTCCTAATTCCATGAAAGAATGTATGCCACCCATAAGGTGCTATGTAGATGTGATTTCAGGTGATGGTTGTTCAGACACAACACGGATATGGAGCTTCTTTTGTTTTTCTTTTTGCAAGTGATGCCAACAATGCAATATTGTAAAGAAAACACTTCTTATAATGGAATTATCACATGGTGAGCTGGGGTGGTGGAGGAGAGCACTGGCTATCAGAGCTATGTTTAATGTCCACATGTGTAGTTGGAGTTTTCCTGTGTCCCGGCCTGCCAGCAGTTGGGACAAGTCTCTCCCACTCATGTCCCCCAAGTAAGCACAGAGGCTTATATTAATTAAAACTGCTTGGCCATTATTACTGACTAGCTCTTACACTTAAATTAACCCATAATTCTTATTTATATTTAGCTAGGTGGCTTGGTACCTTTGCTCAGTTCTGCCTTGACATCTTGCTTCCTCTGTGTTTTCCTGGTGACTCCTGACTCAGCCTTCTTCCTCCCTGAATTCTCCTTGTCTACTTATCCCACCTACACTTCCTGCCTGGCTATTGGATAATCAGCATTTTAGTTATCAACACATATTCACAGCATACAGGACGGCATGCCACAGCACACATGTTGTGAATATAATCCTTGTTATATATGCACATGTTATATATGCACATCATAGTTATTCCAAGACCCAAAGAGTAATAAAAAAGATACAAGACACTCTATATGCTTAGAAAAATTGTCACTCAGCTTGGTCATATCAGTTCTTCTTCTTCTACATCAAGGTAACAGGATTCCTATGGACTGAGGGTGTCTCAGCAGTGCTGGATGTCTTGACTCTTCCCTGTGTTCTATTGGTATCTGTGGGGTACTAACACGCCCTTTGTCATTCTTTCCTCTGTTGAAGTTAGGCCTTTGGGAAAGTTATCAATGGGTCCCAGTGGCTAGGGATGTGTATGTTTCCCTGTTGGCTATTTGGGTGATTTGATCTGTATGGATTAAGGAATACATGGCATTCTATGATCTCTCTCTCTCTCTCTCTCTCTCTCTCTCTCTCTCTCTCTCTCTCTCTCTCTCTCTCTCTGTAGGGAATTTAACCCAAGGATTTGTTTATGTCAGGTTGACACTTTGTCACAACCTCTATATACCTCTAAATCTTACTATTAGTTCTGAGACATGATCTCACAAAGTTGCCCCTGCTGACTTTGAACTTAGTATGTAATCAAACAGACTTTAGATTTGCCATCCTCCTGCCTCAGCATCTTGAGTAACTAGGATTACAGTCTTGTGCCTCTTGGTAGAATTGAGAATATTAACATCTAAGCCCAGTTAACTCATAACTATCTCTATATAGTGTGAGTGTTCCAGATTCTGGAACTTCTGAAGTTTCTTTTTTTTCAATAATTTAATTTAATTTTACATATCAGCCATGGGTTCCCCTGTCCTCCTCACTCCTGCCCCTGCCCCCCGTATTCCCCCAGCCCACTCCCCATTCCCATCTCCTCCAGGGCAAAGACTCCCCTGAGGATTCAGCTCAACCTGGTGGATTCAGTACAGGCAGGTCCAGTCCCCTCCTCCCAGGCTGAGCAAAGTGTCCCTGTGTAAGCCCAAGGTTCCAAACAGCCAGCTCATGCACTAAGGACAGGTCCCGGTCCCACTGCCTGGGTGCCTTCCAAATAGTTCAAGCTATTCAACTGTCTCACTTATCCAGAGGGCCTGATCCAGTTGGGAGCTCCTCAGCTTTTGGTTCATAGTTCATGTGTTTCATTAGTTTGGCTATTTGTCTCTGTACTTTTTCCAATCATGGTTTCAACAATTCTCACTCATACAATCCCTCTCCTTTCTTGCCAACTGGACTCATGGAGCTCTACCTGGGGCCTGACCGTGGATCTCTGCATCTGCTTCCATCAGTTATTGGATGAGAGTTCTAGCACACAGTTAGGGTGTTTGGCGATCTGATCACCAGACTAGGTCAGTTCGGGCTTTCTCTTGACCATTGCCAGTAGTCTACAGTAGAGGTATCTTTGTGGATTTCTGGGGACCTCTTTAGCACTTTGCTTCTTCCTAATCTCATGTGGTCTTCATTTATCATGGTCTGTTATTCCTTGTTCTCCCTCTCTGTTCTTGATCCAGTTGGGATCTCCTACTAAGCTCTCTTTTCCTCAAACCTTGCCCTTCAGTACCCCCACTCACATCCAGGTTGTTCATGTAGATCTCATCCATTTCTCTGTCATTGGGCGATCCATGCGTCTTTCTTAGGGTCCTGTTTTCTAGGTAGCCTCCCTGGAGTTGTGAATAGCAGTCTAGTCATCTTTGTTTTACATCTAGTATCCTCCTATGAGTGAGTACATACCATGTTTGCCTTTCTGATTCTGGGTTACCTCAGTCAGGATGATTTTTTCTAGATCCATCCATTTGCCTGCAAACCTCATGAGGTCATTGTCTTTCTCTTCTGAGTAGTACTCCATTATGTATACCTACCACATTTTCTTTATCCATCCTTCAGTTGAAGTGCATCTAGGTTGTTTCCAGGTTCTGGCTACTATAAACAAGGCTGCTATGAACATAGCTGAGCAAATGCCCTTGTGGTATGATTGAGCGTTCCTTGGGTATATGCCCAAGAGTGCTACAGCTGGGTCTTGGGGAAGATGGATTCCCAATTTTCTAAGGAAGCGCCATATTGATTTCCAAAGTGGCTGTACAAGCTTGCATTCCCACCAGCAGTGGAGGAGAGTTCCCGTTGCTCCACATCCTCTCCAGCATAAACTGTCTTCAGTGTTTTTGATCTTAGCCATTCTGACAGGTGTAAGGTGGTATCTCAGAGTCATTTTGATTTGCATTTCCCAGATAATTAGGGATGTTGAGCAATTCCTTAAATGTTGCTGGGTATATTAGTCTAGGCTGGCAACTATGGTCTCTTAGTGTCTGCATTACATCTGTTCAGGTGAAGTTTCTTTTAAGATCAAAAGTCTTTCTAGCCTGACACAGCCTTTCAAAGGTAGCCTTTTCTCCAAGTAGAAGGTGAAGCCAAGAGACAATTCTGAATGCATATTCCCAGGATGCTGCCCAGGCTCTGTGTGTAGGAATTAAGTTATGTGATGTATGTATGTATAGAGTTGATTGAGTTTAGATTAATTTTCACTTTTTGTCTATATTTACACAACTTCTTTTGTTTTTTATGGAAATTTCTAGTAAACACAAAAGTAGAGGAAATAGTGTGTTTTGAACCCTCACATACTGGTCCTGCAGTTTTGGCCATTTTCAGTTCATTGCTATCTTTCGTGCCCCAAACACTCCAGCCACATCTTTAAAAGAAACAAACTTTAAAAATATAACCAAAACTAAGAGTTAGCAATAATGTTTTCATGTTCTTCCATAAATAGGAAAGGGAATTAATAATTTTTCACAAGCTTGGAAATCAACAAAGAAAACTGATTACAATTAATATTTGCAATTTGTAATTAAGATTAGAGCTTGTTAATATTTTTCTATAAAGTAACACACACAGTAAAATGTCCAGGGAAGTTGTGAAATCATTTTGTGAAAGGCGCATCTGTAAAATATCTTCAGTCTCCGAGCCTTGCTATTGTCAAGGTCTCATGGAAATAGGAGAAGTCTGCAATGAAGCTTTGTGACTGGGTCATCTGTTAGCAGGAGGAGACATTTTGGCCTGTGAGATGGTGAATTTCAGGATCTGTGGCTGGGTTGAGGTTACGTGGATAGTTACAGAACTCTAGTAAGAAATAGGAAAAGCTCATTGCTACCACACCCAGGTTATGCACCCAAATTCCCAGACAATTTCTCTATTATTCTCAGCTAAACTTGTCTTCAATGAAAACCATACCACTCTATCACTCCAAACATGTTTTTTGCCTTAGAATGGGTATGAGTTGAGGATTCAGCACTGAGCCAGCCAGATGTTGCGATGTGGGTGTGTTGCTTCCCCATCTGAGTACATGCAAGAATGTTTATTACTATCTAACCATGGAGCGATGCCACTGTAGACATGACAAAATGACACACATGGATGCTAACGTTCTCCAAACATGTGCTGGTAGTTTGAGACAGATAAGTAATTTGTTAGTATGTAATTTCGAAGACAAAAGGTCTATGTACAGTTGCTGTTAAATATTAATTATTGCTTTATAATAAGTAACAGGCTGATTACACCTTGAACTGATCATTCTGTGGAACTGTGTTTTGAAATCTACATTTTGTACTGGAATAATTTCCAGAAAGCAAGACTAGACATTTTAGAATTGAATTTGTTATTTATTAATGGCTTCTGTATAAGAAAGACATTCTAATGTTTCTTGGAAGCATAATTTGAAAGTTGTAAGGATTTCTGATCTGTCAGTAATGAAAAGACAACTTCAGTTCTCGTTGCTACGGGATGAGCAGTTTGGTTTCAGGGACTGCCTTGGCATTTCCATCCACCCTGTTTCTAAGCCCAGTCAGCATTTGATCAGCGTGTACAGTGCTGTGCTCCAGGAGGGCAGATGAAAAGCAGTTTGCAAGCAGATTGTTATGCTTTTGATCTATTCTCAGACAGGAGCCTGGCTAGTGTTGGGTTTAATAATAATAATAATAATAATAATAATAAACAACCCACTTTATCTAATCTTAGTGTGGAAACAACTTGACTTGTTTATATGAATGAAGTTCTGGTGATCGCATTTAAACCCAGGAAATGTTGTAATCAGATATAATCCATCCTGCCTGATACCTGCTGTGCCCAGGTGTGTCAGTCTTTCTTCTTCCTACAGAATTAGAGAATCCAACACTCTGGTCTATTCTATGCAGTCAGAGTGCACAGGAGCCTTACAAATGTTCAACTTTTTCGAAACAGACTGACATTCTGTGTGGAATGTTATTGTCTATGTAGGACACATTCAACCTAGAAGGCAGAATTTTTATTTCTCACCCCTCTGTCCAGCAAATAGTCTCATAGTATTTTACTCCAAGTATCAAATATGAACTCAGATGAAGCTGAAAACAATCTTTTGCAAATTTCTATATGCTGTTAGATTTAGAAGCAGGACCTAACACTTGTGGAATAAAGTTCCAATAAACATGGACATGATTATGGAAGTTGAGGGGCATATGAACAAGAATTATAGAAAATAGCTGAAAAACATTTTGTTCAAGACCTATAAACACTATATATAATGTTTGGTGAGAGCTGACACACAAATAATATTTAACTAATTTAATGTGTCTGATAAGGGATCTATCTTATTTAGCTCAATTTGTTCAGTATTATAATTAGTTGTTAAATGAGAATTTTGATTCTTGCAAAAATGAGTCTTGGAGAGCCCTTCTGTTTAAGTCTATATAGCACTAAAATGTTGGAGGATGCCATCCTAGGTTATATTCTTCTTTGCAATAACAATCAATAGTTGTGGTAGCTAACTAGGAATCTATCACATATGATACGTAATCAAAAGACAATATTTAGAACAAAAGCAAAGAAGTGATAGAAGTATTTAGCAATGGGAGGGAACCAGCTCCCTCATCCAAGAAATATCCACTGTGAGTGTTCCAACATAGCAAAATTCATAACCATTTTCAGAGGACAATTAGGGAATAGATCAGGGCATCATTACCTTTAATGGTACAGACAATCTACAGCTGCTTAGAAATGAAGGGATCTGTTTTCCACTGAAGATAACTTATACATGAAAATTAGGAAGACTATAAGGCAAGGTACTAATGATAGCACTCAGGAAAGGGGAGTTGGTGGCTCAGTGAGATACTTGTAGCCAAATTCCTAGACAGAAAATGTCTCATCATCCTTTCTTCTTAAATATCTTTATGGTCCTACGCTATAAATGACTTCAGTAAGATCTGACTGACTTTAAAGACCAATGTGAAAATACATACAAAGTTATCATTAATTTTTGAGCTTTTTCTTATTACCAGGTTGATCATGAATTTATTTTTGTCAATGTAATTTTATAAATTTTTAACCACTGTTACAACAAAATCTTATTAACTCAAGAGAAGACATATTGAGGGATGTGAATTCATTCCAAATATTATGTAACCACTGGGGAAATGGAGATTAAAAATGTTGTCCTTATTCAAAGAATATAAAGAAAGTAGACAAAGAACTCAACAGAGTGTACTCTGTGTCCGGGTACAGATAAGCACCCTATATCAGCGATATAACTGTCAAATCCATCACAACTGGAGGTGGCTACTAAACCTGGAGAGTTGCCCAAAAGTGAAGTAAGTTGATGTAATCTTCGAGTGATGAGCTAGAAATAACCTAATGATGAATTGGGATGGAGGAAAGGTGTTCTGGCAGAGATAAATTGCTTCTAAACAGATAGCCATGGATGGGGTTGATTAGAGGATATGCATATAGCCCATGTAACTAGAGTGCAGGACATAAATCCTAGAGAGGTTGTTGGAGATTCACCAAGCCAAGGACAAATGTTTCCTGGTAATCTTAATTGTAATATAGCTTTCTTCTTCTTTGGCTAAAATGATTAAACAACACTGGACAGACTTTGTATAGCATTCTAAATATTGCTCTGGACACATTTGAATGTATGGCATGAGGTGAAATTTTTTTAAAGTGAAATATTTTTAGAATGACCCTAGGACTGTTGTCTAAAAATTCCATTAACCCTTTCCATGAACCTCCTGTTGGTAAGAAAAGCACTCTGGTTGTTTCAAGGCATTACAAACCCATCTCTATCCCTGTGGGAACTCCTGTTTTCTTAGCTGCATTCTACTTTTTCCTTATTGCCTTCTCCTGTACTCACATTTTAAAACCACATACTTTTTTTTTTTTTTTTAATTTTTGCAAAGGCTTTTGGAATGTAAGGTCAGACATGGAGGTGTTAAAGAGAGTTCAATGCCAGTACATCTGGGGATCTTTAGTAATGTCCAGGGGCACACAAATAAAAGCTGCAGAAATACAGAGGAGCATACTCTTTGCACAGTCAGAAGGAGCCAATGGAGTGAAAGGAAAATGACTTACACACAAAATATTATTTCTCTGTTTGTCCTTTAATCTGGTAACAAATATTCTGACCCCTTTGCTCTACTGAGAATGCTTGGGTCACCACACAAAAGCAGATGCCCTGGGATGTGGGTGGTGTGGGGGGACCAATGTCTTCAGTATGTTCTCTTTGGGATTACTAACACATTAAGAATGTCATCATAAGATGTACCACATTTCTGAGGCTGATATTTGAACACTAGGGTCACCAAAACCCAAAACATCCATCATCTGGCTTATGATTTCCTTCCTTTCCAAAGCTTTTGAAGGAAATTTTTCATAGAAACTGATGCTAACCCAATGAGTGATGTCTCTATATCATATTGTTCTGGAGACACATATTTCCTTACCCCATGTGTGCTGACCTTCCTTCATTTTTTTCTACACAGTAAGAATTTAAATTGTTTCATAGGGGTATGAGACTGAGAACTAAGTCCATATGTATACTGAGATACTGACTTTTTTGGAAAAGTGCTTTATTTTAATAAATAACATGTGGTAGTATTATTGTTATTATCAGAGACTGAAACTATTCTCCAGTCTTAGACTTTTCCACTCAGTCATCTTTAAAATGCCTCAAAAAAAAAAAATGACCTTGGCTACTGTCACATTTCATCTGTCAGAAAGTCAAGCACTCCTCTACTGGGAGGCTTTTACCCTAGCATGAAGTTGACACTCTGAAATTGTTTCAAACATTCACAGTTGTCTTGGATTGTGGAACTCAGAAGTGACTTGATGGACAAAGTGAGTGTACTTTGCATGTCTTGTGCATAGGTCGCTATGTGGGATCTGTTCTGCCTTCCAACAGGACAATCCAAACATCAGAGAACAAACACAGGACTAGGACACAGAGCCTTCATTAACAACGTACACAGGACAGACTGCATATACCAGAATGTATTCTGTAAACACCATAAATTCAAGCATCAGGCTGAAATTGCAAAGAATAAGGATGGTAAAATTCTTATCATATGACATAGCTTTATTTCTTTTCTTCCTAATAGGCAAGTGGCTTATTCTAGTCCTCCGTCTTGTGGCTGACAGAACAAGATGTCTAATGCTCCTTTATCTTAGCTAGACATATCATAGTTCTGATCTAATTTTTTCCCATACTTCCCTGTGGTAAATTGTGAATCACAGCCTTGCCCTATTAGTTAGTAATGAAAGGTTTCTCAGTCAGTGCAGTCTGATGCTAGCTGCAGAGTCCAGCTCTTGCTGTAATGCCCTTTGTAGACATTGGGCTAGCTTCTCCTCAGTTGCTTGCCTCTCCACACTGTCGCACCTGGGGGGATAAACATTGTGTGTCATCTTCTTTACAGTCTCTAAGCTCTTATAGGAACAGTTTATCATTTTCAATATTTACTCATAGCATTCTTAACAGATGTGGGAAAAAGTTCTTGTGCCTTAAGTTAGATATTTTTCTGGGCTTCCTTTTCATCGTTTTTGACCAGAAATGAGCAGTCTTTCAAATTTTATCTGCGTTTATCAGCTGTTTCCTCCAAATTAGAATAAAATGTAGCCAGTGGCTACTTGACTTGTCTGGCCTAATTCCTGGAGGAAATGAAAGAGAATTCAACAAGATTAGAGAGGCACTCCCATTTGACTGCTCTATATCAAGTGAGATCAGCCAAGATACCTATGAACATTAGCCCGGTCAAGTAACTGTTAGAGCAATGCATTGTGTATATATGTATGTGTGAGATAATATGTTTTGAATGTTTAATTAAAGTCTTATTGTTCCAAGAACGTGAAATTTATGAACTCATTCAGGACACTTTTCTTGGGGAGCCTTTACTTGAAGCTCTTTAGGAAGTTTTGGATTAAGGAAAATTGTTTTTTCCTAAAACAAAAACATAAGGCATAACTTAACAAGTAAGAAACTCTGTTTTAAATTTTCAAATACTAGCTTTTTAAAGAAATTGTATTAATTATAATTGGAGCTGCGTGTATCTAGTGCTAATTATAAAATATTTTTAAAAGCTTATATGTAATCTAAATGTTCTCCTTTCTTCTATTCTCAGTATTAACCTTGTCTGCCTTCCCATGGGTAAACTATCACATATTTATTTGGTACATTTCCTGAGATAATTTGATAGGATTTCTACACCCACATGTTCATGTATGTAATTACACACACACAGCACTGTCATGTCATCATTTTCTAAATTCATGATAATGTAAGCAAACATTTGGTCACCAACACATTTGACATTTAAATTACCAAGTATTTATATTTTGAAAATAGTTACAGAAATAGTTACCAACCTTGGCCTGTTTTATTATCATGGAAGTCTTTTTAAAGCAGTAAGTCAATAGTATATGTTTTCATATCCACTTAAATATCAACTCTTAAATATAAATGCACCTTAAATGCCACACTAAGAACACAAATTAGCAGATGTTCACATGACCTGTCTTTCATATATTGTATGGGGACGAAAGCTATTTGTTTTGTGTCTCCCCTCAGGATATAAAATACAAAGAAAGCTGCATAGTTGTGTATTGCCAACATGACACAGGTGTATACCACATGAGGATATGAAACAATGCAGCAATAATGGATGTGCTGACAGCTCTGATTCCACAATGTCTTCTTCCACAGCACGATAGTGTGTGTGTGTGTGTGTGTGTGTGTGTGTGTGTGTGTGTGTGTGTGTGTGTTTCTCTTCCTTTACTTTCATAGAGCTCTAGAAATTCCCAAGCTCTCCCCCAAGCACAGTGGATGAGTACTAGGAATAAAAATGAACCTTTCTGGAAATAGTTGTTGCCAGTGGGTCACTTTCTTAGACTCCCTTATTGCCATGTAAACAATACCCGCTTAGACCCTTGTCTGTCTGGAGAAGGTGTTGGTTTCATAACTTGTCTAGCTTGTTGTCATTTGTGTGATACCTATAAAACATGGACCATTAATCTATGCAACATCTCTGAAGCCATGCCTCTATATTCTGGCTTATTGTGTGTTCATCAGAATAGAATTTATTAAAAGACATTCCTTGGCCCCACCCAATCCTAGAATAGAAATAAAATGTCTAGGAAGAAAGTCCATGAGTACGTAGTTTTTAAAGACAATCTATAGAATACTCATGATTAAGTAAGCAAGTAAGCATTGTTGAAGTTAGGGATATATGTCCATTTTATCAAGGGACATATGAAACTCACCAACTTATCCTAGAGTCATAAAACAAATTAATCTGGAGGCATAATCAAATACTACAATTATAAAATCTGTCTTACCACAATATATTTCTAAAGACATGAAATCAGGCAAATTTATAAGACTATGATGACTTTTTTTTTTAATTAATGATGTCAACCAGACATTTTGAAGAGAACCTAAAGTTGGGCACTTTACTGCTCTGTTTAAGTTTGGATAATTATACTCAGGCAGTCAGTGAGTTATAAAGGACTTGGTAATAGACACACAGAACACACAGGACTTGTCAACTATGCACATGTTGAGGTATTGCTGTTGTCCCAGGTAGGAGTAGTCTGCTCTACACATTTTGAATGAGGGGAAATGACTAAACATAATGATGGGAGAAAGGATTAAAAATAAAAAAATTGAAGATCCAGGTAAACCACATACTTTAGGTTTCCATTAGTTCTCTGACCAGACAGAAAAGTTAGTTCTCCCATTCACTCCATGATGGGTAATGTATGCTACAGTGGAGAATATGAGATGTGTTCACACAGTTTCTTAAATCTCTCCTTTGCTTAAAAGGCAACTAAGGAATGCTAGAGCTGGGAAATAATCTTCCCCAGGGAAGAGCATACCAATTAGTTATCCAATACCAAGTGGTCATCCCTGAAAACATATGACATGTGAGTATTGTGTATTGTATGAGTACCATTATCCAGGCTGAGCAGGTTATACTTAGTAATATATGTACACACACACACACACACACACACACACACACACACACACACACGTAGCAATATCAATAAATAAAGAGGCCATGAATTTGAAAGAGAACAAGAAGGGTTATATGCCAGGATTTGGAGGGTGATACATTTTTATTATAATCTCAAATACAAAAGAAATTTTAGAAAAACGACAGAGTGGAGCACAACAAGCCAGAGATTACCTAGTCTTTAGTTTATAGAATTAGCTTTGTCTCTTGGGACTTGGTGGGACTTTCTGAATTAATTGGAGAACTAATGTATTTCCAAGCTACTAGAAGAAATCCATTATTCCTAGTTAATAACCCAGGCAGCATTAGCAGGTATTTTCTTGCCTTGTAACCTTTGTGTCAAAATTCAACTTTCTATCTTTTCTTTAAAAAAAAAAAATAATATATATATATATATATATATATATATATATATATATAGAATGGGATGAACAGCCTAAGTTATTTTTTTATTCTTCTTAGGAAACTAAATTTAATGTAGACTCAGTCATGTTGATCCAGTGGCTGTTTTGACAGTTTGGTTAGTTTTTCAATGTTTTCTTTTCTTTGGGGGATTATAATATCATTACATCATTTCTCCATTTCCTTTTCTCCCTCCAAGCCTCCCCATATATCCTTCCTTGCTTTCTTACAAATTCATGGCTTCTTTTTTATTGATTATTGTTACATGTATCTATGTATACATAGATGTCCTCAAATACAGCCTGCTCAGTCTGTATAACGTCACTTGTATTTATGCTTTCCAGTGTGATCATTCAGTATTAGGTAACTAGTTGGAGGAAGACTATATTTTCCCACTCTGAGCATTCCTTGGTGTCCTGTAGTTCCTTATGTAAAGTTGAAGCCTTGGGGTCTTCCCCCCCTCCAATTTGACAAGGCTGTTGTTGTCTCATATTTAGGCTGTTATGTTGGTGAGACTTTATGGGATAGCTCCACATCTTCAGATAAGACTACACTTATATCTGAAGATGTGGAGCTATCCCATAAAGTCTCACCAACATAACAGCCTAAATATGAGACAAAGTGTAGTCTTCAACCTTCATCCATGAAATATCTCATTCTAACAGAGAGAGAGAATTATATAAAACCTCGACCAGCCAAACCATGTCCAACCAAAATGTACAGCTGCATATCCCAGTTCCAATAGATGAATCTATAAAACAACTCCTGCACCAATACTCAAGGAACATTGTGTAAGAGGGGGGCAGAAAGATTATAAGAGCAAGAGGATCAGGGAGTTTCCTGTGAGATTGTGTCTCCTAGTAATGCCCGACAAATTATTTTAATTAAATTAGGTTCCAGATCCTCAATATCCACGGTTCTTCTTGAAATTGCCTTGGGTTACATCTGAGGTTATGCATCTTTTAACACTTTATAGATGAAAATATAAGCAAAATTCTTAAACATTTCAATGTTATATAATTTGTGTGTGTGTGTGTGTGTGTGTGTGTGTGTGTGTGTGTGTGTGTGTGTGTTATAGGGTCTCATATAGTCTAGACTGACCTTGAACTCATTATGTAGCCAAGATTGGTCTTGAACTTGGAATCCTCTTGTTCTGCCTCCTTACTGCTAGAATTACAGACATGTATCACCTGGTTGAAGTTTTGACTTGATTTTATTTTTTAAATTTTTTTCTTTATTAAGAATTTTTAAATTCATTTTGCATACCAACCACAGATCTCCCTCTCATTCCTCCTCTGCTCCCCACCTAACAGTTTTTCCCCCAACCTACCTTCCATCTCCTCCTCTGAAAAGGTAAGGCCTCCCATGGGGAGTCAGCAAAGCCTGGTATAATCAGTTGAGACAGGTCCAAGCCCCTCCCCACTGCATCAAGGCTGTGCAAGGTGTCCCACCATAGGTAATGGGCTCCAAAAAGCCAGCTCACGCACCAAGGATAGACCCTGAACCCACTGCCGGGGGCCCTTTTAACAAATCAAGGTAAACAACTGTCTTGCTTATGCAGAGGGCCTAATCCAGTTCCATGGAGGCTCCACAACTGTTGGTCTGTTCATGAGTTCCTACTAGCTTGGTTCAGTTGTCTCTGTAGATTTCTCCATCATGATCTTGATGTCCCTTGCTCATAGAATCCCTATTCCTTCTCTTGGACTGAACTCCTGGAGCTTGGCCTGGTGCTTGGCTGTGGATCTCTTCATCTGCTTCCATCAGTTACTGGATGAAGGCTCTATGATGACAGTTAGGGTACCTACTGATCTGGTTACTGGGGTAAGCCAGTTCCGGCACCCTTCCCACCATTGCTAGTAGTCTAGGCTGGGGTCATCCTTGTGGATTCCTGGAAACTTCCCTAGCATCAGGTTTCTCCCTATTCCCATGATGTCTCCCTCTGTCAAGGTATCTCTTTCATTGTTCTCCCATTCTGTCCCTGTTCCAGCTCAACCATCTAGTTCCCTTATGTTCTCATCCCCCATTCCCTACCCTCCATTACCCACCCCCTCAACCCCAGTTTACTCAGTAGATCTCAGAATGATTTTATTTTTAATAGTCTGTCTAAAATCTTACCCCCTTTGTGTTATCATTGATTTAAAAATGTTTGCCACATTTATTATTTATTTATTATGTGTTATTGGGTGTGCATGTGCCATATCATACATGTACATGTGGTGGTCCGAGTACAGCTTGGGGGAGTCTGTTCTCTCCTTCCACTACGGATGGAGCCCAGGTTATCAGTCTTGGCAGCAAGTGATCTTGATCAAGGCTGAGACATCTTGCTGGCCCCTATCCTGAATTCTGAAGTGAAATCATGGAAAGTCTGGAAGCAAAACATTCAAAGTTGTGATGATGACTTCTGCATTTCAAAATTTAACCAAATGTAAGCCACAATATTTAATTGAGGGGGAAATGATCATGGGAAAATACACTGCAATTAATTGTATGATGAATATACTGTTTTTATCTATTTTATTGAGCCTTATTACAGTACTGGGAAGTTAATGTTACAAAATATTTTAACATTAAGCGTTATATTAATGAGACAAACAAGAAAACACGTGTTGACAAATTTTAGATGTTGAATGTGTAAGAGAATATTTTTAGAGTAGCCAGCCACACGTTCGCAGATTACGGATCTAGCTCTTAGAAGTCCCTGGGAGATAACTGGTAGTGAGTCCACCAGGGCTCAGTACGGCTGACTGGCGAGAGCATAGCCAGCCAGCTGTTTGAAAGAACCCAAGCTTTCACAGCACCACAAGAATCTGAACTCTTCCTCTCAAACTTAATACAGCTCATTCCTCCCATCCTGACTCAATGAGTCCTCAAAGGCGCTTACCCAGAGATAATAGTGGACAGAGGAGAGAATGAGCATTTTGCCCATAGCCAGACTGGGGTACCTACTGTCCACACAGAACTCCTGTGGTGCAGTTTCGTCATGCAGTTTTGAAATGCATGCCTTGGCAGTAGTGTGCCTTATGTAGTCGTGGAAATAAAAATCTACCAGGTGGAGTGCCATAACCTGGGCAATTAACCTTTCCTCTGAGAAGTTAGGAAAAAGCTGTGGTTTCCCATGAGTGACGGCCAGCCTTGCTCTGCTTTGACCGCAAAGCCCCAAGATACGTTCCTATCCCCAGCCCTCCACTGTTGCGCCCTCTATCCACTCAAATGTTTTTCATTCACACAGCTGGGTTGTCCCCACCCCACCCCCAACCCCCACAGGCTGTCTTCAGCCTGCCCAGCTGATGACGTTTTCCTGGCTCCAGCCAACTTCCTTGCTTGTTACAAACAGCGCTCAAGGGGACAAAGGATTGTCTAGATTAAAACAACAACGAAAGTAGGTCGATCTTGCAAGAATCCGGATGGGTGGCCAGCCATCCCACATGAACAATGTGTGATGTTTCTGTCTCTTTCTCTCCCACCCTCAACCCCCATCATCAAACAGGAAAAATATCATTATTTTGGGAATGTGGGAGGTTCGGTTGTGGCCAAAGGTCTATTTGTTGGTCAGTGTTGTAGAGAAACCTGAAGCAATATTCCTCATGATTCCAGAGAACTGATCTAGTGGTTACATTTCAAAGGGATGGGGAGTTCAAGCGCGCGCGCGCACACGCGTGCACACACACACACACACACACACACACACAAATATATTCAATCCTATATGTAAAACTGAATTAATAGCCCCTTACTCTTGGGATAAATGAGGGGAAAAAAGACTTAATTGTTTCAAATAAGATGGAATGGCTGCATTTCATTTTTGCTTTGCTCCTTAGAATTCTATTTGTCATTATTGCATGGTGGGCTTTTGCTTATAACTCTGCTTTACAATCAGTTAAAACTGTTGTCAGGAACTGGAATCATTGTCATAGCTTTAGCTATGTTTCCCTCCAGGTTTCTGAACTTCCAACAGCTGCTGCAGGCCAGGCTATTGGCATTAGAAAAATGTGGGCAGGTTTACTTTTACAATCTCTGTGTTCAGCACAGAGGTCACCAATGCACAACCTCATCTCTATGGGCATGAAACCTTCCCCATGACACGTTCTTGGTTCTGATATCTCAGGTCTGATGCCAAGGCAAGATCAGCACACTCAGATTCTCTACCATTGAGCATACTATTTATTTCTAAAAGTTACATAATGTCTTTTCCTCATTTAAGATAAAACTATAAATAATTATTCCAAACTACCATGATGGAAAATGGACTTCAAACTCTTCATACTAAAGAGAAATGTTGGTTTCTGATAGACTTCAATTCAATCTGTGTCCAATGTGTTTACTCTTTTTTTTTAAGCTCCTGTCATGGTTATAATGATCACTGGTGTAGCTATTTATAGAAGTGACTTTATATTTAGACTAAAAAGGGGCAAGACAAATGTCTTTGTTTTTTGGCCTGATCCTGGACAGCTTTCATATATTCTTAATTTATGGCAAATCATCTCCTTTTCTTAGGCACCCCTAATTAATTTACATCTTAACCATGCCTGAGTCTGGGTAGTGAATGATTGTGAATGCTGACAAAACAGGATTTCTAATCAGTTCTGGAAGTAGTTAGTAGAGAGAGGACACAAGTCTCATTTTTCTGGCTCTTACACTTGGCCATTGGTTTTCCAGTAGACTGCCACTGGTCTTCACACACCATGGTTATCCAGTCTCTTTGCCTAAAGACCAAGTCAAGAAAGCCATCAAAACCCCACTGCTATTAACTGCTGCAGTAAGAAACATATCAGCCTTGTACTTTTAAATCTCTAAAACAAGTACCAGGTGAGCATGTTATTAACATTCAATTGAAACTTTGGCTAAGGCTCTCAAGCTTGCTCTATGTTTACCACAAGGCTACCCAAGGAGCCAAGTGACAGCCTTTCAAGACCAAAGTAAACGGGAAGAAAAGATCCTTTTGTGAAATTCCTGAAGGGCAGTTATATTTATGTAAATGTTTCTCACCAGAAGTCCTTTCAATCACTCCTTTGCCCATCAGGCCCCCTGTTTCTCTGTTTGCCTGTCTCTCCTTGCTTTCCTACTGTGACACAATTTAATAATAGAAAAACAAACACCAAACACAAAAGAACACCTCTGAAATGACGTGACTGAGCCCTCATGGTAGTGCTGAAATACCTTTGTCCAAAATTCAAAATTGCTGAAATGTGATGCACCAATGCTGATACATATGTATTGCTAAAATGTTAGGCCTACAGTTTATGTTTTGTTTTCTTGATAATGATCAGGCTAAAAAGGCTTTATGCCTCAGTAAATCTGTGCTGAGAACACTGATTTTTGAAAGCGAGGCATGTCTCCTAAATTCACTTGCTTCTCTCAAACGTACTTCATTCAATTTATTATGCCCCTTTTTTGAAAACATTTATGGAATATATGTGTATTCATATTCATATATTTTACTTCATATAGTTTACTGTGGCCAAAAGCTTTATGAGCTTTGGAGAAGTTATATTTTTATTTAAAATTATTACACATTGCTTTCAAATTTTCAAACTCTTCCTTCTAGAATTTTAGTATGGGTGTTCAGTCCCAAGCACAGAACATTTATAACATTTCATGCTAAATCATCCTAAATACTGTCTTTGCCTTTGCTACTGTTTCTTCAACCTAAGAATATTTTTTCCAGATAAATAAACTAAATTTAGCAATCAGCTTGTTCCTCCAATGTAGTCTGTTCTTTATGGATGGAACCCAGTGTTACTTCTAGTCAGAACTGTTTAAGAGTTTGCTGAGTTGTAAATAGCACATGATGTTTTAGGTGGCACATGTTTGTTTCGGATGAGAGAACATGTCCTATTTTTGAGAAAGGAAAGACTTGTAAGACATCAAATGTTTCTTGCAAAACAATTTGATGAAATGAATGTAAATGAATCAGAAACATGTGAATTGTGTTTCAATTAAAATTAATGACTCTAAATAGGAAGATGGTAAAGTGCTTGGGGGCAAGAGTGTGGCAAGGCATGGCGGGAAGTGACATTTGTTTGGTTTTCGTCAGTCTTGGGTTCTTGAAAAACATCCCACTACTGTGAATTCAGCTTCATTCAGGTTCTTGAAAGTCAAACTAGGAATCATAAAGTGGAGTAATAGCACAAATTCATCTTATGGATGGATGCATGGCACACTGCCACCATGCAATCATTTAAGATTGTTTTCAAAGGGAAGTGAGTGGCTCCCAATGCTACTCTTTCAAGGGTAAATAAGATGTTGTGATGGTGATAAAATCCATTTTCCCTCAGACTCACACATAAATTTCATCTCTACTTCCTCTTTCTAATTGAAGATGATGAGACATACCTGGCAAATACAAAGCAGAAAGGGGAGGGGAGGGAGGGAGGAAAAGAAGGAGGGATGGAGGGAGGGAGGAAGGCAGAGAGGATAAAGGAAATAAGCAATGTGTGGGGTCAGGACATCAAGTGGGATTTCATAATGAAAACACCCAAACCAAAATAATTATTTTAGAGACACAAACATCATATCCACAGTTTCATTCTTATATCATTTGTGCACACTTCAAAGCAAAAGTCGAAGCTTTCAAAAATAAGATTTGTATTTATAGTTAACAATTAATGTATTTCTTAAAAAATTAGAAAAATAAAATAAAAGGAGGCAGGCCTGGTAATGCTTGCTTGTAATCCCACTACTTAAAGACAGAGGCAGGAGAATCGTCGTAAGTTTAAGGTTCAAGACCAATCTGGTCTAAGGTGAGTTCCAGCAAACAAAGGCTTCGTAATTAGACCTTGTTTTTTTTTTTTTTTTTTTTTTTTTTGTTTGTTTGTTTTGTTTTGTTTTGTTTTTTGTTTTTTGTTTTTTTTAAAGGACATATCTTAATGCTCTAAGTCTAAGTCTTAATGCTTGTGCTGTATGACATCATAGTTTCTGAATGTGTACATGTTAAGTATTCCAAGAACTTCCAAAAGGCAGGGTGTATGTAACTGGAGTCCGTATTTTACTTTTATGTTTTGAGTTACTACCACACACAGCTCAAGTGGTTTTCAGGACTTACTGCTGATGGAGAAATGCATTAATAACCTGTCTTTTCTGGACAAACTGAAGGCATAGTTGCTATAGTTGCTGCAAGGAGATTGTGAGAGGACACCTTGTTGAGCTTCATGAGAACTCTCAGTAACTGAAGTCCAGAATCCTTCTGGTTATGCGGACACTGCTGTTGCTCTGTGGAGGAAGTAGGGATGAGGTCAAGGTCTTTTTTTTTTTTTTTAAGGGGGGTGTTGTTTTGTGTGTTGTGTGCATATCAGGTTGCTTCTCAGATCATCTGTAAGAGTTTCTCCTTACCTTTCATAGGCAGGGATTGTGAGTTTTTCTTAGAAGTATTTGTTCTCTGGGCAGATACCAATCAGCACCATCATTTGTCTGTTTTACTCTTCCTCATCTTTCAATATCAGGTGGAATGGGAATGGTGAGGTTGCTTGTGTGTTCTGCAATTAGTGGCAATTCAACGGTTACCTTTTCCTGAGTCTCCAGAGTAACTTACAGCAGGTGCCTACCAGTATACAGTATAAAGGTGGCCCATGAAAATGCATGGGCATGTTAATTTCAAGGTGCTTTTTTACTTTAGAGTGTATTTCACTCAGGCACTGCAAATGTTACTTAGTTTCTCTTAAGGTTGCTGTCTGAATGCCTTCCCGGTGTTCAAGGACCTCACCCCTTTCTTTCTTTGCTGTCCTATCTGATGACAGGCCTACCCTTGCAGCAGTGATAAGGAATGCGAAGTTGGAAGATACTGTCACAGTCCCCACCAAGGATCATCAGCCTGTATGGTGTGTCGGAGGAAAAAGAAACGATGCCATAGAGATGGCATGTGTTGCCCTGGAACCCGCTGCAATAATGGTAAGAGATCTCATCAAGTGGTAAACAGCCTCTTTTGTTCTCAGAAGCCTTTGTGGTAAGGTGATTGAATGCTTCTTTATCCAGACTCCTGAGTTATAAGCCTTTTAGGATTGGGAGGGTTTGAGTGTTTGTGTAGTATTAGATACCAGAGTCACCTTCCAAACTTAGGCTTCCTGAGGTCTGGCAACTTCCTATTGTAATTGCAGTGTTGTGTGAAAAATCACAAATGTTCTGTTTCCTAAATGCATACGTACCAAGACAAGAAGTGTAGTTGTGAGTCCCTTGACCAGATTCACAGGAGTTTTATATTATAGTTATTATATTAAAGATGTCCTAGGGTATCCTTAATAGATGAAAGGAGGTCTGTAGTGTCCACCTGTAGGCTGGTTGCACTCAAGTCTAATGAGTTGATAGGCAGACATCTATTTAGCACTAATAATGTACTGCAAACAATCACGGACACTTGATTAATAATTGATAATTGCAGAAGGTGGTTAGAAGCACTAGTCATGAAAATGATACACTCAGGCTCATATTGTCATGCCTTCTCTGGTCTCTAAGCATAAACCTACTATGAATATCTTAAAGAGTAACTGAAGGAGCAAAGACCTCACACCATGTGAGAAGTTGGTAGGCTTGACTAGAATTGTTTAGCTCATAAACAAAAAGGACCTTGGACAGGTCCTTGGTCAGATGACTTTTGAAAAAAGAAATAGTGGACACTGATTTAATTCTATACCATGTCACTATTCTAAGTACTTGTCATATATTTACAATAATTTGATGAGATTCATTTTACTTTTATTCCTAATTTGTTGTTCTTTGCATCATGTCATTTGATCTTAAAAAGGAAAAACTCAAATCTAGGAAGCTTGGCTCCAGAGCTAAATTATTCTATCCTTAATAAGTAAGTGAATGAATGAATGAGTGAGTGAATGAATGAACTAACAGATAAAAAGAGATACACAGTAGGTAGATTAAGAAACAGACACATAAATGTCTACACACAGATATAAATGTCCTAACACAGACCAGGATGAACATCACAGATTATATAACCAGTTATAGTGATCTGTTTACAACCTCATTTCCAGGTATTTGCATCCCAGTCACTGAAAGCATCCTGACCCCTCATATTCCAGCTCTGGAGGGCACTCGGCATAGAGAACGGAACCATGGTCACTATTCCAACCATGACCTGGGATGGCAGAATCTAGGAAGGCCACACACCAAGATGTCTCATATAAAAGGTAGGACTACCTATACTTGCATGTTTGTTTACCCTTTCTTTCTTTTATAAAGAAGTAAAAGAAAACATAGTGTCTTAGGGTTTCTATTGCTGTGAAGAGACACTATAACCACAGCAACTCCTAAAAAGTAAATCATTTAATTGTGGTGGCTTGCTTACAGTTCAGAGGTTTAGTCCGTTATCAACATGGCAGAAAGCAAGAAATCACACAGGCAGACTTGGTGCTGGAGAAGGAGCTGAGGGTTCTTACATCCTGATTCACAGGCAACAGGAAGTGGTACCCTGAGCATGTATGAGTCCTCAAAACCCATGTCCACATTGACGCACTTCCTCCAACAAAACTTACAACTATTCCAACAAGGCCACACCTCCTAATAGTGTCTCTCCCTTTGGGGGCCATTTTCTTTCCAACCATCACACACAGATAGTTAATTCTCTTTGGTTCTATGAATCCATTATGAAAATGTTCATTAATAGGCAATTTTAAACTGAGTTTATTAATTTTTAATTTTGAAAATGCTGGAGATTTCATAGAATTGTTGAAAAGTACATATTATGAGAAAGGCAGTAGCCTGAACTGCCATGCTATTGTCTAAGTATGCCTCTCTTTTCATACGAAAACTGAGAAGAAATCTTCTAAACAAACTTGTATGTTCCAAACCTATCACAGAAAGCATTGTGGGAAATGCATGAGGAAATATTGCTGCTGGCAATTAAATTCCTGCCCATTTTTTCACCTTTGCAGATCCAGGAAGTAGATTTCACTAAACAATCATATGACATGTTATTTATAGCCAACCTATGAGGAACAGTTGGTTTGTGGTGGAGTGATGCATCATTATAAAGTCCTTTTCTTCCTCCTACTCACCAATAACAAACTTGAATAGTGTGAAATTATTTTAATAATAGTAAATTATTTTACTAATAGTAAAATTTTGAAAGCATGAAGTATACTTATACTCAACGGAGCTTTTTCCATGTGTATCTGTGAAGTATTCCTCTTTCAAGATGTCCATGATTAAAAATGTTCAGTGTTCTCAAGAATTTTGTAATAGATCATCTCACTGTTGTTGAGAATTTTTGATGACCTGTGGTGCTCTGAGAATCCATGATGTGAAAACCTAGTTTCCTTTTCTAAACTTGCTATTTCCATCGCTTGCCTCACCACAAAACCATTTCCCCACTTTTTCATCTTCTAAAGAGCCAGTCTCTTGGAGAAGATCTGACCCACTGGTGTAGCTTGGACCACTAGAGGTCATATGTATAATGCTAAAGATGTTGGCAAGTAATTTCTCTTATTATTTTGCTTTACCTACCAAGACCCTGAATTATTTCCCATATCTCTTATTTCTGTTTCATCAAATTCGTATATAGTCACCATTATGTGTCTGTCCTCATCCTAATAGATATCTACATCACAGCACTATTCAAAATCTACCAACTATTTCAAGCTAACTAGAAATCTTGTGTTGCCGTGTAGTGTGAATCCTAGTTGGTCTTAATAAAAACCTGGAGTCAGATATTGGGATAAATGCTGAAAGATCAGAGAAGTAAAGGAGCCAGCCTTTAGAGAGACTTCTTATCTGCCAAATCCTTAGACTAAAAGGGCCAAGCTCCTGTCTCCATACCAGCTTATCACTTCCTCTCACCCATATCACTTCCTGTTTCCTCCTTCCAAGTACTGGGGTCAAAGGCACGAGATCCCTATGCTGGGATTAAACATGTGTGCCACCAATGCCTGGTCTCCAGTGGTTAGTTCTACACTCTGATCTCCAGACAAGCTTTATTTGTTAGAGCACAAACAAAATAACACCACATTGCATGGCTAGTGAATTGCATCAAAATTTATAGTGGAAGTTGTTACATCAAGGATACTAGGGAATCCTTTAGACCACAGGTAGTCACATGACAGACTTTGAGCCTAATCTGCATCACCATCACCGGATTTTCTAAATAATGGTTCATAAAAATCACAAACTTACCTATTCATATAGACCTTTTCTATGGTTAAGTTTTACAATATAACACAACTGAGTAGCTATAACAGATCATTTAGCCTCAGAACCCTAATGTATTTTTAGCTGGGCAACTAACACAAAAGTCTGACAACTCCTGCCTTACACTGAAACACAAATCAATACAGCCAAGATGTGTGTGGGAGGGTGCTATTTGGTGACTTAATCTTTCTGTGTGTGCACACACTAACCCGATTTGTAATCTCACATATTTTTAACTAAGTTCTTGGTTGCTCCTGAGCCTGATGGCTCTGAGCTCAGCTGGCTGTCACTTCTCTGCTCTGTTCTATCTCCCAGCTTCTTGTAGGCTGTATTTGCTGCCACTCCTTGTCCCATGCGTTTGGCGGGGTTTAAACCACTTACTACTCCCCCTGCCTCCATTGGTATGACTGTGCTTCGTTCAGTCTCCAGTTGCTTCCAGGTGGGGCTGTTAGATTCTGGCTAGTGAATCGAGCCCCTGGATGCTGACATCACCTGCTCCTTGGGGGTCTCTTGGCCTAAATGTGCTAGTAAATTCCTGCAGCTGATCCATCTCTTATAATTCTTAGTTCAACCGCCACACATGTGACCAATTCTCTGTATTAAATAACCTGTGCTAATAATTCTGCTTTCACAGCTGGACTCAACTGATAAATGGTGTCAAGAGTCCCTGAAAATTTCACTTTCTTGAGTCTCAGCTTTGTTTAGGCCTGTTGAAAAGACATCAAGTTAATTAGTTTGAAACCAAGTTTTCCCCCCTAATTCACCCCATACTTGAAAAATCATCAGGAAAATACCTAAAGTTAGACTATAGACTGGGGAGTTGGCTCCATGGTTAAATTGCTTGTCATGCAAACTCAAGGACAGGAGTTCCAATCCCCAGAACCCTTATAAATATGAGGTGAGGCGTGGCAGCTTGTCTGTAAGTCCAGTCTCAGAAAACTGAAGCAGGAGATCCCTTAAAGAAGCTGGCTAGCAAATCTTGCCATATCACCTAGCTCTGGGTGGGACTGAGAGAGCTTGGTTCGAAGAATAAGGGGACAGAATGATGAAAGGTGCTTCCCAGCATCACACTTGGCCCTTCACACTCACACACACACACGTGCTTGCACACCCCCACACACATGTATCGGTGAGATTATGAAGGCCACTCCACATAGTTAAAAGGGAGGTTTATTTTGTGGGGTAACTTACAAATGAAGGGATAGGTTGCGGGGTCTGGCAAAGGTATGGCGCAGTCTGGTGTGTTCTCTGGAGAACTCTGCTCGGTCTACCTCCAGCGTCCAGGGTCCAGGAACCAAGAGAGAGCCTCTCCTCTCGATCCTGGGTCTTCCGCCTCCTCCCTCAGCCTTGCCTTGTGGGCGTGACCATTACTGAAGCCTCTATGGGTGTTGGAACTTCCAGGCCAAGGCTGGGATGGCTACCCACTACACACATGCACTCACACATGAGCAAAAAGCATGCATATATGTACACTACACACATTAACACAGAGAGAGAGAAATAGAAAAATGTAGACTATGACAAAATGAAAACAGTCTGACTGTTCATTAAATGCCATATTCAGATGGCAGAAAATGGAAAGAGACAAAAGCAAACTTATGAAAATAAAGAAATAGCAAATTGATAGGAATCTGAGATTTTTCATTACCAGTGGCCATATAATGCAATATATGTGAAAGCATTTCCTGTGATTCTGATTGTAAAGGAGAAATTGCTCTCAAGCACCCATGTACTCCTTTTTGCTCATGTTTTCTGTAGGACACGAAGGAGACCCCTGTCTGAGATCATCAGATTGCATTGATGGATTTTGCTGTGCTCGCCACTTCTGGACCAAAATCTGCAAACCTGTGCTCCATCAGGGGGAAGTCTGTACCAAACAACGCAAGAAAGGTTCTCATGGGCTGGAGATTTTCCAGAGGTGTGACTGTGCAAAAGGCCTGTCCTGCAAAGTGTGGAAAGATGCTACCTACTCCTCCAAAGCCAGACTCCACGTGTGCCAGAAGATCTGACAGACACTGGGAGAGTTAGCCCTATCAGACTGTGAATTTGTGTATTTAATGCATTATGGCATGATGGAAAAATCCAGTTTGGAATGCAGAAGAACGAGGAATGTGTTAAGAATTTGGAGCACAAGGGAGAGCTGGGACTGAATGAAGTAGATAGAGACAGTGAAAACCAAAGCACAACCAGTGTTTCCATTATGCAACTTGTTTATGTAAATAATGTACACATTTGTGAAAATGCTATTATAAAAGAAAGCACACCACAGAAATTACAGACAAATGCCATGGGATTTTCCAAGAGTTTAGCTTGAGCTAGAGGGATCATTTCCTTCAGATTGGAAGTGGCTATAAAAATAACCTAAAGCCATATTTCTGCTCAAAGTTGTAGTTTAATAAATTATTCTCACTGTCCCTTGACATAAGATAATTTCTAAAACATGGGAAAGAAGATAAACAGGAAGTGAAAATATACAACATCATTAATTTGCATCACGAAAAAACTTTTAATTTGGAACTCTGTTTTGACTTCTCAAATAAAGGCCTTTGTAGACAAGAGAAAAAGGCAATCGATATTTCCCATATCACTTCAAGATACTGGCATGTCTTTTAGACATTAGAAAAACATAAACATGTCTCCTCACACCACTCATTTCTTTTCTCAAAATCTTAATTTTGCCTGAATTAATAAAGACATATGTAAGACAAAAACAGATCCTGCATTGTGAAGGAATGGCATTGTGATCAATGTATGCCTATCTGAGCTATTAATTGTGTGATACAAGCACAGGGTAGAATTTTCACAGATTGCAAAAACATTAAAGATGTCCAGCACATGTGGGGAACTGAATAATGGAGTAAGCACTATTTTGCCAAAGCTTTGACATACCCTATATGTGATAGAACTAGACTGCTAAATGCATTTATCTTTGCATAGCTGGAGACCAGTAGGGTGAGGCTGACACTAGGGACTTGAATGATATTTGTACTGTGTGGAGCACAGCAGGGAAGTAGAGGAAACCTCATCATTTTTCCAGGCTTTAATTTTTACATGGCTGAAGCACAGGCTGAATTTGTATGGCTGACACTGGAGGCTCCACAAGCAAACTCAAAGCTCTCCATGGGGCTTGTTCTCCTCATGATACTTACCATGCAAATGAGTTCAGTGCAGTGAAACTTGCCTTCCCTAGCCTCAAAATATTTCACAGTTTTGAGGTTGTAAAATTTAATATGAGAGGCCCTTAAAGAGTGGGTTCTCTTAAGCCACGTAATAAAGAACCAATGTCTTCCCTAAGCTTTGAACTGATGATGCTTTCAGAAGTTTCTGTACTAGCCTCTCAGTAGAATTTCATTACCAAAGACATAGTTCCTATTTTCTGTGACTATTGAGAGAGTTAAAAAGCAATAACAAGTGAAATAAACATATCTCCAATCTATAGAAATTCTCTGAAACCATTTTTACTACTTTCTGACTTAACACAGTTCTAAATATTATGTCTAGAGCACAGAAGGCCAAAATAAATGTAAGGTTATCATGCCATCACTTAAGGTCTTGTAGACCCACATCACTTTCTTGCTTTACTTAAATCCCATGTGCAGTCTCAAAGTACAACCCCTTAGGAGTTTCAGGTTCCAACATGCATTTTGCCAGGATGATGATGATTTGTGCTCCACATATGTATCCTAGAGCAAAAATTCATAAGCTAATGTATCCAAAAGCCAAAATTTGTTATATGAGCTTAGTGAGGTAAAAATGGAGTATTTTGGTCAGAATTTCCTCCATAGCAATGACACAATCTAGTTTCCACATTATTTCCCTTATATTCACCCTCTCAAAATTTATTATTTGAAATAATTTATTTACAGGAAATGTTAATGAGATGTATTTTCTTATAGAGATGTTTCTTACAGAAAGCTTTGTAGCAGAATATATTTGCAGCTGTCGACTTTGTAATTTAGGGGAAATGTATAATAAGATAAAATATATTAAATTTCTCTCTTTCAAAAAATTGAATGAAAGTGCCTGTGTCTTCTTATGGGAAAAATGCTCACAGAATCCTAAGTTCTCAGAGTTTCAAATGGGTGTGGTATGAGTCTTCAGCCTGAAGGGGAATCATCAGCACTATGGGGTGGCCCAGCTTATTGTTACCAAGACAAAATGGCTGTAATTGCTATTATAAAGTTAAACCAACATACTCCCACTTGTGATTTCATCCATTCATTTTTCCATTGCCTTCAGGACCCTCTTTAAATAAGAAGTCTCTACAAACTTCTTCAAAAACACCTGAAGACAGCTGCCACAGTCCCTACAACCTTCTCTCTTAGGAGAAATTTTCCAAAATGGAGACCCAGCATGTTTAGTGTATTTGTTCATTTCTATATGCTATGAAATTACTACAATTGTAGAGGGGAATCAGTCCATTTATTTGGGCTTGTTTTAACCCCAATCTACTTCCTGGCAAGTTGATTTTTCTTCTGCTTTCTGAGCCTTAAGGGTCAGGAGTGTTTCACTGACAATGCTCAGCATGAGACTGAGGTGGATGTTAAAGCCCATGTTATATTGTGTGTAGAAATGCAAAAAGCAGACATTCTGTGACAAAGTGGGATGGTTCACATGTAGCTATAGCAGCTTAATGAAGCCAGAATAGTCCCAGGGCTGCAGGAAAGAGTTAAAGATCTCAGAAGCATGACTGAACAATTCCCACATCATTTTAATCAGTCACTTAGGGTATTCTCAGTCATTCATTCCCTCAAATTGAGACCATTTGTATTTCCTTGTGAAAATGTATTTTTAGACTCCAGCAATCATATGAGTGACATTCTTTTTCTTTTCCACTAAATGACATGCTCTGAGAAGTGACAAATGTCCTCATTTTCCTTTTTAACCAAAAAGTACCTTACTGTCTTTTATCATTTGGGGAACAATTATTTAATTATATTTCTTTCTTCCTTCAGGCTAGTTAAGGACAAAGGTCTTTCAAAAGGCCAAATGACCTACCAGTACTCTGTTGTAGATAAAATTAATATTAGAGAATATGACATACATCCATGAACAAGGGTATTTCCAAAAACTAAGCACTGGTATGAGATAGTAAGCACGTGACACTGAACTATATCAGTCTTGTGCTATGTGAACTTTCCCTTCAAATATCCAACATGGTCAGGTAGATCAGAATGGCACACTTCCTGCCAGAGTTAGCATCAAAAGTGAAGGAGTAAGAAAGTGAGCTATGCATTTCTCATCCAAGAATTTTATTAAAAATTCCCCTACACTGGAGACTCATATTGAGAAGTAAGTGAGGGATGTAATGAAGTGGACATAAGTATTCAAATTATAAGAGAAAACTACCACACCAAATACACCATTCCCCATTCCATCCCATGGTATAAAACCATTCCTATATTATGAAAGCCATGCTTTCAACTAAAATGTGACCTGCTATCTACCAATGCAGTACCATGGCTTGAATATGACTTGTGTCCCATCCAAGATCCATGTGAGCACAACTTGATATCCTGAGGGGCAGTACTGGATGATGGTGTTGATATTTTAAGAGATGGGCCTAGTGGAATACCCATGAGTCATTGACAGCATGCCTTCAGGATGTGTAGGAGGACTCAAATCTCTCTTGGTTTCTGGTTTGAGATACACCAATCTGTTCCCAGATGTACACCCACCATTATTGTCAATTATCATTATTATCAATGAAGATAAAGTACCCAGAGAATCCTCACAACATACTTGTATTACACTGCTGGACTTTCAGCTTGCACATTGGATGAAAATTGTTAATTAAACCAATTCCAAGATTACTTTGTTTCCAGATCTGGAAAATAACTCCCAATTCTTTTTTTTCTTTTTCTTTTTTTTTTTTGCCATATCAACTATGTCTGTCACATCATCTAACAGAACCTTTCAGAGATTATGGGGTAAAAATACCATATTAAGTATCCAACAATAGAATGCACAAGTGTATTTTAGTAAAAATAAAATTATAATGCAGAAAAACCCCAAATTTGAAAACTGAATATCTTCCATTAAAATTCCTTAGAGAGGAACTGAACTTCAAAAAGTAAATTATCTTTCATGTTCAACTAAGTCAAAACAAGTTAAGGTTCAAAGGAATTAAGTTGTGCAATCATTATCTACCTTTTAAAATGAGTCCCAAACAACCAAGCTTCAAAATCTTCAAGTTAATAGCCAATTTTTCTCATCTCATCATTATTTTGTATTCTGAAGGGTTCTTGGTGGCTAAACTAGAACTCCTTGAGCAGCTGTGGCCAAGATGTTCTTTTAGCTGACAATCCAGTGGGACATCAAGAACTCATTCATCCAGTCTCTAACACAGCCAGTCATTAATAAAGTCTGGTGAATTTTGAGGACACAAAATGCTAAGACAAAGGTGCTCTACTGCACTGAAAACAAGGTGTTCTCTGGTTCTTAGACCTGATATCTCTGTCAAATCCAGTCAGCACATATACTGCTTAGGAGTTCTCAAAGGCCCCCATAGAGGTGCATAGAACTGAGTGAAGATAATGCACTCGTATCATCAAAATAATTCTTCCCTTTTACTTTGTGAAATTGTCTACTGATCTAAATCAGGTGTCTGGAACTATGACATATTAATTGAAGTCTATGTTGGGGGGGGGGGGGGGGTGGGGGATGTGTTCCACCAGTTCCACCAAACAGGTATGGCGCTCTCTCTCTCTCTCTCAAAAGTATTTTTGACATTATATTATAGTTACATCACTTACTCCTTCCCTTTTCTCCTTAAAGTCCTTACATTTATCCCCTTGTTCTTTTTCAAACTTACAGTCTCTTTTATCTTTAATTTCTGAAATATATATATATATATATATATATATATAATTGATTACATATTATATATTTTACAAAATACAATTATTCCTAAACACATAGCTACAACCTGCTCAATCTATAATAATGTCACACCTATGGATACGTTTTCAGGGCTGACCATTTGATACTGGATTACCAATTGTGCTTTTCCTTGGGGAAGATTATTTCTTCTGCCCTCGGCTTTCCTTAGTTGTCCCTGAGGTGGCTCTGACCTGAAGGCCTCCTCCTTGAGGACTAGCTCTCATAGTACCACAAGGTACCATGCAAGCTTCCAAAGGAGGGAAACAAGTAACAGTCCGATCTTGCCATGGAACCCATGAACAATATTTATACCCAGCACAGCATGACAACCCGAGGGTGCAGTTGTGGCAATATACTTTGGCTAATTAACAGTCAGTAACTAACAGCTCTCTAATTAGACATAAGAGCCTCTCACCCCAAGGGAAATCATGCCTGGTACTGGAAACCTAGCCAATTATCCAGGCTGGTGAAGTTGCTGACACTCTACTAAACCTGCATGATGGCTCTATGTTTGAACACATGGCGTGGTGAAAAGAGAATCTACCTATACAATCTTTTTCCTTTTAAGAATGTGTAGGCTTTGAGTTATTTCTTCCTTTATACAAGACTGGTCAAGTTTAGGGATTTGCCATCATGGTAATCTTAGTGTTTCCTTTGCCCATGCCTAGCGTACTCAGAGTACTTACCTGTAAACAGGTTCTGTTGAATGACATAGCCTCCATAGTCTCTTACAAGCTGACATCTTTAGGTTCATGTCTCTGTGATTTTTTCAGTGATTCATGTTGTTGAAACATGCATTCCATCCTCCCTACATTTGTAAGGTTCATTGACATAGTCCTGAAGTAAAATTGTTACTAATATTTTCAGAAATGACATACTCCAACGATCCTGGGGGATATTCTCTCTGTGGCTTAAATATGGTTTGTGCTCCCAAGAGGCTTACATATTGGGGAATTTGATCTTTACAGTGATGATGTGGGCCATTATCAGTTGAGTCTTAGTTGAAGGTCCTTAGGACATTGAGGTTATGCCCTGCACAAGGGACTGTGAGATCCTCTGTGACTTTTGGAGGCCACTTACTCTGACAGGCACACTACCATCTCTATCTGCCCTTTACCACAAGGTCTTTAAACCCTGAAATGATAGAGGCACCATGAAAACTAATGAAATCAGTGTTTTCATCTTTATATTGCAGTTAATATTTTACCAAGAAGGATAGGGAGAAAAAACTAAATAGCAAACATATTAACAATATAGGAGACAACAATGAACACAATGAATGAAGCCAGAGTAAGGGAGAGAAGAAAAGGAAAATGATTGGTATTTACATGTTAAAGTTACTAATCAATGAATGCCTCTTAGGATAAAGTTTGCACAAATAGAGTGAACTAATGAGAACTGAAGGGGTGATGATTGAAGATCTAAAGGAACGATGAGGCCACAGAAGAACAAATGCATGTATTTGTCAATGGGATGCAGCTAATTGGAGAAGGTTGGGACAAGATAAATGAGACAAAGAAGGCAGGATTGGGGTCAGATGGTAGAGAACTGTGTTGCCACCATCAGTCTTTGGAAGGGGATGACATAAACTGGCATGTTTTGCAAGGATCAGGCTGATGATCAGAGGTTGGACAGTTGGACACGTAGGCAGGATCTCATGGCTGTATACAATAGTGAGAAAAAGTAGAATTCATGAGAAGTAACTGGATTTAGGGTATGGAGAATTACCTGGACTGTGAGACTAGACGAAAGTTATTCATGAAAGAAGGAAACCTTCAAGTCTACTATGATAATCAGAACAGAGGAAGAGGAAGTGCTCTCAAGAGGAATTTAAACAATCCTCTCTACTGTATAGATATTATATAAATATTCTATGTATTTAATATATAAAATAATTGCCTTAGTACAGTACAAATAAATGTTTAGAAAGCTGCCCTTAGTAAATCGTTCACAGGCCATCCTGATATCCGAAAAGAGTCTATGCAGAATGGATCATATTATCAAGAAATAATTTGTTAGATGCACTGAAGGAAGTGGCTGTAGAAAAACAGAGGGAAATGAGAGGGGCAGGGTGATCTAGGGAAGACATGAAACCTAAGATAGAGCATGGGCCAAGCAGAATTTCAAGTGAGGAAATAAAGTGAGATGTATCGATTTAAGGCTGGAAGTCCTGAAGGGTGCTAATAAGGAATTTCAATTTGATACAGATGTCAAAGAGTGTCAAGGAAAACTCACAACGTGACCAGTTGACTCACAGCGGTAGGTTTAGAAAATTACTTTAGCAAAGAGTGTAGCTCAGGCAACATTCCCATTGACATCGCGCCAATGAATTGCATTAAAGGCCAATTTGTCAAAGCAAGTCATAGCTCTCTTTGAGCATTAAGTAAGTGTATAGTGCTGGGCCTGGGAATTCTAAAGAAATAACAATATGCAAGTAATTGAAGTGCTTTCATGAGAAATACACTTGCCATCACGCCTCTCACACATACGTCATGAATACTGCAGCACAGAACCTTTTAAAATTTCCTGGGGGGTCACCATTTCTTATAGATGCCATGGACTTGTTTTATTTGCTCCACACCTTCCCACTTCACTGCACCTGTTACACCAGTCATCATCTTGTTGTTTAATGGCCAGTCAGCCTCTGGGGTCTCATAACAGATGGAGACCATCAGATCGTCATAGCACATGTAAGATGTTCTAAGTCCTATTTAAGCGTTTTAGACGAACATTGAAATTTAGATCATTTTGTCTTCCATTTCTTTTTCTAACTTCTCTATCATTTCTGCCAGCTGCGTTCTTTCTGTTCCAACAGGTGTTGATTCAGTGCCCAGTTGTGTGCCAGTCTTAAAGCTGATTTCGACATCAGTAAAACCAAGTAATGTCTATGGGAATCTCATATTCAATTGGTTTAACACACATCCATGGCTTGCAAGTTTTCAAGATCCTTTTATGATGTTTGAGAAGAAAACATGGAAAGACTCTCTCTTTTACATGTTCCAAGGGATCTGGAATTCTCATGGGTAGTAAACACTCCAGTATACTCTGGAATTCCATTTGAGACTTAAAAATTAACCTGAGCTATGGAGAAATGGTGTGTGTGTGTGTGTGTGTGTGTGTGTGTGTGTGTGTGCAGAATACAGGTTAAAGGTCTTTCTTCAATAGTATGACATCACTCAAAATACTGTTTTCAGGTTACAGAAAGAATAGATACTTCATACAGAAAAAAAAAGCCCCATGGCAAACTTATTCAATTTAATAGTAGAACAGGCCAAAGAGATGGGCCATTTGGAAGATACGGGTAGACAAAGGTGATCTAAGAAACTATTCAAGCATTCAGACTTTCCTCATAGGAACAAAGTTTCAGGAGCCTTGAACAAGCCAAATGAATGCAGTGCTAAAGAGGACTGAACAGGGAAACAATGGATATAAGGAGTGGGATTATAGTACATCTAGTGACTTAGGGACTACCTAACCATATTGTTATAGTTCAATATGCTTTTCTGATGATAGAAGTCATCCACTGAGACTCTAACTCTTCTCACATTCTACTAACAAGGATTGTTCATGAGGACTGTCTGTAGGGTATAGGCAAAGTGACAGTGACAGTAACCCTACATTTATGTAGCAGTTTGTTTTTTGCCTCACAATGCTTCTGTGTCCCTACACTAGTGCTTACAATGATCCTGTCCTTCCTCCTGATGATTCTTTACTGTGTACCACACTCCTAGGTTGATGAAAATCTGTTGCACCACATTTTACTCTTGATAGCAACCATCATGGAGCTAAGAGAAGTAGAGTCAGAGTTTGAAACCATGCTGCGCAGGCTGTTTCTACTTGAAGTAACTGGGCCTTTTATGTGGCCTTCTTGCTGTCACACAGTCATGTGAGTATTGGGTCAGATGCTTAAGGCTGTCTTGGGCCATCACTATCACTGCCCTGTACCATCATTATTTCCCAAAGCATCTTTCCTAATTTTCTCCAACAACAGAGTAGTTATAGCTGAAATTGGGGCAAATATATCTCCCCCTTTCCACCACCCAGAAATAGTCCTTCCTGGTGGTTTCTTCTTAGAGGACAAATTTAACTGTATGTCAGTATTCTGGACAGTGTTAACAAAAGCAGGTTGAGGGTATTAATAGTGTGCAACTTGCAGTCAACAGACATGAAGGCAATTGAAGGCTAATCCAAAAGTTCAAAGTTTCATGAGGCTAATGAAAAACAGCAATAGGATTTTTCAAACAGGTCTTGCAGTATGTAGCTAGGAATAGGCTAAGGCCAAGACTATTTGACAGCTGCTGAATCTCAACCACAGTCTGCTGCTGTGACAGCAGAATTCAGTAGAAAGCCAAATCTGTATTTTAAAAACATTAATTAAAATTATTTGAAAAATTCTGGAAGATTTTCAGATAGTCTTTAAAAGTAATATTTTTAGAAAATTTCCTTGGAAATACCATTTTTTTTCAAAAGTCAAAGATACCACTGACCTCATTCTCTGTCCAGTAGCCATCTTCAGATCAATTTCTGTTTAGGGAACACACAGATTGACTAAACACAATGAAAACAATTGACTGCATATCATTTTGTGAGGGAACCTGAAATGCAGAGTGGGCAAAATGACTTGCCAAGGCTTGGGAGTCAGCAGGAGCAGAGATGGACATGTACCCAAACTATAACCCATAGGCTTGTACTCCACACTCCCGCTTTACCTGAGGTTGAGCTCTCTTCCTTATGCTTTAAAAGCATTGATTTTTGTTCCTTTGTATAGTAGAGCATGGTTAGAAAATCCATCCATTTCTGGGAGGCTGGAGATTTCTCATCTCAATTTGTTGATAGCATCTTATCAGCCACTAAGTCAGTTCAGCTCTGTGAGGAGGAAGGGAGGCTGTTTCATAAGTTCAGATGCTGCTTCCTTAAAAGCAGTGTATGGGGGCTGGAAAGATGGCTCATGATTAAGAGCATGTGCTGCTCTTGTAGAGGACACCAGGCATCTGGAACTGCATTAAACTCCAGCCCCAGAGGGCCTGACCCCCTCTGATGGCCTCTGTGAGCACATGCCCTCATGTGTGCATACTCCCACACAGACACAGTACATACATCCAACTTAAAAAATTTAAGTAATATATTTGAAGACTACTTTTCACTCGAATCAGTGGCTGTCAAAAGCAGGTTATTGTTATTGTTTCCTTTGATTCAAAGAAAGGAAAAACTTGAAGAATCAGTTTTGGAAAAGAAAAAGGCTTTGTCTGTCCATAATTTTCCAACAATGTGCATGTTAAACAAGTAAAACTTTAAGCTGGTTTTGGCCAGTTTATAATTGGTTTCTATTTTTAAAAATTCTAAAGTTCTTTATTTCTCATTCAACTGATATCATTTCAGAGATACTAGTATCTTTGAAGTCATTTGTACTTGAAACAAATAATAACGTGGAAATGATAAAGGCATCTGTTTGTGCTGGATTATCTATCTTTATCTCCTGTATCCTGGGAGAGTGATGGATACCTGCTTCATGCCCAGGATTCCCTGTTCCTCAAGCATACTGAATTTGGCTAACAGGAAATGCCCATGGAAGCTCCGAGAGTGAGAAAAGAGGACTGAGAATCTCCAGCCTCTGAGCTTTATCCCTGACCTGTGTAGTTTGGTGGAGCCTGTACTCTACCTCAGCACAGACCTGGGTGTGCAGAGAGCCTAGTGAGTTTCAGCATGGGCTTCTCTGGGCCCAGTGACACTACCTCCTGTGTTCTCAGTCCTGATAATTCAGTCCCCCTTGCTTCCTGTTCCAAGTCCTGGTCCCATCACATAAACAGTTCTCTGATCAGCCCACACTCAACTCTGTGCCTGTCTGTCATAGGCTCCCTGCCTGATGCCACACCGAAACCTGACCCCAACCTTTCCCCTCCCATTGTTCTCCTTCATCATGTATGAAAGTCAGGACATAACATCATCAGGTCGATAGATAATCAAAACCAGGCTCGGTCTGGCTGCCAAGAATGTTCCATTTTATCTACAGAGTGCTGCCTTATTTGCCAATGGTAAGAAACTGTGTATCATTTGACAACAGTTACATGTTTATTCTGTAAAATAAGCATTTTTAGGTGTGCCTGAAGAACAAAACAGAGCAAAGCAAAACAGAAAATCAAAACAAAATAGGAAGATTCTGATCCTAAATTTCTTCTTGGTGTTAGAGTGCTGAGAGAACCCCATTGTCTTACCTTTTCATTTGTCCACCACCTGCTAGTCCACGTGCCAATTTCCTTTTCTTTCCTTTTTTTAATATCAATGCAGGTGTTTTCCTTTTGAAGCACTAAGGAAGCATTGTCACACAATTTTTGTCACCTGTACTCCAAGGTCTCCCATTGCCTCCAACTGGCTTCCAGGTACTGCGCACTCTGGCCAGTCAACTGGCTTCACTTTCTGCCACTCTTGCTCTCTTCTGCCCCTCCAGCCATGCTTATTTCTCTGGCTCCTTAAACTTCAAACTCTCCCCTGCTTCAGCCTTTCTGCTTGTCATGTTTCCATTTAGACAAGAACAACAGAAATGGTGGCTGCCCTTACTTCCTAGAGAATTGCCAGGTGGTATCTGTGGTGGTACTGTGTTCCCCGAAATATTGTGCACCCTAATAAACTGCTCTGGCGTCAGAGACAGAACAGCCACAATATTAAACATAGAGGACAGGCAGTGGTAGCACACGCCTTTAATCCTAGCATTCCAGAGGCAGAGATCCATCTGTTCAAGGATACAGCCAAATGCGGTGACTCACGCCTTTAATCCCAGGGAGTGATGGCAGAAAGAGAAAGATATATAATGCGTGAAGACCAGAAACTAGAAGCATTTGGCTGGTTAAGCTTTTAGGCTTTGAGCAACAGTTCAGCTGAGATCCATTCAGATATGAGGACTCAGAGGCATCCAGTCTGAGGAAACAGGACCAGCTGAGGAACTGGCAAGGTGAGAAAGCTGTGGCTTGTTCTGCTTCTCTGATCTTCCAGCATTCATCCCAATACCTGGCTTGGGTTTGTTTTTATTAATAAGAGATTTTAAGATTCATGCTACAGGTATCTTTATAAAATGGTAGTCCTTGCTACTCTAATGTTCTCTATTATGAGAGAAGAATCTCACCTGGGTGCATACAACTACCATATCTTGTCCTGGTCTTACTTTCCACTGACCTGTCTCTCTTTTCCTAAATTCAACATCACTACCTTCCAGAATCATCTAGCAAATCCATAAATTTGTACCACCAAGTGAACCAATACTGTATGACCTCTAAATGGTCCAGATTATGACTGCTCCTTCAGCCCCAGGATTAGGAGTTTAAGAGTTATTGTGCACTATGGAAACCCAAGGATGTTATTTTAATTAGAGTAAAGATACTTTGTAACTAGGAAAAGTACAATAATAAAGCAAAGGTATTTCATCATGACCATTAAAAAATGTCAAAGAATTGGAAAGCCATTGCATTTGACTATCCCTGAATTTTTCTGTGCTATTAATGCTCATTTCCATTAAGGTGAGTCTTTCCCTTTCGTAAGTTTTTATTTTTCTAGTTCTTTTAATGAGGAGGCAAAGAAGTATAAATGTCCTAAAAAGCACATAGACATAATTGTGAACCTTGTTGTTAGGATTTATATCTTTGTGTGTGTGTGTGTGTGTGTGTGTGTGTGTGTGTGTGTGTGTGAAAGTCAGTGTGTTTCCTATGTTCATAATGCATATTTTATAAAAATAAAATAAATAAAACAAAAGACAAACCCTCCCTCCGGAACATGACTCTCAAAGACTCCCCCAAGGAAAGTGAGACTTAATTTGGAAGTGATGAATGGAGCAAGTTGGCCCCATGGGTAGTGCGCAGTACTTAGCTCCACTCCGGCCACTGTAATAATCCACACCCTCCCTTTCTCCTTCTCATTTCCAGGCATCTTAGCACTTCCATGTCCATCTCTGGAGACCCTCTCATCCTTTCCATGTTTCCAACACTCGTGCATGTATGAGTTGGGGCTGATCCTCCCACATCCATTAGACTTTAAATTTATGGTCCATCAAGAACTTTACAACTTCCCACGCCACTTAGTAGCCCAAAGGATGAAGATTTAACTCCCCTGCAAGCTCTTCCAAGCTGACCCCAGTGAGCCTTTTCTTCTGCATTCATATTCTGTTTCTCACTTTAGCACACTCTGCAGCTCTTGATGTAATGATGTTTGCTGAGCATTGTTCTATAGCACACTTTGTATGTGTGTGTGTTCTCTGTGTGTGTTCATTTCACTCTCGCAATAACTACATGTGTGACACTCCTCTCCTGAGAGCTCAATTGTAAGATTTAAATATCTTCCAAAGTGGCATTAGTAAATGAGAGCATCCACTTAGGTTTCTGAATTTGGAGATTTTTTTTCCCTTTGGAGGATTGCTTTGGTCACATTGTCCTTTCTTATGTACCCATTGTCCTCAATCTAACTATTGTTCAATAACTATCATTCAATTTAAGCTATTTCTGCTTCACCAAGGTATGAGAGCAATCCAAATTTAGTATAAATCCTGCTTTGAACTTTGAACCTTTCTCCAGTACAAAATGAAGTTTTGTTGTAACATCCTCAGTTCACAGTGGTTTCATAGAAATGTAAGTTCATTGCAAATCAAGTATAGACCATGGTTACTTTCACCTGTTAATGATATCTTATAAATCTATTGAATCTCTGACAAATATCATCCTCCATTCAACCCCTACAGTGTCCAAGTCTATACTCTAGGAAACAATAAATCTACTTTACTGACTTTAGAAGCCGCAGTTGGTACTTAACAGCTCTCATAAGCATCTGCTGCTGCATACCAGTTCACCAAATTGACTGAAAGGAGCCATGCTTTTCCACTTTATGAGGCTTTTGCATTTCTATTTTGATATTATGAGATTATTGCAAACAAGGATCCAATGAAGGAAAACTGAACCTGCCAAGCCTTCTACAGGTGAGGGTAACTGGAAGCATCACTTACTTCTGCCATAGAACTAACTGGCAGTGTAACATGAAATGCTTTACCTCAATTCATGCCTAGAGAGGTAGTAAGAAAGGAGATTTTTTTTTTGGTGCTTTAAGCTTAATTTTTTTTTGTACATGTTTATTGTGTGCCTGAGTATATAAATGTATGTGTACCATGGACAAGCAGATGTTTGTGGAGGCCAGAAGATGGCATTGGAACCCCTGGAAATGGAGTTAGAGATGGTTGTGAGCCAAAGTTTGGATGCTGGGAACCAAACCCAGGTCTGCAAAGGCAAAGACTGCGAGTGGCCATTGAGTCATCTCTCCAGGCTCCTATGGTGTTTTAAACTTTATTTCATATTATTTATTTTTAATTGAGAAATAGATTTTTTATACAATATATTTTTTATTATGTTTTCCCTTCTCCAAAGCCTTCCCAGCTCCTCACCCACCCAAATAAATCCATTAGTATCTATTCTATTTCCTCTTCCTAGGGAGCTCCTTCTCTCCCACCCAGTCCCTCACTCTATATGATAACCACTGTGGTTATTTAAAATGAGAGGCATACCAAAGTGGATAGAGAAAAGCCTAAGAGGCCTCAACCCCACACAAAGTACTATAGACAACTAAGGGATGCTGAGAATCTTCCCCAATGAAGAGCACCAATTTGTTGTCTAATACCAAACAGTCAGTCCTGAATGTGTACATACAAGTAATATTAGATAGATCTAGCAGATTATATTTAGGAATATATATGTATATACACATGCATATATGCATGTAATAACAATTACCAGGAAAAAGGTCATGAATTAGAAAGGAGAGGAATATAGGAGAGTTTGGAAGAAAGACTGGGAAGGGAGAAATGATATAATAACGTTATTGTTGTAGGGCAATCTTTTTGTACACTGTGAAGATGTGTCTTTGTCTAGGTGCCTTCTGATTGGTTTAATAAAGAGTTGAATGGCCAATAGCCAGGCAGGAGGGGACAGGCAGGACTTCTGGGGAGATAGAGAACTTTGGGAAGAAGAGAGGCAGGGAAATGCCAGTAAGACACAGAGGAAGGCCAGTGTATAGCATGAAAGAGAGGGGAAAAAGCCATGTGACAGAATGTAGATTAATAAAATCAGATTAAAAAAGTGGGACACTGAAGTATAGTGCGAGGTAAGGTAGAGCCAAGACGCCACCACTGGTTCAGCTGCTGGTGCCCTTGCAGTTCTGTGCAAGGCAGATGGAAGCAAGACTGCAAGTCACACTTCTCCACCTCTTGCTCCTTCTTTGACCAGCCCAAGAAGCACTTGTGACCCTTGATCCACAGTTTTAAGGGTTCACATTACCTTCAGAGAGGACCATGCCCATAAGGCAAAAAAAAAAAGGCTCCATTCAATTGGTCAGTGGACCCAATGACAGCATTCCCACAACAGGTTAATTTAAGCTATACAAGCTAGTTCGGAATAAGCCTAAGCTAAAGGCTAAGCTTTTGTAATTAAGTCCCAGTGTCATTATTTGGGGATTGGTGGTCCAAGAAAACCCAACAAGAAAGTCCAACTATACATTATAATATCAAAAAATTAAAGCAATTAAAAATTGTGTTTTCATATAATTTAAGCAAACAATTCTTGGGGCCAGGATATCCATTTAATTTTCCTTTTCTTGTGGACAAGTTCTCAGAACTGATGTGAACAAACCCTGCAATGTTTAAAGCATTATGAAATTCTTTTCAAGATTCTGAGTCTTCTTTGTTAAACCTAATATTTAACCTCTGTGATAGTAATGCTTCAGGGTTTGGTTTTGTTTTTTTGTCAAGAGTGAAAGTGAAAATAATCACAATGTTCACACATTTGGAAAGGACCCTTTCATACTCTCAAAGATGACTGGGGGGCTGGAGAGATTGCTTAGTGGATAAAGTCCTTGCCATACAAGATCAATAACCCAAGTTTGATTCTTGGTCTACAGTGGAAAGAGAGAACCAACTCCAGAGTTGTCTTCTGACCTCCATACATATATATCTTTATACACACATGATAATAATTTGTTTAATTAAAAGAATGATTGTAACCTTCAAAGTGCTTTTATTTCGATTGGCTACATTTCTTGATGCTTACTGTAATAAAAACTCAAACAGGAAAATTGTAAAGGAAAGGAAATCACATACCAGCACATACTCCATGGGCATATAGACTCATGGCACTACCACACACCCCATGTCTTCAGGAGAGCTTCACCATGTAATCATGAAGGAATGAGAAATCAATGATAACCATGGTTTTGTCCTATTTCAAGAAATTGTTTCTCTTTTAAAACCCCTGGAGGACCAAGGTAATCTCATGTATTCTCAGGAGCATCTTGAAAATCTTAAAGAAAATGAAATCAGGCTAGAGAGACAGCTAAGAGCACATCCTACTTTTGTAGATGACCATTTTTTTGTTCCCAGCCTGCACATGGCAACTCAGAAATGTCTGCAATTCCTGTTTCAGGGGATCTGATGTTCTCATGTGGTACCACATACATGCATGTTGACAAGCACTCATACACATAGATAAAAATAAACATTTCCTTTACATGAAAAAATGAAATCTTGTCGTTGATAGTGTTTTCTCATTTGTTTAGGGCTTTTGGAAAGGTGAGATTCAAATGTGAGACTCATTTCTGGAAAGCAGAGTCATCCTCACGAGTGTGTCCATCAATCATGAAACCCTCCCTAATTTCAGGCCCTATTTTCTCCTCTCTTCTATGTTTATTTCATCTGACTATATGGTATACATACTTACAAATCCACTTCCATTCTTTGTAGAATAAGATGGAACTTAGGATTAAAAGAAAAAGCAACCACAGGTCTGAGGAAATAACCCAGCCCATGAAGTGTTTACTATGCAAGATGAGGGCCTGAGTTTGGATTTCTGGCATTCCCCTCAATTAGCAAACTGAGTGCTCTAACACTAGTGGATAATCCCAGAGCTGGGTGACAGAGACTGAACTCTGCTGCTTGCTCACCAGCCAGTCTAGCCAGGCTGTGAGCTCCAAGATTAATAACAGACTCTGTCTCAAGAAAAATAAGGCAAAGAACCAGGAAGACACCCAACATGGACCTCTAGGCATTGTACACAAGTACAATAACACCTGCATACACATTCATGATGCACACACATACACACCATATACATTCATTCCAAAAACAAGAAGAGGAAATAATAATAATAATAATAATAATAATAATAATAATCAACACAGAATCATCAACACATGCTGAAACAGGGTCAAAGACTTCCCAAGGTAATTTATTCTGAAACCACTAAGTCCAATGTCTTGATACTATTAAAAATTTGCAACTTTTAATAATGAAAAACCTGTGTAAAGCAATACTTTTAAAGCTAGAAAGAGTTCTGATGTTTTAGCCAACTGAATTTTTACAGAGATGGAAGGTAAAACATTATCTTTGCTGCCATTTCCTCATTTATTAAATATGGAATTTAAAAATTGTACCTCTGAGTTCTTGACACAGAAATTTCATTGATATTTAATTATAATTTTGCCATTTATTGTGATAAACATTTTTGTAATTATCCTACCAAAATGAGCTATAAAACTGCTTACCTTATGATGGATTCGGATGGAATAGCTAATGTGTATGCATCACAGGAGTGGATTCCACAGAAGTAGCCAATACCCGTGTCTGCACAGTCTATCATTGACAACACAATACACACTTTTATGTGTGACTGGTAGCTTTCCTTCCTGCTGGTAGCCCATTGTTAAAGACAAATGTTTGAAAACACAAGATTTCTCCCATGAAAGCATAAATCTGTGTTTGCGGTGCAGACTAATCTCTGTTGTGGGAATGGATGTGACATCACCATCTGAAAATTATGGCTTCTCTCATCCCAGAACCAGGATGCAGATGATGATGAAGAAGAATTTCCTCTTTCAACTCTGGCAAATGTTGCATTTGTGTATAATTCTGCTGCCCATGCTGAGAAGCAAATGGACTTAGGGTTTACGATCCTTTAATCAGAATTATCTTTCAGGAGATGTCATGGTTTATGCATTCACTAAAGCAATTCATCTGAGCCCTCCTTCCCCTCCAGATAATCTTGGGCTGGAGAATGCAAATGTCATCACTGTAATGTTACAAGTCATGGAAATGGCCCAGAAAGAAAGATTTTTCATCCAAGAGTTCAAATCAAGTCCATATTTCCAGGTCCCCAATCACTTCCCCATGTTTTCATCAAACTTTTCCAATGCCATCACACCTTACTAGAAACAGTTTTAAAATTCCTCTTTGTCAGAATGATATGATGCTAAAGTTGTGTTTTATGGTAGGAAAACAGACTGCCACCTACTTAACTGCTCACTCCTCCTTCAGTACTGGACAATGCCCTCCCAGAACGTGCTGGTGTTTTACTTAGCCTCCCTTTTCTGACGTTTGCATCTGTGATGGAAGCAGTGACATCATGTGCTGACCTTCCTTTCTTCAAAAGCTTGCACGGGTCAGGCAAGGTGTTTGGACTAAACATTGAGTATATATCCTATCGTTTCTCTGCCTTTGCTATGCACTGTCCATAGCACCACAGAGAAGTTGAATTGTGTAAGGTGACTCTGATGGTATAACTGGAAAATAGAAGCCAGAGAACCCGTCTCTTGTTAATGTGTCCTAGCTAGAAAGCACTCAGATTGTTTCTCCAGAGAAGGCAGCATTCTTTGAGAAGAGATAAGAGATTTTCAGTCAGGTTTCATCAGCTCTGTGTTAGCATCCATCCCATTCAGACATCCACACAATGGTTTATAGGTGGGTCTGACTTTGCTGAGAACTTAGTTTCTGTCAGGACAAAGACAATACTACTCAGTGTTTGAAATAGAAATATGAAAGCAAGATTCATAACACAAAAACGAGGAAAGCAACAGCGAGAAAAAGAGCCACCCTGTCTAGAAGATTCCAGACCTACTCCTTCACCTCCAAAATAAAAAGAACAAATCAACAAAGAAAATAATTATAGGGAGGGTAGAAATGCTCAGTTGATAAGAGTACTGTCTACCCTTGCAGAGGACCTAGGGTAAGTTCCCAGAACTCACATGGCAGTTCACAACAATCAGTAACTCCACTCGTGGGCTATTTCATGCCCTCTTCTGACTTTCTCAGGTACTAGGCACACATGATCCACAACCTATATGCAGACGAAACACTCGTAGACATAAAATAAATAAATCTAATACTCTGAGCTTTCAGGTATTAATTTGATTCAAATAGTTTCATCTGATTTTCTTGATTATTAAAATATTACTTACCCATTTTAGCTTTACAAGTATTTATGTTATCTTATTTTTCTTTTTTAGTTAAAATATATTTATATCCCTTTTCACCATCCCCTTTGTCCTCCTCCAATCTCTCCCATAACCTTCTCCTAAACCCCTCTCAAATTGATGGCCTCATTTTTGCTATTGTTTCTGTATGCATAAATATACAAATACAACCTCTGAGTCTGTTTGGTGCAGCTCGTGTATATATAATTTCAGCGATGCCTATTTTATATCGAATGACCAGTTGTGGGGCTCACCCTGGGAGAGGCTAGTTTCCACATCTCAGAAGTCCTTAGTTGCCGGTGCTTCTTTACAGATTGGACTCTCTGAGATCTCTCTCCTTAGCATGTCTATTGATGTCATTGTTCACGTCCTCTTTAGGAAGCCATATTGTTGAGATATCATGAGTGCAGCGTCTCTGCCATTTCCAGGAGACATATTCTCACATGATTTGTTTTCCATCTGTATTTCCAGTTAAGATATAGGCTGTCAATAAATATTTGTGGACTATTATAATAAAAAATTACTATTGAAATCCATGCCTATGGAGGATGTTCTTTTCCTACACTTATTTTATAGGAGAACCACATTGTACGTGACACTAAAGAATTATTTGATAGCAACACAAAGCATTTTGAGATGTGTTAATACTCATACAGATGCAGATGCCATTATTGACTTTAGAGCAGTGGTTCTCATCCTGTGGGTCATGGCCCCTTGGGAAAACCTCTATCTCCAAAAATATTTGCATCACAATTTATAACAGTAACAAAATTATAGTTATGAAATAACAATGAAGCTAATTTTATGATTAGGGGTCCCTCAACATGAGGCACTGTATTAAAGAGTCACATCATTAGGAAGGTTGAGAACCACTGCTTTAGAGTATCATTAAACTCAATTAAACATTTTCATCCTATTAGCAGTTCTGAAATTAGCTAAAGCAATGAAGCCACTATGTCTATTTTATTTTCCAGAAAGACAAGATTCAATAGAGTAAAACATGAGAGTTAGATTTTAAAGTTATCTTTTAATTCTAATTTGAAAGTTTCCCATAAAATAAGCCCTCTTAAATAAGACTGTAAGAATTCAAGTTAAATAGCCATATGGAGCTGAGCAGCCATTTGTCAACCAGTAGCCTGAAATTCAGCACAGAGTGACATAAACTTGTATTAAGGAATGATAAACACATTTTAATTACTGGGACAATGGGAAGTAGATGGAGGGAGGTGGGGGGCAGGGCAAGGCAATCTTGAAGTTGGTAACCTTTCACCTGACTCACGTTGGTCAGAATCCAATGTTAGCCAGAGGGACTGGAACTCATTCTGATGATGTGATGGTAAAACTCTGTGAGCTCAATGCGTCTGGTGGTCTTGGCATTATTCCCAGAGAACTAAAGCTCCCGGTGTATTAGTAAAGACCTCAGCTTTGGCCCAAATGGCAGTCTTTGTTCCGTCAAAAAAGCATCAGCCTGGAAATGGGCTATGGGGACACAATTTTTCCTTCTTACTGACAGGGCCCATCTCCAGATGAGTGAAGGGGACTCTGGTGGTCACTTCTGGAGAAGTGGTGGCCAGGACCCTAGTCTCACTCTGGCCCAGGTTGTGGCAGTCTGACTTTGAAGAAGTCCTTCACAAGGCCTAGTGCTATCTTTGGGGAGCATAATGAAATAGAAAATTTATCACTTGGAAAGATAGAATGATTACATGTGCAGCCTTCATATCAGAGTCCTTAAGGAGATATGATGGATAAGCTGAGAAATTTTATTCAGCAGAACTATCCCCTTGGGTATGGGGGATAGGGAGCCATACTCATCTTTATTAGAAGCTATGCACCTGAAATCTCCCAGACAGAGTGAGAGGGTATGCATGACTCCACTTTAAAACACTTCCAGAGAACCTTTCAAATGCATTAGTGCATTAATACACAGGGGGTTAGCTTTAATTGCCTGATATGGAAATTCCAGCTGCTCATCTTTACAAAGTAACACTTTGCACTTATAGTGTCCCCCTCCCTGCAGGGGTTTTCTTTTCTTTTAATTCACGGATTTCATCTATAGAATCCTTGTGTGGTTACTATGGTTATTACAATTCTAAAAGAAGAAACTCTTCCCTGGAGTCCTTGCAAGTGGCTGGTGTGAATCAATCCTATTCATTGATAGTCTCGCCTCCCGACTCTTGCTGTCTCTAATATATTACAAGTCAGGTTATGGCGAAGTGGTAATAGTCTCTCTTATTCCATTAATGTGCCAACCCAAACACATTATCTGAAAAGAATAATAAAAATATCAAAAGTCCCTTTAAGAGGTTCATTACCAGTGTGGAAGAGTACAGATAATCAAAAAACAAATCACAAAATTACATATGTAATAAAGGGAATAATGGTCCCTAAACAATTTTCATAAAAGAAAAAATAACATGTGGGACAAGAACTTATGAACTGTAAGTTCAGTCATATCTGCTAATATATCTTATTTGACTCTCTGGGACAGATTGGAATAATTTTTAGTGTCTTGTCTTAGAGTATTCTCTTCTCCTGAATACTTTGCCTCCTATCCAAGCTTCTATTGTACCTGCAAACTCTGAACTTTTTCAAGGACCCGTGGATCTTTATTCTTCCACTTTGAAGACTGTCTGAGGGGACCTGTCCTGTTTCTTGGCCTTATATTCCATCTGTTTGATGAAAAGTTATTGCCTGGTCAGGAATGTGTAATATGCTAGTAACACCAATTCAAATGAAAGCAAATCAGTTTTAAAATCAGATATATATTGGATTATCATCTGGAGAAAAAAAAACCCTAGCTTTAAGCACATTAAAGTTCTTAGCATATCCATTTGTTTAATAGTTTTTATTTTAAAGAAGACTTATTAAAACAAGGACTGTTCTAAAACCGAGGATGAAAAAGAAAACTGATTAACAATTCCTGATGCCATTACATAAGTAGTTTACAATAAAATACATACATAAAATTTAAGTATGCAAATAAAATGTATGTTAGATTATGGTAGGTTATATGGAGACAAATAGAGCAAAAAATAGAAGACAGTGGGTGGGCTGGGATTGGTGAATATTACTAATTTTAAAAGATAGGAACCTACCTCCTTGAGCATATTTGAGTCAAAAGGTTAAGCGTATGAAGGAGAGCCATGGGACTGCCACAGAAGGATGTAATGAGCAAAGGAAACATCAAACACAAATGCTGGGTCTAAGATAAGCTAAGAAAATGTCAGAAAGGGAGAACAAGGAATGGTAGACCATGATGGATGAGGACCACATGAGAACAGGAGTGGGCAGAGTCCTGGAGAGGTCCCCTGAGGTCCACAGTGATGCATCCTCTGTAGACTGCTGGCAGTGGTCAAGAGAAAGCCTGATCTGACCTAGTCTGGTGATCAGATGGCCAAACACCCTGATGGTCAGGCTGGAACTCTCATCCAGTGACTGATGGAAGTGGATGCAGAGATCCTCAGCCAGGCCCCAGGTGGAGCTCCATGAGTCCAGTTGTCGAGAAGGAGGAAGGACTGTGGGAGCATGAATTGTTGAGCCCAGGATTGGAAAAAGCATGGGGACGAAAGGCCAAATGAACGGAAGCACATGAATTGTGAACCAAAGGCTGTGGAGCCCCCAGCTGGATCAGGCCCTCTGGATAAGTGAGACAGTTGAGTAACTTGGACTGTTTGGGAGGCACCCAGGCTGTGGGAACCACACCTGTCTTTAGTGCATGAGCTGGCTGTTTGGAACCTTGGGCTTACACAGGGACACTTTGCTCAGTCTGGAAGGAGGGGACTGGACCTACCTGTACTGAATCCACCAAGTTTAAATGAATCCCCAGGGGAGCTTGGCCCTGGAGGAGATGGGAATGGAGGGGAGGGGATGGGGGAAAGGTGGGGATGGGGGTGGGAGGGGGGAGGACAGGGGAACCCATGACTGATGTGTAAAATTAAAGCACAAATATAATAAAAAAAGGGGGGGGATGTCAAAGGATCCAGCACCATGTTGGAAAATGACTATTCTCAGATCCTCCCTCTTCCCTACTACTTTGTGTCCCCCCATCCTCTTTTTTAATCCTTCAGGAGCAATGTGTGCACTCAAATATTCTTGGATATTCAGTCTTCCTCTAGAGTTTGTTCAAGTCACCAGGGCCTATACTCTTAGAGAAAACTAACCAGCCCTTTCTCAACAGCCAACAGTTACTAATAGCTAGGGATAAGATTGTACACCCAGTTCCCTTCTCCACACTGGTATTCAGTCTGGCTTGAGCTTGCACGGATCTTGTACATTCTGTCCCTACTACTGTGCGTTCGGAAGTGCTGTTTTCTGTAGTAGGAATCTTAAAAGTTCTTATTAATAAAACTCAACCCGAGGCCAGTTATTGGGGGTGAATGCTGGAAGATCAGAGAAGCAGAACAAGCCACAGCTATCTAACCTTGCTAGTTCCTCAGGTGATCCTGTTTCCTCAGGCTGGAAGCTTCTGAGTCCTCCTCCACATGAATCTCAGCTGAACTGTGTTGCTCCAAAGCTTAACTAACTACATGCTTTTTCTCCCCTAATTCCTGGTCCTCACGCCTTATATACTTTTCTCTTCCTGTCCCCACTCCCTGGGATTAAAGGTTGTGTTTCTAGGATTAAAGGTGTGGGTCACCATGCTTAGCTGTTTCTAAAGTGGCCTTGAACTCAGAGATCCAGCTAGCTCTGCCTCCCAAGTGCTGGGATTAAAGGTGTGCACCACCACTGCCCAACTTCTGCTATAGCTTACTCTTCCCATTTTCTAGCCACCAATTTTGGCTTTGTTCTAGTGGCTGTCTGTTCTCTGACCCCAGATATGTTTATTTCAGGGAACACACAATATTTTGGGGAACACAATACCACCACAGTTTTCCTGTTGCTTTCAGAAGACACTGTTTCTTTGTAGTCAGCCACTGCCTCTGCCTCTGATCTCTCTTTTACAATGATCCCTGAGGAGGGGTTATAGGGTATAAGTACTCCTTTAGGGCTGAACATTTTGCAGTCTCATATTATCTGTACCTTAACAAACTGTGAGTCCCTGTGTTAATCACCATGTACTGTAAACAGAAACCTCTCAATGAGTGTTAAGAGATGCATTGATCTATGGAAATAACAATACGTCATTAGAAGCCAGTTTGATATTCTACCCATTAAGCAGAATAATAGTAATAGGTTCCTTGTAGGGCCTATGACCTGTCTAGCCATGAGTTCTTAGCTTGATAATGGTGCCAGACATGGGTGTCATCTTGTGGAGCTAGACTTAAATATTACTAAAGAGTGGTTGATTGTTCCTATATGCTCCTATGGCATTAGTGGATATGTCATTATTGTAGCTCATAGAGTTCATAGCTTGGTATGGCTGATGATTACTGTCTCCCATAGTATCTTGCATAGCCTTCCAATACTCTGAAAGCTAGCCAGTACGGATGAAGTCCAAGTCCATATCAGCTTAGAGTCCTGGAAATAGCCTCTAATATCTGTAGATCTATGGGACCCCACTGGCCAACAACTTCACAAGTAACCCATTTGTGACACTGGGCATTTTATTTTTTACCCTCTGGTGTCTAACAAGGGCATTGTTGTTATAGTGTCTTAGTTAGGCTTTGTGTTGTTGTGAAGAGACACCATTACCACAGCAACATTTATAAAGGAAAACAATTAATGGGGTGGTTTACATTTTCAGAAATTTAGTTCATTATCATCATGGTGTGACATGGTGGTGTGCAGGCAGACATGGTGCTGGAGAAGTTTCTGGGTGTTCTATATCTTGACTTGCAGGCAGCAGGAAGTGGTCTGTGACACTGGGCAGTATCAAGCATAGAAAACCTCAAAGTCTGCTTTTGAGGTGACACAAAGTGACATATTTCCTCCAACAAGGTCATACCCACTCCAACAAAACCACACCTCCTAACAGTGCCACTTCCTTTGGTAGGGTATATTCTTTCAAACTACATATAGGACAGCTCTATTTGATACTCCCTCTCTGTAGCTTCTACAGTAGTAGATTTCCATATGTCTTTTTGAAATGTCTTTAATGCTATTTCTCTCTCTCCATATTCCCTCCTCTACCACACTCAATGCTTCCTTGCCCTAGTTTAACACTTCCTGTTCCATTGTTATCTATTTAACATTTCATACCAGTGTGCTTTACCTCTCATCCCTTTAACACTCCTTCCCATTGTTCCTTAGTCATTTCCTGACCTCTATGGGTATGCCAAATAAAAAACACCTGTCTGAAGATTCAAAATTAATATCCATATGCTAGAGAGAAGATTCAAAAGAAACATCTACGTGTGGGAGAAAATATATGACTTTTGTATTTGTAGGTCTGGGTTACCTCACTCAGAATGATTGTTTTCTGCCCTCTCCATTTATCTATGAATTTATAATTTCATGTGTTCCCCTCAGAGCCTTTGAATTTGACCAGCAATGGTGAATAAAATGAAATGAGAGTGGAAAAGTGGTGGTTCCTCAAAGAGAAGTGGCTAGCTGGCTCGTGCAAGTTGAGAAGGGATGTCGGATGGGCCATAATGACATGTATGAACCACATGTCAACAAGCCATGTCTCCTGCTAAGAGTCTGATGGCGTGTGCCAAGTGTCTTAAGGATCTTGACTTTGGTTATCTCACAGACACTTCTAGCCTGACTTGTAACAACCAAGCTTCTTTCTTCTTCCTTGCCAGCATAAATACTCTCTTACATTTATTTTCTGTTTATTCAAGCAAAAATCTCCAGGAAACAGCTCATTTATGCCTTCCCAAAATTCAATGAGCCACGAAGTGCTGAGATTCAGAAGGACTGTTAGTTTGGACCATTATCCACAGGAGTATCCTTTGATTCTATTGTCTCGCCTTTCTTGTAAATGGTTTTTCCTATTATAGATGATGATATTTCTGTGACAAATCCCATTTGTATAGTTTCTTTGACTAATGTTTTAGTGTCAATCCATTTATTCTCTTTTCCTTATTTAATTTAGTGTGTGTTTGTGTAGGCAAACATACACATGTGAGTGCATGTGCCATGGTGCACATTGGAGGTCAGAAGTCAGTTCTTTCTTGCCAGCATGTGGATCCTAAGGATGGAACTCAGGTCATCAGGCTTGGTGGCAAACACTTTTATACACTAAGCCACCTCTCCAGCCCGGGGTGCCTTGTAAAATAATGGAGTTTTAAAGGTCCTTTCCACCCTCCGGTTTCCTGTTCTGCTGCTTCTTGCCTCTGGTCCACTGCTCACAGCATGCTAAGTGCATGCCGTGTCTTTCAGGAACACACGCTTTCCCCTCAGGTAACTGCATATTCTATTTCCTTTCATCTCTATCAAGTAGGTGCAAAGTTTGCCTTTGTCTCTCATTTAAAACAAGTGTGAGAACAGTCATGTCTTACCCAGCTCCTTCCTTGGCATCTTCCCTGGAAGAAGCTCCTTATTTACATATCCCATGTCCTCTGTATAAACTGGTTCCAATCTCTCACCTCCTTTCCTCTCAGGTTACTCCTTGGTGCTCCTGACCGGGGCTCCTTTTCCTCAGGGAGATTTGCTGCCTGGCATTTCACAGCCTGAGAGCTGGACTGGAGGTTCTGTAAAGGGTGGATCATCTTGACTGAAGACCATCAGTCACCCTCTGATTCATCAATAAGGCTGCTGGCTAAGAACTGACCATTTCAGTATACATTTCCAGTAGAGTAAACAAGAGTGTTGAGAAAGCACTAGCGGTGAAATCCCAGAGTCAATAATGGAGAGATAGGATGCTCCTCTTTCCACAGTGCAGACGCAAGAGAGACTCACCATGCATGGTTCTCAACACTCAGACTAAAGGCATAGCACTCCACAAACAACAGGTTTGAGGAGCTGCACACTTAACTCAAGTTAGCATGCTTCAGAGAGACAAATCTGTCATCCACTTTCAGCCAGATCTGATGGGTTCTGTCAGTTTCCTTAATATTAGTTTGAAAATGAAGGATATTTATTTCCAAAATTCTTTAAAAACTAACCTTTATGAGATTCATAACTATCTTTTTAAAAAAAATCATGATTTTACATCTTTCGAATTGTCAACGGGTATCGACAATTTCTCTATCAGAAAATGGTGACGGCCATTGGTAAGCCACTAACAAAGGAAATTGAAAAGTATCTGCCCTGTGATGAAGACTATTATTCTAGGAATCACCTTTGCTGTAGAAAATAAATCCCCTTTTGAACCAGTGTCAATGACAGAAATGGATTTATGAAAAGAAAGAATAAGGAAAATAATACGTTAAGCATAATACACCATGAAATAGGAAAAGTAAATATTAACATTGAAATTGCAATTACTGTAGCTGTTACTACTAATTACTTCTAAAACGATTTTGAATTCAAACAAAAATAGCGACAACCAAAGCAGTCACAAATCAAAGGAAAACTCATCACACATGTACCTGCATGTCTGTAGGAAACACACACATTACTCTTGCGAACATATTCCACAGATATGTAGAAGTATCTCTTGTTCTAAAATAAAATTTAAAATATGTTACTCATGTAACCTAAGATCCAGATTCCATTTGAGAAGCTGGGTTCAGTATTAACAATATTGTTTAATCAGCTTGTCACAAAACCACTCCAACTTCAGAGCTCCCGAGAATCAGGCCTGCAGTTAACAGAACACTAAACATTCATCCAGCAGAGGGTGCTGGTTCCGCTTTCAGCTCAGCTCTGAACTGCAGCCCTGCATCCCAACTTCAGGAAGGATCGGTCCCACGACAGTGAACACGCTAAGCACAATCTTAGACCTTGTTGTAAACATCCTCGATGCTTCTGAATGGAAGGAGAAGAGAAGGAATCCCAATTGGCCAAGGTTTCTGAGACAGTGGTGGGAGACCAAGCAAGGAGAACAGAAGGGGCTCCTCAGACATTCCACCTTCAAATGCTGTCAAGACTTTACAACAGCAGGGAAGAAGCACTTTTTTCTTTCCTTTTTAGCTTTGAAACTCTGTGTGAAATTTTCAAAGAAGAAACGCAATTAAAAAGAAAAAAAAGAGGGTGGGTGATAGCCAAACAGCCTCTGCTCTCAGAAAAGGATGCAGAGCCAATCATAAACAGAAGTCTATTTCTCACAGACTGAACTCTTTACGATTGCTCAAATGCAGAGGAGGAAATGGGCACTTTCCTGTGAGCTTACTTGCTTTTCCTTGGCGTTATGCTTCTTGTTTGCTCATTTGTTCATTTTTCTATTGAGAGTTTTTACATATGAAAATTTTAAAGTTTTACTTTGTGTGTGTGTGTGTGTGTGTGTGTGTGTGTGTGTATGTGTGTGTGTGTGTGCATGTGCACTCACACACACATGCACATGAGCACTTGTGTGCGTTTATGTGTGCCATGTGTCTGCAGGAGCTTGTGGAGTACAGAAGAGAGTGTCAGATCTCCTGGAAGTAGAGTTACAGGTGGTTAGTTGTGAATTGTCCTGTGGGTGCTGGAAACCAGGTCCTCTTCATGCTGAGCCATCTCTATGGCCCTTATATATATTTCATTTTCTTGTATTGTGTTGTGTTGTGTTGTATTGTATTGTTGTGTTGTGTTGTGTTGTATTGTTGTGTTGCATTGTGTTGTGTTGTAGTGTATTGTATTGTGTTGTGTTGTGTTGTATTGCATTGTGTTGCATTGCATTGCGTTGTATTGCATTGTAGTATATTGTGTTGTGTTGTGTTGTGTTGTATTGCATTATCTTGTGACTGTTTTCATTCTTCCATTTACCTCTCATTCTTCTTTCAATGTCTAATGAAAGAGTTGCTTGGGGATATTTTTCTGTGTTTTTAAGCTGAATTTTCTCAGTGTATGACATGATAGGTTTCATTATGCTGTTTTCATTCATCTATGATGCTATACTTTGTTCTTATTCACCTTCCCTCCCCAACTACTATCCCCATCCCCTCTCCAGCTGTTCTCCTTCCACCTGCACACAGTCCCCCTTTCTACTGTAAGTCACATCAATACCTTCATTGTCTTTTTCTCCCCACTACATTAATGTTCTCATGGTCCCATTTCTACTTTTATAACACACACACACACACACACACACACACACACACACACACACACACATAGCTGGAGAGCTTCTCTCCAGGTGCCCTCAAGCCCCCTCGGTCCCACAACCCATGTATGAAATAATCACTCAGATGCTTATATTACTTATAAACTGCATGGCCGTGGCAGGCTTCTAGCTATCTAGTTCTTACACCTTAAATTAACCCATTTCTATAAATCTATACCTTGCCATATAGCTTGTGGCTTACCAGTATCTTACATGTTGGTACTCAAGGTGGCTGCTGGCAACGTCTCCTCCCTCAGCCTTCCTGTTCCCAGAATTCTCCTCTCTGCTTGTCCCGCCTATACTTCCTGCCTGGCTACTGGCCAATCAGCATTTTATTTATACAGAGTGATATCCACAATACACACACACACACACACACACACACACACACACACACACACTTTATATGAGGGAAATCATGGTTTTGGCTTTCTGAGTCTAGCTCATTTCATTTCACACACAAATTTCCAGTTCCAGTCCTGAAAAGGCCCTGTTTTCATTTTTATGGTGGAAAAACATTCTACTGTATATCAACCACATTTTCTTTATCAAGTGATCGTGCAGTGTCCAGACTCAATGGCTATACCTACAACACAACCCCTTTGCCTAAGGTCCAGGGAACATTGTGGAAGAAAGGGCAGAAAGATTGTAGGAGCCAGAGGACCAGAAAAAATGGTCTGCGATTGTGTCTCCTAGAACTGACAGGGAAGCTCCCTCCATGATACCCCAACAACATGGCTCCCTAAACAAGACATGAACATGTATAACATCAATAGATATACTAATTTGGAAGGGGAAATCTCATGGGGCAGCATTCCTAGACAAAGAAATACAAGAAATTAAGGAATGAGGAAAGCATGAGAAATAGTTGTTTCCAAGGATGAGTGTATACATACATACATATGAGTACTACATTATATATATACTAATTTGTACCACCAAGAAGGGGGTCGTCGAAGCTGAAAAGAGCAAGAAAAAGAAGGAAGAGGAAGATGAGGAGGAGGATGAAGAGGATGAGGAAGAGGAGGAAGATGAAGATGAAGAAGATGATGATGATGAATAAGTTGGTTCTAGCGCAGTTTTATTTCTTGTCTATAAAGCATTTAACCCCCCTGTACACAACTCACTCCTTTTAAAGAAAAAAATTGAAACGTAAGGCTGTGTAAGATTTGTTTTTAAACTGTACAGTGTCTTTTTTTGTATAGTTAACACACTACTGAATGTGTCTTTAGCTAGCCCTGTCCTGGTGGTATTTTCAATAGCCACTGACCTTGCCTGGTACAGTCTGAGGGTTGTAAATTGGCATGGAAATTTAAAGTAGGTTTGGCATTTAAAAAAAATTATAAGCTTATTGAATGACTTCTTTCTGGTTCCTCCCTTCTATTGTTCTTTTCTTTGTATTCTTTTCACTTATTTTTGGTATAATTCTAGAATATTATTTTTTCATCTTCTTTTGCTTCTGAGATTTTTCAGTATGCCTGAAGTAAAGAATTATGTTAGTTTATGTTATCATTGCTGTCACACAAATCAGTGTAAAGTAGGTAGGTTTATTCTATTTGGGCTTATAATTTGCAAGGATAGAGTTGGTCATAGTAGGAAAGGGATAAATCTGTGACTCTTCATCTTCCACATCTCTTAGAGAAAGCAGAGCCACTGGAAGCACAGCTGGGTTGTAAACGCTAAGTCCCATCTTCCAGCAGCAAACTTCCTCCTGGTAGACTTCACTTCTCAAAAATTCCACAGCTTCTTTAGTAGCGTCACCATTTTGGGAACAAGCATTCAATCAGATGAACATTTAGTCAAATGAACTTGTATGGGAAATTTCACACAAAAGCTCTATCAGAATCTCTATTTTGCTTGTTAGTCACTTGAGAGAATCTATTAAAGATGTGTATTTTCCAATATGGAAGCTTAAAGTGTCATGGGATTGTGGACATTTGAATGTAGCTGCTGTGAATTGAAGCACTTTGTAATTAAAAAATGAATACTAAGATTTTAAAGACATAATATGGAAAACAGAACATAAGATATCTTATTATTTATGTTTTAATTACTATATATTTAAAATTATGCTTTTGATTTGCTGAGCTAAAGAAAATTTATATTAATATAAATTCCTTTCTTAAGTGTATACACACACACACACACACAAACACACACACACACACACACACACACACACACACACACACACACATATATATATATATATAAAGGCATTTAAATGTACCCATGAAGCATGCACTGTTTTTATGATAGTGCTGTTAAAAACATGATATAAAATACATTTCCAAATATATACTAGCCAATTCCTTACTTTTGATCTGCAATGCATTTAGATTCTAAAATAGATTTGTTGATGTCTTTGATTCTAAACAGGAAACAGCAAAAATAGTAGAAATAGAAGAAGAAAAGAGGAGATGTTCAGTGTATGACCAATAATATACTTTTAGAAGGATATTTGCCTCAAAGCATGAGAGTCTTGGAGTTAAAGACTTGGCACCCCAAATAGGGCTCTTGGCAGTTGAGGAAATAGTACACGCAGGGAAGTTATTTCTACTTCTTTTCTTATTTCTTCCCTCAAAAGACCATGAAAGAATCTCTGACCTTTGAGGCCATAGAAATCTCCATTCCAGAGGAATCTTTACCAAGAGGAAAAGAATGTCTTTGTTTCCAAGGACATGGAGACACAGGAGGTCTGAACAGGCTTGCCTAAGCTTCTTCAAGTTTGTTCTTAGATATTGTCCCTTGTCTTTCAATTTTATTTCTGTCCAACTTTCCATGAAATATTCTCTCTTTTTTTGTCTTCATTTCTGAAGGTTCCTGTATCATGGTAATTTTATAACACATCTATATTCATAATTTTCTTTGCTTTTTATTCCAGGCATCTCTACCATGAGCCTTGTGAAAAATGAATAATCTCTTTCTTAGGTTCATGAGACAATGGACAGCCAGTAATGCAATCATTTCATCAGCACTTGGAAAAAGAAACTTGCATAAGGAGGTGCAAAGGCCGGGTCAGCCATCCTTCCATCTTAGAGAACATGCTCTGGTGGACAGGGGATGTTGTACACATGGAGTGAAACAGGGAAAGAAGTAGAAGTGATCGGATAAGATCAGGCTGCTAAGTGATTCTCAACTTTGCAGCACCCCATAAATTAGTTTGATGCAGTTTCATCTAAAATCTCAAACATGGCCATGGGCAGTCTTCCTTGCTCACCCCGCAAGTAAGAAAGGATAGAAGCATGCAAGGAACACAAACTTTCAGGCACTGTGCTGTAGCTGAAGTTTTTCTGTGTCCTGGCCTCCCAGCAATCGGGACAAATCTCTCCCTCTAGTGTGCCCCCAAGTAAACACACAGAGACTTATATTACTTATAAACTGTTTGGCATGGCAGGCTTCTTGCTATCTCTTCTTATGTCTTAAATTAACCCATTTCTATAAATCTATACTTTGCCACGTGGCTCGTGGCTTACCAGTAATTTACATCCTGCTACTCATCACGGTGGCTGGCAGTGTCTCCTCCCTAACCCTCTTCTACCCCTGCCTTCTCTTCTCTGCTTGTCCCGCCTACACTATCCTTCCTGCCTGGCTGTTGGCCAATCAGCATTTTATTTATCAATCAGTCATAGCAACATATATTCACAGCATACAGGACATCTCACAGCACTGTGCTCCATAAACCTTAGTCAAGGCAGTCATTCCTAATATGTACAGCCATGGTCTTATGATTGAAATTCTTAAGTCCACCCATTGCCATTTTTTTTGCCTACAGAGAAATCACTTGTGGAGGTTAAAGGAAAACTTCAGTAGCTCATAATGGGACTTGGAATCAAGCAACTCCGTGTTTTAATTGCGGTCTTCCCACACTCTAATAGTGCACAATGAACTTGCCACTCTTCTCAAGCTTATTTTCCTGTTTGGCAGAGATGGAGAATAACAACAGCACTGACCACAAAATGCTGTTGAAAGGAGAAAGAGAAATCATTAAAACGCCTGACGTTTACTAAATACATGATAAATGTATTATTTACAATATAGTTAGGAGACAAAATAGTTATTATTTCCAAATAATAGTCATAAATTTTTTTGTTTGGGGGGGGGGGGTTGAGCTGAGAATCAAACCCAGGGCCTTGTGCTTGCTAGGCAAGCACTCTACCACTGAGCTAAATCCCCAACCCAATAGTCATACGTTTTACAGAAGTTAAACACTACAGAAAAACATAAGAAAATAAAAATCCACTCAACCATTCATGATTCACAGATTACAAAAGACTAAAATTGTAACAATCTGGAAATTAAAACTGATTTTTCAAAGCAAAATGTTTTCATGATGCATTTGTCATGGTTGGCAGACTCTATAAGCTACATCTCAGTTTATTTCATCATTATAAATGTTTTCCTGAATAACACTGATCTGAATGACAAAGATTTTAGAAAAAAGTTATGAAAAAGAGCGTCCAGAAAGTAACAGTGTAGTGGCACGCAATGTTTTACCACAGAATGATCATCCTTGTGGTTTGGTCAACAAGATTGATTTTTCACTTCATTTTGTAAAAATTTAATTCACTTAAAACTTCCTCACACACTAGTGCTCACACAATTCATTTCCCCTTTTGCCTTTTTGTTCAAGCACTTTAATCTTTTGCTTTAAATGTTAACCAACTTTAACATTTTTTCTATTAATTAAATTTGTTCATAGACAATTTCACACCTGGACTCAATGGAGGAGGAACAGCAGGCAGGATGTGGAGCTACCAATTCAGTTGAGCAGAATCTTCTTGGAGTGGAGATTTAAGTTCATTTGCAGCCAGTTTTCCAAACAATAGAGAGTTCCTAAATTTCATTTTAATAGACATACTTTGCATGATAGGCTTAGGATGATATATTTTCATTACCTAACTCTTAAGGTGAGTTAAACAGGTGTTCTAGAGAATTTGCTGACAGAATTGAGAGGAATAAATGGTAAGACCTGAGAGGTGGCTCGTTGGTTAAGGTCATTTGCTATTCTTCCAGAGGACCTGGAGTTCTGTTCCCAATAGCCACGTGGTGTCTTGCACCCACCTGAAATTGTAGGTCTAGCGAATCCAACGCCCTCTTCTGGCCTCTGTAGGTACAAGCACACTTGTGGTGCACATATATTCACTCAAGCACATTCACATAAAATAAATCAGTATTTTTTTAAAAAAAGAGAAATACTGACTCAGCAGTTAGAGCACTGGCTGCTTCTAGAGAGGACCTGGGTTCAATTTCCAGCACCCACATGGCAACTCACAACTGTCTGTAATTCCAGTTCCAGGGGATCTGACACCTTCACACAGACACACATGTAGGCAAAATACCAATGCACGTAAAATAAGAATAAATCAATCATTAAAACAGAAAGGAAAAGAAAAGAAGTATCTTCAGCTTGTGATAGGAAACCAAGGGCAAATGCCATGGCCTATATTGTTTTCAGAGTTACTTGGATTCCTCTAACCAGAAACTTGAAAGAAGGCTTTTCATTTCTGCTACTGGGTTGTTGGTGTTTTTTTAATTAGATGGTCTATGAATCTTAAGGGGATCACCCCAAGTGTCATAGCTTCATTTATAGATGTGTGTGTACATATACACTTATGTATATGTTATATGTAACTAGAGGGAAAAGAAAAATGATTCCTTATGACTTTTTCAAGTATGTTTAGTGTTATTTATCCCTCCTCTTCTCTCAATATCAATCCCCCCTCAGTTAATTCACTTCCTCTTACTTTCTAATTTTTCCCCTCATAGCACCTGTGTCATGCTGCTGCTCTCTCTAGAGCACCTCTTTCCTCATGGTCCTTTTCTGCTTTCCTAGTGACTGCAGTTACTCCAGATTGTATACTCAGGACTGAAAGCTCAAAGCTAAGAACCACAAATGAGAAAGCACACATGGTGAAGAGCTACAGGCAACTGACACCAAGAGAGGGAGAATCAGCCTTCCCCAGGGGAGAGCCCCCTGATTTCTTTTTCAATAACAGGTGGTCAGTCCTAAAAACATATATACATACAAGCAACACTAAATGAACTCAGTAGGTTATATTTGCATATTAATTTGTAGATATAAAAATAATAAGAAGGAAAAGATGTCTTGAATTTGAGACATGGGAAGAGTCGGATGGTGGAGGGAGGGAAAGATGTAATACAGTACACACATATATGAAATTAAAAATAATTAAGTAAAATAAGATCAAAAATATCTACACTTGATGTTACAAAATGCCTACTACAACATGAACAAATGTTACACACACCGCTTATACCACTATGTTATTAATACTGAACCATGAACAGTCAGTATTTTGTAGGCTTAAAAGTCCAAGTGTGTTCATGTTCACATTTTGTCTGATCAAGGAATAAATGAACAATGTATAGCTGGTTGTTTTTGTTTTGTTTCAACATCTTTTTTCACTGTACGCACCATTTTTTCTCTATTTCCTTTTTTAATTTTTTTGCTGTACAGGTGATAAAAATCTATAATTTAACTTAAATTTCATGTGTGTACTTGAAAATGTGTGCTATTGATAGATATTATAAAGATTATTTTCTCAAAATGTGCAGTCGCAGTTTTTGTATTTTGGTGACTAGAGGGATTTCAGTGCCTGTGCACATGGCATAGAAATTAAATGGGTGTTTATTAGAATCTTCTATGTAAAGTACAATATCAAATTTATAAAAGTTTATTTTTAAAAAATCCAAAAGTTAATTTCTTTCTCTCTTTGTTGTGTCAGTCATAAATGACTGGGCACATTTTTTTTTCTTAAAATCTTTTTATGACTACAGAATTCCACAAAAAGAAAACCATGTTGTGAGTTTATGAATTATAATTAAATCATCCAAGGATATGAGATCAGAAAACATGTGGCCTCACAGCACATACTGACAGAAAAATTATTCAGTCTGAGATTCTACTGAATTAGAATTAATGGCATTTCTGTTCTTTCTCATCCTTTTCTCATTTCCTCTCATTCTCTCCCCTGACTGTGCCATTTCCCAGTTTCCTTCCTTTCCTTGGATAATTAAGTCCAAAGCCAAGTGACACTGTGCCAGAGAGGCAGCAGAACTGGAGGAAGAGGGTGCTGATGCCCAGTCAGTGTATGGAACACTCACCCTGGCTTTGGCATAGTGATGTGTATTGCATTAGGGAGCAGACTGACCTCAGTAAAGAGGGAATCTAAAGAGCCTGGTGTGATTGCTGGAGCCTGGAGGGGTGAAGAGCTCAGAAAAGCTAAAGTCCAACCTTTGCAAACAGAACAAAAGAGCAATTGCATTTCAAAGAAAGCATATGGAAAAGAACAAAAAAGTAGAAATCAATGAAATTATAAACAATAAATCAATTAAAAAGAAAATCATTATTGAAACAATAATGAAAAAATGCTGGCTCTTTGAACAGGACAATCAAATCTATAAGTGTCTGTCTCAGATACACAGAGGGTGAACCAAAAAGATACAGATGCTTGAGAATTCACATAATTCTTTTTTTCTGTGTTTGGTAGTTTTTCATATTATACATATATGTTTTTTAATGGTAAAATATAATTTGATTTTTAAGAGGATTAGACCACATTAATAATATACTAAATAAAATGAATGTATTAATTTGGCATCTACAAGTTCTGAGAAAATTATAAAAGCATCACATGTGGCTAATGAACCATAATAAACAGCAAAAATTCATTTCAACGTACTGGTGTGAATAGAACATCTGATCAGTTGTGTTTACTTTGTCTCATTAGGTATGTGTAAGAATAAGGGGTATATCAGTATAAAACTATTTATGAGCTAGATCTGTGCCAATTTTTCATGTGGATTTGGTATAACATTCTTTTTTTTTTTTCTTTTTTGAGCTGAGGATCGAACCCAGGGCCTTGTGCTTGCTAGGCAAATGCTCTACCACTGAGCTAAATCCCCAACCCTAGGTATAACATTCTTATTTTTCTCTATGCTTTACATTCATTTGCTCATTTGACTTTTTAGATAAAGGATGATGATGGTGATGATAATGATGAGTGTGTGTGTGTGTGTGTGTGTGTGTGTGTGTGTGACGACTAAAGAAAAGAGGCCATGAGTTTGGGAGAGAACAAAGGTAGGGTACATGGGAGGAATTGGAGAGAAAAAAAAGGAAGAAGGAAAATGATGCAATTATATTTTAATTAAAAAATAAAAATGTATATTAAATTATGAGTGTGTGTGTGTGTGTGTGTGTGTGTGTGTGTGTACCTGTATGTATACTACATGAATGCAATGCCAGCAAAATTCAGAAAGGGTATTGGGTCCCTTAGCCACCACATGGATATGAGAACTGAACCTTTGTCTTTTGCAAGAGCAGTAAATGCTCTAAACCACTGGCATTTCCTCCTTCCTTTTCTCCTCTCCAAACCCTCCCATGTACCCCTCCATGCACTCTTTCAAATTCATGGCCTCTTTTCACATGAATTGTTATGACATGTAAATATTTATGTGTATATACATGCATATTCCTAACTACCAGCCAAGTCTGTATGTTACTTGTATGTATGTATGTTTTCATGGTGGACCATTTTGTATTAGACAATCAGTTAGTGTGCTCTTCCTTGGAGAAGGCTACTTCTCTGTTCTCAGCATTTTATTTGCCTGTCGTCCTTTGTGTAAGGTTGTGGCCTAGTGGGCTTACTACTCTTTAAATTATTAACATTTCAGTATTTCATAGCTTGGTTGGAAAACAAGACCTAAGACCTTCTCTGGTGCTGCCTCTTAAGCATTTGTCATCCTTGTTAGTGTAGATGGAAGACAGAGTGAAAGAGAGAGGTGAGATACAGTGTGCACACTGTACAACGTACACACTTTTATAATATGTAGTTTATATGTTATACTCGGCTCCATTTTTAAGTATTCTCTTTCATTTTAAGTATTCCCTTCTTCATGATAGTTTGTTGACACATTGAAAGTAAGCAACACATTCAGACATTTTCCTTGATGAGTTTCAGGATATTAAAGTGAAAAACCCAAGTATCCTATGGGAAATTATAGTATAATTGATGTGCCAGTTAAATTTCTATCTCTGTGACAAAGTGCTTAGGAGGTGACAACTTAAGGAGCTTTTATTTTAGGTCATGGTTTCCAGGTTTCAGCCCACTATCACTTACCTTTTCCATTTCTAGCAATAGGACATTGCAGCAGAAGTTTGTTCTGGGGGAAAGTTGCACACTTAATGGTAGCCAGGAAGTACACAGGGAGAGATGGGGGTGGGGTGGGTTGGTCGGGGAGCAGAGACAGCATATAGCCTCAGGAGTACATTCTCGGTGACCTTCCTTCAACTAGGCCCCAGTTTATAAACTTTCCACTACTTGTCAATGTCACCAGCAGCTGGGACAAAGTCTTTAACAGAGCAGGAGCATTTCCTATACAAGTCTCTCTGGATAATATTTAGAGAAGGTTTAAGGACAGGCTTGAAGATTCAAGCAAATAGAATGTTAATTATCATATTGAATCCCTTCCCAAATGCTGGAACATTGTAACAGCTGACTCCAAATAGTCGACTCTTGACCGGTTGCTTCTCTGTCTTCACGTGGATTCCCATCATTACCTCATCAGCACTTCTAGAGGAGCAGTAGAGCTACTCTTGGGGCTTCGGCTCATAGCTCTTGGTCTTCATTGCTGGTGTGCCATTGACAATGATGACCTTCCTTAGGTCTGCACACCTTGCATTCTCACAGTTGCTGGGCATCTCCGTCAGCCCGTGTTTCTTCTACTCTGGGCTTTGCTGTCACTGCACTCAGTCCCTCCATTAGTACCTGCAATAAGCCCAGATCCACTGGGCTTTATTTTATTGGCCTGGCTTCAACATTCCTAGCTTTTCTCGCTGCTGGTCTTCGGCACACTGATCAAGGGCTCCCCAGTGGACAAGGATCTACTTGCCTGTTTAACTTCTGTCCTCAGCATTTCAAAATTATTAGTCAGGGTCTGGACTGGAGCCAAGAGAATATGAATATTTGAAGATGCACACTTACTCCTGTACTTCCCTTACCCCCAGCATCTGGAAGACAGATAATGACTCCCCCAGAGCCTTGCTTATCCGTACCACCTATTAATTTTTGTTATGATCCTAATAGCTCATTCCTGGCTATTAAGTTTAGGAAAACTCGAGTGGACCTGGAGACTTCTGGCATGCTGGATTACCACAAAGTGGACATTGGTGAGACAAGTGTGAGGGAGCACCTGTGCCACGCAACACTTACAGCTTAAGAAACTCTCTATTTCTTCTTCTCATTGGTTGATTCTGCCATTTTCATTCCAGTAGGATCCATCCCTGACAGTTAGATTAACTCTAAGATAACTGCAGTTTCCAGCCAACTTATTGTCAGTGTAGGTTTCCACTCCTAAAACCCACTCAATCCCCAGGCATTTGTGCCTCCAGCTGCATCACTATAAATACAAGGTCCTTGTTCTAAGGAGCCCAACTGTTAAACTCATCTGCAGGTACATGATGCCTCATGGAAGCACAGTCTCTCAGGCACCTTCCTCTCTTTAATTTCTCTGGCCTCCAGCATTTTTCTCTCTGGGGAAAGGTACCTCTTATTTCACTAGCTTTTAATTTCTAGGGACAACAAAACACAAACCGAGCCTGTGACTGGAAGAGGTGAGCCAGCAGTAACCCTGCTGCCAATGGCTGGATCGTCCAGCACCTGTCCTGGCCTTCGCCACACCCCGAGGTCTCCAGCACACCATGGGACTGCTCCTTTTCCAGGCTGTACTTCTTGGCTATTTCTTTGACCACTTTTCCTCTGCATCTTGGCTTAACTTCCACATGATCCTATAACCCACTCTTCACTGTTCTCTTTCTTGGCGTCTTTTATTCTTTCCTTGCTTTGGAAGATTTCCCAGAAGAGTACACCTGTTGATGTAGCTCACCTTCTTTGTCAGATTTTCTCTTTTCTTTTGATTTATACAATCTTAAAGAAAAAGTAAAACAAACTGCTTCTGATAATAAGCACTTAAAATAATTCTAGTATAATACTAAAATTTGTCACATAATTTTTGTACACGTTAAGCTTACATCCCAAGCCTGAGGCAAGTCTTCATAAATTTTACACTGTTGTAAGTATTAAAAATTTGAAAAGAAGCAGTCATTGCCTACAAATACATAGTGTTATTTATTTGAAAATTCAGTCTAGCAAAATACTTGTATAAAGTGAAGAAAAAATCCAATCTGAGTATTCTGTTGTGCAAAAAAAATATTCTTTTTGTCATGGAAGAAACAATACATTTCTTGGTCTCTATTAATAACATATAAAAGAACTTACAATAAAAAATTGAATATGAAATTATTGACTATATCAGTACATGAGAAAGTATGTTTTGTTTCTTGTAGTCAATGGGGAAAAATGTGACGTGTCAAAATTTACTTTTCATTACATTTAAATTGTTGATTATATACCAGATATAATGTATCTGAAATAACTATTTAATCTGAAAATGCATTAGCATAAAATATGCAATAAACATGATAGGTATTGTCTTCTCTATATTTTTCCAAAAAGGAAATTTGGGAGTTAGTATACCATAGGATGAAAAGAAGAAATCAACACTGAGAGTGGGTGATTAATAAAGGCTGAAAAATACTAGCTTATCTTATATGTAAAAAGCCTAAAGCATTATTATTCTGTCTGTGTTTATAATTTCTTTCTATTTATAATTAATTTTATATGACATTAATCACATGATCACATACATATCCATATTAGAAACATTCTTTAACATTTTACAAACATATTTGAATGACTTTATGTTGCCTGCATTCCCAACACCTGAAAAATATTTTATTACTCTGAACTTTACTTGAATTTGTCAGATGCAACTAAAAATCATATTATATTAAGGTATTTATGAACAGCAACGAGTACCTAAGCTGCCAAAACAAATACGCTAGACAAAATATTGTATAAAAAGTAAAAGTTAGTTAATTATTGAGACTACAAATGACAAAATATCAAACTGAGGAAAATGGAATGCACAGGGAAAGGACACATTAAATTTGGAAAAATATGTTAAAATGTTTCTAAACTTTTCCAACAGTACACAAATGCTAATGCTCAGAAGGGTGGCTACACAGGATTATTAACAGTTATTGAAAATGGAAAACAAAAGCCTCTTTAAATTTCTAAAACATGGCTTATGCACTCTGGGAGACCATCATCAGGTGGAAGACCCAAGGCTTCACTTCCCTTGACTTTATATCAGGGCAGCAGAACACTTGGTAACAGGTCCCTTCTAAATGACACTTCTGTGACCAGCTTGCTCTAGGCACTGACCATGATCATTGTGCTGCATCTTTGAAAACAAAGAAACTCTTGTTAACAGGAAATATTTCTATTTTCAGGATTTGAAGTCATACCAACCCTGTGTTCTTGTGAGGAAACTGGAGAGTTATTACAGTGCATTTCCCCTTATAATAGTCCATGAGAGAAAGGGGAGAACATAGCTCCCACCCTTGGCTGACCATATCGTCTCTTAAATAAGAAGCACTGATGCTAACACTGTTGTTTGAACATTGGTAACTTAAAGCAACATGGAAATGTTTCACCACTTTTTAAAGTATCCTTTTCACACATAGTGTAATAGAACATCGGTTTAAGCATGGTGACAGAATACCAACGTGAATTTATGTCTTCATTTTGACAGACTTTACAGTGGTATCAGTTTGCCTGTTGCCTCTTTGCTTTGATTATCCAACAGCTATGGATTGAGCATCTATCCTGTATGAGGCAGAGTAAATGCTGTGGTTAAAACAGCTCACAGAACATGTGGATACCTGACAAGAACACATGGCCACATAAGGACATCCTGGAGGCCTGTAAGGGAGAGCACATGCCCAGCCTACAAATTAAGAAGTGGTACAGCTGAGACGCAATATAATTGGAAGAAGGGACAAAATTAATAAAACAAGATTAGGGGGCTGCTTTCTTAGCTGATAATCCAGGAAACCCTGGGTCAGTAGTTCTAAGAGAGTTTCTGGGCCTGAGGAGTACTGTTGGTGGGAAACTTCTAGAGTAATGCTGCAAAGCTTACTCTGGAAGACTTTAGGGATTGCCAATGATCCCACAGAATGGAAAACAGAGTCACCCCATCTGCAGTTATCTGTGGGGTCCTTCATTCTTCCCTTGATCTAAGATGCTTCTGCGTCAGACAAGCTCAGGCAACCACAGTTGTCAGTTGTCAGATGTGGTGCAGCTCACCAGGTGCCTCTCGAGGTCTCCTTTCCCCTTTTCTTTAATTTTGTTTTATAATTAGGATAAGGTCTCTCTGTAGCCCTGAAATCAAGGAGATGATGCTGAGCACTGGAATTTTATGTGGTACCTCAAGGCCTGGCTTTGAGTCAATTTCTAAGTTTCCTTTTGCCTTCATGGCTCATCCAAAGCTGAATTGACTTTGGAGGGTGAAGTGAGCATCATGCAGTCATCACAATTTCTTAAATCCTCCTTTCTCTTCTGTTTGTTAATCAAATTTCCTGTGCAAGAAGAGGTCTTGAATGGGGGTGGTCATAGAAGAGGCTGGGCAGGAGAGAACAAATGGTGGGGATGATGTATATACAGTACATATGCATGGAATACTCAAAAATGTAACAATTTTAAACTAAAAAATAAATGAACAAAGAAGCAAAACAACTTAATAAATCAACCAGAGTCTGGAGAGATGACTCAGTGGCTAAGAGAATCTGTTTCTTTTGCAGAGAACCTAGGCTAGATTTCCAGAATCCACATGGTGGCTCACAAGCTTTCAAGATTCCAACAATAGGGAACTGGTATTCTCTTGTGGCTTTGGAGGCAACTAGGCATGCCTGTACTAAACATACATCCATACTGGCAAAACACTCCTCCCCATCACCTTCCATGGGCTTCCATGAGCTGCATATATACAATATATACATAAAAGTTTCAGCCCCACACTTTTGAGCTCTATGTTAAGTGTCTGAAAAATTGGTCATATTGTGTTGGCTCCTTCCAACTCCCATATTCTGCTTTTAATAAAAATCCTTTTTTTAGAGTGAGGATTTTTAATTAATAATTTCATTTAAATTCATTAAATTCTTTAATTAGTTAAATTGATTAATTTAATTAAAATATTTTAATTTATAGTCTTTTGATTACTCTAAAGCTTCTATTTATTTTGAAGCTAAATAAGGTTGTAAAATTCAGGAAAAAAAACGCTGAACTATCTTTACCCTTCTTTGTAACTAAAATGTGTTCTCATAGTTCTAAAGTAAAATTGTTTTTAAAAACTGTGTATTTGGGAGAGGGAAGATACCAACTACTCTAGCACAGGAGTGGTTGCTGCTATAAATGAGACTCCATGTTCCGCTTTGAAGAAAGAGAAAACCCGAAATTGGATGGGTAGGGAGATGGAGAGTCTGAAAGGAGTTGGGAACGGGGTTAAAAAATACAATCAAAATACATTATAAACTTACCAAAAAATAAACACTTAAGTTTAAGAAAAATACTTGCTTTATGGATTCTTTGTTGTAGTTACACAGGTCTTATTTACATATAGTGAAACTTACCTAATTTTAGCACAGTTTCATGAACCTTAACAAGTATATAAAGTTGTGAAACTAACACCAAATCAACATAGCACACCCACATATGCTGATACTCCTTTGTTTCTTAGCTGCTCCTGATACCACATTTGCTGTAGACTCAACTTTCTGGGCCTCTCTCTGTCGTTTCCTCAGTGTTGATGAAGTGGGACCACACTGCGTTCACTTCACCTCATGCTTTTGGCATTCTTTCTTGTTCTGTGCCAGGAAATGAATACTTTCATGTCTTCATGATTACAATTTTCTAAGAAAACTTTGAAGAACCCTGGATGGATTGAACTTGGAAAGTTAGACATTATAGACTGGACTCTTATGTCCCACTCAAAGGACAAAATGATTTAACAAACCTGGGAGTCAAATGTTTGCCTTCTGGGGTAGAACTCCCCACAACCAGTAGATACAATTTATTTATTTTTTAAAAAAGCATTGACTTGTGAATCGATGAAGTTAGTACTTTAATTTCTAAAGGATTTTGAATAATTGGAGAGTTCTGTTCTCTCTCAGAAGTGGCTGTGTACAAATACCCACATTCCTAAATTCTGGTCCCTTGTTATGCTAGGAATTTCTTTTATCTATATTCAGGGCACACTTATTTCTCGGCACATTTCCACAATGGGGTGTGAAGAAACAGTACAGTTATTACTAATTGAATATTGGTTACCTATTCTTGACCCACAGTCTGTATATATGTAGATGCTAAAATACATTAAATAGTTCAAATCATCTTTTAAGAAATTGCTTATTTCTTTCTTGTTTCCTATGGTACCAAGGGATTCTAATGCTGAACACCATATCTAGCCAAGAAACTGTTCACTTTAAGTACTCAGAATTTATGGCAGTCAATTGTTTTTGTTGATGTTACTATTTTTATATGTAAAGACCCAATGATATTATCTTTTAAATGATGTGACCATTTATATTTAATGTAATTATTGAAATGACTGGGTTAAAATGATCTTGCCACATGTTTTTGTATGCTTATGATTAATACATACCAAATTGACATTTTCTTTCTTTTTGTCTTTTTAAGTTAATAGGAAAAAGTTTGTTATTCAATTGTATCACCATTCAATTCTTTTAGTGATCTCTATGATTTATAATCTGTCTCTCTCTTGAATTTAATTCAGTCTATTCTCAAACATTAATGCGTCTTTTTATGAGTGATGGAAGAACTTTACAATACTGTCCTCTCAACTTTGTATTTTCATTTTTTACCTTGTTTCTGTCACTTTAATTCTATATGTATATACTATACGACATAATTCCATCCTATAATATATGGGTACCTTTTTGCTGTAAGCATTTTAGAAAAATTAAAAATTATGAATTGCAATTACATTTATTCATGCCATTTCCTATATCATATATTTATTTTTATAGCTATACATTTGAATCTGGCATCATATGTGTTTGACCTGAGAACTGTTTTCAATCCTTTGAAATCAAACTACAACTATACCATTTTCTTCTTCCCTCTCCTCCGTCCAACCCTCCACATCCAACCCTGTTCTCTTTCAAATTCATAGTCACTCTTTCTTTATTTGTTGTTATATGTGTGTATGTGTGTATGTACATATATTTTTAAATATATAAATGAAAGCTGTATAGATTGTTTGCACACCATTGCAAGACTGACCACTTTGTACTGGATAACCAATTTGGAGCTCCTCCTCACAGAAGACTATCCCACTCTCAGCTTTCTTTGGTTGCCAATAGTTCATAGTCTATTGTTTAGTCCCCATGAGATGCCCCCCTACCACATTAGAATCTCTACTGGAGTAATCGGTATGCAGGTCCTGTTAGATGAAAACTTTTAACATTTCCTTTATCTATTAGAGGTATTTATTTTATGTTTGTAATGTTTTGCCTGCATGTATGTATGTGTATCACATGCATGCCTGGTGCCTGTGGTCAGAAGAGGGCTTTGGATCTCCTGTAACTAGAATTACAAATGGTTCTGAGCCGTCATATGGGTATTGGGAATCAAACCCAGCTCTTATTCAAGACTAGCAAGTGCCCTTAACCACTGAGCCACTAGATGGATTTTTAAATTAAATTTATGGAGGAGGGGACAGTAAATCAAGAAACCACAGCTAGAATTCTGGGTTACAGCTCCAATATTGTTTCAAGTATAGTATAAACATTTTTGGCTGGCCTAATCTTGCTGGTGGAGGCTTATGTAGAGTTTTATTTATTTTCTACAGGGCCTAGACCACTCTTAGTAGCCATGTTCACCATAGCATTAGCTGTGATTTTTAAGAAATATAATTAATACTCAACTTTGTTTAACATTTATGGTGACTGTGGTGGGTATTGTGTCCCCTGAAATATTGTGTGTTCTCCGAAATAAACAAATCTGGGGTCAGAGAACACCCAGCCACTAGAACAAAGCCAAAAATGGTGACTAGAAAATGGGAAGAGCAAGCTATAGCAGAAGTTGGGTGGTGGTGGTGCACGCCTTTAATCCCAGCACTTGGGAGGCAGAGCTAGCCGGATCTCTGAGTTCAAGGCCACTTTAGAAACAGCTAAGCATGGTGACCCACGCCTTTAATCCCAGAAACCCAACCTTTAATCCCAGGGAGTGGGGGCAGAAAGAGAAAGGTATATAAGGTGTGAGGACCAGGAACTGGTAAAGTAAAGCATGTAGTTAGTTAAGCATCTGGTTGGTTAAGTGTTCAGGCTTTGGAGCAACACAGTTCAGCTGAGATTCATGTGGAGGAAGACTCAGAAGCTTCCAGCCTGAGGAAACAGGATCACCTGAGGAACCAGCAAGGTGAGATAGCTGTGGCTTGTTCTGCTTCTCTGATCTTCCAGCATTCACCCCAATAACTGGCCTCAGGTTTGTTCTTATTAATAAGAACTCTTTGAGATTCATGCTATAGGTGACCATATAAATTATATGAGCATATACCACCTGTAATAGAGCCAGAACTATCAGAAAAAAATGACAGCCACCCCAAAACTTAATTTCTCATTGGAAGACCCATAATGTGTTTCCCAAAATGTCATCTCTAAACTGTGTTCTGATTTTAGAAATTATAATCCCATTAGTATTTCAATAAAGGTGTCATGATTTTCCTAGTATAGCTGAAGTAGGTGGAGACATTCAAAGAAACTTCAAAGAGAAAGAAAAAATGGAATAAGTATACCCAAGTAAATATTCTAGTTTCCTCCACAACTAACCCTGTCACTGGGAATTCTCAGAGATCCACCTCTGTAGGCTTCTTCTTTGCTATGTCTTGTGTTTTCTTTTGTAAAAAGGGCTCTCATTTTCACAATCATCTTTCAGAAGTGAGCACCTTGACGTTCACACCTTGAACCAAGACAGACAGCTTTGTCTAGCCTCTACATCTGTAGCATCTTAATTGCTACCAATCTGAGTCTGGGCTATTCAGCTCTTCTCTAGATGGCTGACTCTATAAAGACCAAACTCTTTGTGTCCCTGGGGAAGTTATTCAGTCTTCCTATGCCAGCACACTGCTCCTTGACAAAAAAGACTACTATTTAGTCAGTGCCAGAGAGCAAGTGGATACAAGAAGTCAATAAGTTGAGAGGTGAAGCCAATGCTTGGTGTGGCACAAATTGTTAATTCTTATTTGTTTATATTATTGCTATTACTAATATCAATAGAATACCACAACCATTAGTATTCACATAAAGATAGAACATCTTGATTTTTCCAACCAGTAATGTCTGATATCTTAAGACTGAGACATCTATTGATAAACAAATGACTACCTATCTCAGAAAAATTTTAAAAAGTCACATGTTCTTGCTTATCTATTGATCCTAGCTCCAAGTCTTCAGATGTGAACATGTTACCTGGAGTAACACAGAAATCAGAAAAATACAAAGGAACTGCAGGAGGTGGAAATGCTAGAGCATAGACAAGCAGGATAGAACTGATGTGATAGCGAAACTGGGGGAAACAGTGAGCTCTAACTAGGGTTGGGAGAGGGAGATCAACCCAGAGAAGGAGGAAATATAACACCAAGGATGTTTGAATAAAGCATAAGGAATCATATTATCTTTATTGGCCTAAAGTTACATATAATACATGAATATATATAAAAGTGTAGAAGCTTCAGTGTTCCCCCTAAGAGCCATAGATTATATAACAAATATCCCAGTGCCAGATATGAAACCCTTCCTTTCAAGTCAGGGTACTCAAAGAGACTCCCAAAATAATAGAGGCTATTTTTGTTGCTCTTGGTTGCTTCCCAGAGGTTGAAGTTTAGTCTCTATTGTTAAAGACGTGGTGCACTTTGGACACAGGACTCAGAGGATCTGAGCTGGATTTGACCTAAAAGCCTCCTCCCCAAGAACTAGCTTTCATATACTTTCTGGTACAAATTGCCAAGCAGCCATTAGTCCTACTCAGCTGTGTTACCCATGGACCACAACAATAACCAGCATAGCAAGATATTCATAGAAGTACAATAGTGAAATTCAGTTCTTGATGGTAACCAACACCTGTCTAATTGAACTTAAATACCATTAAGCAGGAGAAAAATAATGCCTGAAACTCAAAAACTACTCAACTTCCCAGGACTAGTAGAGTCAAGTGTCTTAAAGTAAAATCGTTTATTATTTTGCTAAACCAGCATAGTTTCTAACTATGTTTTAAATACTTATCCTTTACAACCATAGAGAAGTTCTCCTCTTACCACTCTTCAAAGAAGCTTCTATTTGCAGCAGATGGTGACCATTATAAAACGCCATAACTGGTCAAAATGCAAAGAAAAATTGACCCTGAAATGCCCAGACTCAATGAATACATCTTTAACACAACTGTTCCTAAGGCTTTGGAAATATCATGGAAGAGAAGACAGAGAGATGGTAAGAGCCGGAGAAACAGGAAGTCTGCTGTGAGATCATATCTTCTAGATATGACAGGGAAGCTATATACCCATTGTGAAGGTTTAAGAGAAAACAGGGCGTAGCACTGTTAGAAGGTGTGGCCTTGTTGGAGTTCATGTGGTCTTGTTGGAGGTAGTGTGCCACTATGGAGGCAGGCTTTGAAGTCTCGCATATGCTCAAGGCCCCTCCCAGAGTCTCAGTCTACTTCCTGTTGCCTGACTATCAACATAAAACAGCTCCTTCTCCAGCACCATGTCTGCCTGCATGCCACCATGCTCCCCACCATGACGACAATGGACTGAACCTTTGTACTATATGTTTTCCTTTGTAAGTGTCGTTGTGGTCATGGTGTCTCTTCTCAGCAATAGAAACCTTAACTAAAACATCCATCATAACTCACCAGCAAGGCCAACTAAACAGGACCTGAACAATGATTGCTATCTTGAAAGAGGAACCCTCATGTGGCCAAACCCCCAAACAAAGAACTGCAGATGATTAATGGCTGCTGGAAGTGAGAGAATAGTTTCCCTCAGGAGTGAGGCTCCTAATTGGCTATCCAATTCCAAACATCATATATATGCAAACATTACTAAGCAGACTCAGAGGTTGTATGTATGTGTCATTGCATTTATGCATACACGTAATAACAACAAAGACAAAGGGGCCACAAATTTGAGAGGGAATGAGGGAAAGGCTACTTGAAAGGGGTGATGGGAGGAAATGAAAGTGGAGAAACGATGCAATTATATCCTAATAAAGTATATATCTCTACATGTGTTTTGAGAGTAAAATAAAAGCCACAAATGGGAAAAGTGTTTGAATAAAAAAATTTATAATAGAAAAGTTTAACCAAAATACACAAAAAAATCTTAAAACTCAATAAAAAAATTAATGATTCAGTTAAGTTGTGTCTTCTAGAAATGTCAGAGGCTATACTCATGAAGTCTCACCAACATGACACGCTAATCTGTAAACCCTCATAGAGCCTTTAGTATTTATTATAAATCAGGAAAGAACATGCATCTTGCAAATATTCCAGAAATAAAAATTGTGCATGTTAAAACCAACCCCCCATCCTGAAACAAAGTTGGGTGATAATATTTAAAGAAAGACAGGCAAGCAAAATGCTTAACCATTCTAAAATTTAGTTGTATGCCTTTAAACATCCTTTGTATTGTTGGATTGATAGAAATTGCAGTTGTAGGCTATTTAGATTTTTGTAACTGTGTCACTCGTTAGGAGACACATCCAAGGGGAAAAAAACAAACATTGTAGCCTTAAATGCTCTTAGTATTAATCAGAAAAGAATGAAAACAAATTCAATATTCAACTCAAGAAATTAGCAAAAGCACCCCACCCCACGAAAGGCAGAATTTTTGTGAAACACATGGGGAAGCAATAAAAATTAAGAGCAGAAGCTAACAGACATATCATGGAACTGGCATTTTCTTGAAATACTAGATCTTTGAAAAGACCCGTGACATAGACAAGACTCTGGAATAGCTAGCAAGTGAGAATACATGACTTCAAGCATAAGTTAAAACTGAGTAAGCCTAATTATTCATACATATGGAGGAGAGCAGTTAATAACATATTGTGTATCTGGGGCTGTAGCTCAATGATAGATGCACTTGTCTAGAATGTATCAGGTGCAGAATTTGATCCCCAGCACCAAAATATACATACATACACACATACATGCATACATACACACACATGCATACATTCATACATACATACATACATACATACATGCATACATGCATACATGCATATATACACAAATAGCTACAAAATCTGAAATTTTACTTTGCCTTAGTATACTTATGGAATACATAAATAAACCAACAGATCAATATCTGCTTCCCAGACCATAAAGGACATTGGTCCTTTATTATAAAATAGCTAGGTCAAAGGCAGATAAGCTCTATCAAATCATGATAAATCAATAACTGCCCTAGCACACATTTTAACTCACTAAAAAGATGTACTTTACCTTTACTTTAAAAATCTAGCTGAATATCTTATTTTATTTTGTCTCAATTCCATCAGCACTCAACTCAGCCTTCCCTACTTGGGAAGTAATCTCAACTATGCATGTTTGATCCTGACTCTCTTTCTATGGATTCTTGTGTTTTCATTATCAGTTTTGAACTCATTGAAATTCGAGTTATTTTTACTCATTATTGATTAAATTAAATAACAACAAAAAATTCCCTTATGAGTTTTAAATCTGATGTAGGTTACTGTTTTTTGTTTGGTTTAAATGGTATGTTCTAGCAACCTACAGTACTTCCCTTCCTCTCCTTCTACCGTTTTCTTCCTTTGTAGTACTTGTACTGAGTTTTAGGTAGTCTGCTCTCTTCTAATAAATACTATATATGATGTATTTTGGGCAATTTTTATAGGTCTCATGGGATTTATGTTTAGAAGTAGTTATTATTCTGGTTTATCAAAATGATGAACATGTACTGCTTCATATTTTTCGTTGGTCCCAATGATGCCTTATTTCTCTAAAATGGTTCAAGCATAGGACTCTTTTGTTATAGTCTCTTTCAGTTTGTATCATGTCTGTGGTGCCAGCCTACCTGAACTCAGACTACAATTTTATGTTATAATAACTTTTCTGTTCACTTTCCTCATCTCTAAAGTCAGCGTAATGTAGTCCTAGTCCTTCCCTCATATAGTGTTTTTAAGAAAATTAAATGAATAAATTTACAACAGGTGCTTAGAAAAATAGTTGCCATACACTAAGCACCATAGTGGTGAAGCAATTTTGACTTGGTTGAAAAGTACCCTGGATCAACCAAAGAAGGGGTTAATGTTCAGTTGTCTGTCACATTTCTAGTCTTACATAGAATGATCTCTAATTATATGTGGCATCTTCTCTTCTCCCCTGGCTTGGCTTCTTGGTTAAATGATGAATGTTTGAATTATTGAAAAGGTGATATTCTCAACAATCCAGAGCATTCTTCTTAACACTTCATGTTGAGAAAATTTGTGTTCACACTATGCAACTACTGTTTCTTTTCATCTTCATTTAGCTTTTTTGCATGGATTTGTCCATTTTAAATAAATGTAAGTCTAAGAGAGAGGTTGTGGTTAGGGACTATAGACCAAAGGGATGCGCACTATGGTTCATGTAGCACCTAGGGCTGTTGGAGATATCAGTGTTAGAAATAGTATTTCTGTCTTCTAGGATTCTCTACAGCAGAGACACAGTTACATGTGTTCTCAGGAGATTGAGATGCACTCATTTTGTTTTTATTCTGGTTCCATCCACCCTATAGTAAGTGGGTAATTCACATACCCCTGGATATCTATCATTTTGGTTTTTTAATTACTTTTAGAATCTAGCTTTTCTCATTGTAGGATTACAATGTTCTAGTGTGTTACTCCTAAGGCCACATGAAAAAAATGTTTTAATTTTATTTGTTATTAATATAAAATATACAAGGTTTCTAACTTCATAGTTTCCATATGAAAATAAGAAAAAACTTTTGTCCCAACAGTGCTTTGCCAGTCATTATTTCTTTCAAACATCTAACAACTATATTTTTACCTGTGATGTTGCTTCTTTGGCTAATAGCGTAGAGATTTTTTTTTTCTAAATTGAAACACTCCCTCCCAGAAGGAGGAGGGAGGCTCATTAGACTTAGGAAACTGAGGAAGCTGGCAAGGTTCAATCCTCAAAAGAAACTTGGGAGAGTCACAGGCCCTCCCCGTGGTTATAGAAAGAGTAAATGATTTCTGGGGAAAGGACACTCATCAGTGATGCTGCCTGAAGCTGTTCAAGGAGCCCCTCACCTCCCCAAAGTTGTGTGAATTAGCACTGGTGTTAAGGGGGGCTTTCTGTGATGTGGCTGCCTTTGAGCTGCCCAAGCATCTGTAAGTTACCCCAGTAAACTCATTGGCTCACCAAGCTATGCTTGGTTAGGATAGTCTCATTGGCCTGTCACTAGTGTCCTATGTGGGAGTGAGTGTATATTCCTTGTTACACCTCCAGGAAAAGCTAAAAATGGCTAATAAGAAGAAAAGATCTTCTTGTGTAATACTCAAAACTGAGTTGTTGTTGTTGTTCTTTTTTAAGTAAATAGCTGGCTGAAAAAGACAAATACACTATTTGCAGCTGTCATAAAATACACATTACATTAAATAAAATAACCACAAATTAGCACAGTCATATGTGTCCTATGAGTAAGACTAGTGAATATCTTTAGTCTTCCCCCAGGAAAACCTTCCTAAACAAGGGATTTCTGAAATTATTTCCTGGTAGAATTTTTTTTCCCATCATCTGTAAACTTTTAAATGAGAACTCCACATCTTTCACGGTGCAGTACCATTTAGTACAATGTGCATCCTTGTCACCTGTGGCTTTCACTTAATTTTACTTTGGGAAAGTCAAAGCAATTAATTAAAACCAACAGAAACAAATGATACAGCTTTTGAAAATGTATGGCATCTACTCTTCTTTTTAGTCAGAATGTTTCTTTCCACTCACTTTTAGCATCCCACTATTTTCTCCCAAAGTGAAAAGAGACAATGGAGAACAAAAAACATGTTATTCCTTGACCCTTGCTTAGTTTGTTGAAATTTAAACTAATACCATGTGCACAGGTCTTGAGGCTAAGACAGGTGTAGGACAATGCAAAGTAAAGTAGGAAAGTGACCTATTGTGGAATTTCAAAATCCCTTCCTCTCTCTTGTTGAACTCTGAGCAGTCTTAAACTTGGATCGACTGAAATCTTTTTCCAACTCCAGTAGTTGAATCTCTTGCTAATTAAAAAGTGATGTCTCTGTGGTCAGCTGGTATTCCAATCATGCAACAGGCGCCTGTTGTGTGTGCACAAACAAGTCGGGAGTTGCATGGGACAGCAAATTTCTCGGCCTTGCCTCTCCCTAACTTACTGCCATCATTGGACATGTTTGCAGAAGAAACACTTCAGATAAACAGGTGTTGATAGCCTCTCCCACTGAAAAGCCCTCTCAGTTGCATATGCTTTGCATAATTTTAAGTAGTCATAAAAAATAGCATTTTGTTTATAAAGACCACTGCACATATGGTCAACAACTGGAATTCACACAGAGGCTTCATCAGTGTAAACAATCATAAAAATAATAAAATTGGCTATTTTGGTCTTCTCAGCTGCTTTGTGAATCAGAACAAGCAATTAATCATTTCCACCATTCTCATTAAGAAAAGTCTACTTGAAATTTGAATTTTTAAGATTTATTTTTATTTTTAAAATTGTGTGTGTGCGCGTGCATGCCCGTGCATGCGTGCGTGCGTGCGTGCGTGTGTGTGTGTGTGTGTGTGTGTGTGCCCATGCATGAATATGTGCCTAGAAGTGCTGGTGTCTATGCAAAACAGAGACATGAGGCCCCCTAAAGCTAGTGTTACAGGCAGGTGTGAGTCACCTGTTGTGTGTGTGCTGTGGTCAGAGCTTGGGACCTCTGCAAGAACTGCATGCACTCTTAACCCGTGAGCTATTTCTCCATACTTAAAACTTGAATTATGAGGATGACCGTATTATTCCCTAGTACAGCCAACTCTTACACTTAAACTGTGAACCTACCATTTTAAAGTGAATATGCTCTTCAATATTCTCCTACTCAAAGATTGCTTACCAAAATGAATAGATTATTTGTGGGTTTTTATAGTACTAAATTTATGTTTCTATTATAATTTAATTTCCATTCTAATGAAACCCATAAGGACAGCTGTGTCTTTATGGCAGAATTTAGAAATTATGACAGAAATAAAAATTTGGGACATCTAGGAAGAATATGACTATACAAGAGTTTGTTTTCCTGTGAACTCATCAATTTTTTAAAGAGAATTCAATAAGAAGAAAAGTTACATTTTCAACATAATCAAATATGCATGTATCATGTGTATACAGAAACATGCCTGAGCAGATCTGTCAACACAGGTAAAGGTATGGAAGGGGAAGTATAGAGAGGATCTCAAGAAGTGTTGGTATGCTATGATACATACAAGTTAAGAAAATGCACTTAAAAGAAAAACATTACTGTAGTAAAGAAAAATATTTTATTCTTGTCCCAAAATTAAAATGATAGAATTTCCTCTAAAAAATTAAAATTCAAAAATAAAAATCCCACAATACTGCACCTAAGGTTCAGGGAACATATTGGAAGAGGGGGCAGAAAGACTGTAAGATCCAGAAGACCAGAAGTCTGCTTGAGATTGTGTCTCCTAGAATTGACAGCATAGCTTCACCCACGACACCTTAACTGTATCGTTGCCTAAACAGCACATGAAAAGTACAACAAGAACATACACACAAACACAGCAGGGGGAAATCTCACAGGGCCTCATACCAACAGAAAGAACTACAGGCCACGAAGGAATACTGACAGTAGGAGAGGTAATCATCTCCATGGTGAACCTCCAGTTGGTTATCAGAACCAATGGCTCATCCCTGAAATCATATGCATACAAGTAACTAAACAGATGTGTGTGTGTGTGTGTGTGTGTGTGTGTGTGTGTGTGTGTGTGTAAAACAATAATGACAGAAAAGAGGCCATGAATGTGAAAGAGAGTGGAATCATAGATGAATTTAAAGGGAGGAAAGGAAAGGGGAAGAATGATGTAATTATATTTCAGTTAAAAAAATAATATTTAATTATTTAAAAAAATACAGAATAGATGTTAACAGTTTCGATCAAAATGTAGGCAGCAGATAGAACTCAATGGAGCAGGTAGAATTTAACAGAGCAGTAAAAGGAAATGCAGTCACAGTAGAAATAGTTATATTTAAAAGAAGATGAAGTACTGACCCTGGCAAAAAGCAAAACCAAACAAAGTAAGACCACAGAGAATGAAAGTGAGAAAAATGAATTTATTACTGCTTTTAAAAGAAGATTTATTTTTATTATGTGTGTGTGTGTGTGTGTGTGTGTGTGTGTGTGTGTGTGTGTGTATGTATGTATGCATGTATGTGTTTTCTTGTGACTATATACTGTGTGTGGGGGCAGATGCCCATGGAGGCCAGAAGAGGGCTTCGGTTTCTCTGGATCTGGAGTGGTGGTTTTGACCTCTCTGTGAACCCTGTTGAACTCAAACTTAGATCCTCTGCAAGAGTACCAATTACTCTTCACCTCTGAGCATCTCTTCAGACCTGATTTTTTTTTTAACATATATTTTGTAACTTTGATTTTGAGATGTGGTTTTCATGTATCCTGGTTGACCTAGAACTCATCATCTTCCTACTTCATTATTTTTATCAGTTAGGATTCAGTATGACCCATCACACTTGGCATAAACAAAATGAACTTTAAAAACATAATTAAATATAGTTATAAAGAACAAGAGACAAAATTGTAGTCACAGAAAATAAGTAAACACAACTGAAATTATAAATGAAGTGATTCTTTGAATGAAATAAGTTTGAAGATAAAAATTTGAAAGCCTTGCTAATGTAAGAGAACTTGAATTTATAAAACAAAATCTCAATGTATGTCAGCAGAAGCAGACTAAGAATTTAATAATAAATAGTATTTGGAATCCTGATTAAAAATGATAATTTCAGATTGCAAACATCAAGCTACAGGAAGCATGGAGACTACAACACAGCCATGCCTGCGAGATAGTGAAGACAGAGAGTGTGGGGCTTTATAAGTAGCAGCTCTGCTCAAGGAAAAATATTACAGTTTGAATGTGAGAGATACAGAAAATAATTTCCCTACCTGCTTCTTAAGAAAAATTCTAGAAGATGAATTTAAATCAAACAAGAAATAATTTCAGAAAGGAGGCATATCACTGGGAAGAACATTTACTCTATCTATTGTGTGATATTAGTATCACATAAATGCTGAGACATTCTCCATAGGAGAAAATTAATAGACAGTAGGAAGAAGTGCTGTTGCTCACTTTCAGTCCCAGCACAGGGGAGTCAGACAGAGGTGGAACTATGTGAGGCCAGCCTAATCTTTATAGTGAGTTCCAGGCCAGCCAAGAATACACACTGAGACCCTACCTAAAAAAAAGAAAAAAAAATGTGATAATGGAGTAAATTTGCTAGATTCTGTTAAGATCTTAGAGAACACAGACAGGAAAGTGGCAGCATTGTTGATAATAGTTACCTTTTGTGGAACAAGAGAGTAAAATAACAGTTAATGGCTTTAGAAAACACTGCTTGGGAATTAGCATAAGTTAAAATGTTTAGTTACAAAACTATATACTGGGGAGAAGAAGGTACTCAGATCTTTTAGAACAGAGTGCTAGAGTCTCATGTGGAAATGGAATTGTGCTCCTCAAATTTCTCTATTGGAATAATGACATGTGGCCACATAATGAATCTGGAAGTATCTGTGGACAAACTGTATTCATTTACCAAGTGTTAAATATGTAATTGTGATAATTTCTTCCCAACTGATGGTCTTCACATCAATTCTTCAGCCAATAAAGTAATAATTATTAAGGTAGGAGGGACCAAATAAAAACTTGTTAACTCCCTATGTCCCTTGCACCCAGCCAAAATATTTTCAGAAATGAAGCCACAACCTAAATTGAATTTCAGAGATTACTGTCAACCTTGGAGTGGAGATTCCCACATCATATCCACTTGATTCTACCTGGATGGGCTTTATGAAAAACAGGCAGACTAAAGTGAGGAGAAATGAGTCACCATGATCTTAGTCAATGGTAGTTCAAATATGAGTAACTGTTGGTGTGGGATGTTTTCCCAGAGTAGCAAAGTACAGAGACTGTGAGATTCATAAGCTGCGTGTGTAGTCTTTCACATTAGTGAAAATGAGAACAAAATTAAAGTGCTGGCATGACAATCTTTTTGAGATGGAGTAGAATCCTTCTGTACCTCTTCCTGGCCATCAGTTCTTGACATTCCTTGGCTTCTAGCTGCATTACTCCAATCGCCATCTCTGCCGTCACATGACATTTTCCCTGAGTGTCTGTATCTTTTTATAGGTGTATGACTCATATTGGATGTGGACCTATTCTAATGACTTCATCTTAAATTCACTATATATGCAAAGAAACTATTTTCAAAGAAAGTAACATTTATAGTTTCTTGGGGTTAGGATATCAACATAGCTTTTTGGGGATTATAATTTAGTCTAGAATGTGGCTTATTTCCTGGACTGTATCAACTGATTTAGCACTTGATGTGTGCTTATTAGCCTGTTGGATAAGGGGTATATTCCCTCTCTGGCCAGAGCTGCTCATTCTCATGCTTTTCAGCCTCATGTATTTTTTGGGGATCTTGTTTTCCTTGATAGTCCACATTCTACCATACTGTTTCAATATGTGGATGACATCATTTTATTCTGATTGCATGTATACACAGGGCTAGACTTTGAACTTTGAGTTTTCCCCAAAGGTCCATGTATTAAAGGCTCAGAAAATAAAGTGATGCTATGGGAAACTGGTGAACTGTTTAAAAGGTGTGGCTTGGTGAAAGTCTTGTGTAATTGAGGGAATATCATCAGTGTGGATTGTAGGATCAACTTCTTCCTTATCTTTGCTCCCTGGTGACAACTGGTGATGCTTGGATACTCCACTTCCTTGGACATGTTGTGTCACCATAGGAGCCTAACAATGGGGCCCATTGACCATGCAATTAAATCTCCAATACTTGAAGCTAATGTAGTTAGTGAATGCTGCCAATAGCAACTGAATGTGTCCTGGTCATAAAGAATAAAAGTGGCAGGAAATTATCCCAATGAGTAGAGCTAGGAGCATAGTCCACCACACATTGCTCTTGGAGGAAAGAAACCATAGGTGTCTAAAAGCTACATAAAATTTAAAATTTTATAAATTGACTATTTCAGTCATTTTGTACCCATGAAAATATAGTTACTACATATAGGAAGGAGCAAGTATTTACATTGTTCTTCATTACACGTGCATAAGAGGGTAAGAAGTAAGTCCTACAGATTCAACAACTGCCAGATAATGGCATTTTAGGGATGTGACTATAACTGTCCAAGACTTCTTCAAAAAAGTAAACAGTCGCTGTGACTACATTTTGTGTTGTTAAAAATGAAGTAAAATCTTTGTGCACGTGTTAACTTTTCTGTAAGCATATATGTACTTGAAATTGTTCCTTATTCTATTTGAAGTATGAGTAGGCATCTCCCCAAAGAAGAAAACACAAATTTATGAAAAATTATTCATCATCTTTAGCTATCATGTAGGTACAAATCAAAATGACATTGAGATTCACTCTCAGTGAGGACAGCTCTCATCAAGAAAATAAATGACAATAAATTTTGATGTGTATATGAGGGAAAATGATATACACTGGTATAGCCACTATGAAAACCAGCATGGACCTTCCTCAAAAAATAGGAGAATATGGCCAGGTGGTGGTGGCTCACGCCTTTAATCCCAGCACTTGGGTAGAAGAGGCAGGCAGATCTCTGTGAGTTCAAGGCCAGCCTTGTCTACAAAGCGAGTTCTAGGAAAGGCGCAAAACTACACAGAGAAACCCTGTCTCTAAAAACCAAAAAAAAGGGAGAATATGAGCAAACTCTAGTGACAAGCAGATGTGAAAGTGTCCTAAGAAAGCTTGTTATTTTTATGCTAATTAAGTAAAATTTTTATAATTAAGAAATGTGAGTGTTAAAGATATCACTTGGATGTAGAGGCAAAGAAGGCATTTCTACAAGATTCAGCTGCAGTGGGCATCCCTACTACTTAGGTCTTAGGATGAGCAGGTTTACTAAGGTTAATGCTTCTGGTTTTCAAACATTGTCTATGCTCGTGACCAGAGTGAAGTCAGCTACTGTGGGCTGCCAACAGTCCATGTGCAGTGTATGATGGAATGTTCTCTTCCTTCTGCCTTTCATTATTATTCTTCATGACTATGATACATTGGGTTGCTACTGGAAGCCTTAACTAACACCAATACCTCCTGTGAACTCATTCCTCTCATTGCTGTGATGACATTTTTGACAAGAAGCATCAAGACAGGAAAGGATTATTTTGGCTTATGGTATAAGAAAAAAAGTCCATCAAGGTGGGAGATCACTCATGGCTAATGACTGTGGAAGTAGGTGTATGAGATTGCTTGCTCACATCTTGGTAGGCCAGGAAATTAAACAATGGTGGAATAATGTAATGTTTTTGTCCTCTATTTCTTTTTATTTAATCCATGACCCAAACCTGAGAAACTATGCCACCAATGATCACGGTATATCTTCTCTCCTCAGCTAAACTTGTCTGGAAATGTTCTCATTCTAAACCCAGTCAAGTTGACCATTATTGGTGAAATTATTAAGGCCACTCCATGTAGTTAAAAGGGAGGTTTATTTTGTGGGGTAACTTACAAATGAAGGGATAGGTTGCAGGGTCTGGAAAAGGGATGGCACAGTCCAGCAGTGTTCTCTGGAGAACTCTGCTTGGTCTACCTCCAGTGTCCAGGGTCCTGGAACCAAGAGAAGCCTCTCCTCTCCATCCTGGGTCTTCATCGTCCTCCCTCAGCCCTGCCTTGTGGGCGTGACCATTACTGAAGCCTCAGTGGGGGTTGGAACTTCCAGGCCAAGGCTGTAGGCCCACTACAGACCATGAAGTCTCTGTTTCTTTCCTGCTCTGTGAACAGGTGACAGAATAAATCCCATGAGTCTTAACAGTGATGAAAGATGAGGTTTAGGCGTTCCAGACACCAGTGATGTGGGAGTCTGTGTCAATTGTTCCTGTACTTACCCCCAAGATCTCCTTAAACCTGATTCCCAACAGACTTTTTCATTGTATCCTGGTTTTCTGCTTCAACAACAAAATTATGAGTCAGTAGATTCGATGATAACTAGTTTATGGCATCCAATTATATTCCCTTTATCACTTTATCAGTCACTCAGTCTCCTATAATAAATAGTCCATAGATGTCAGAAAGGAAGTTAGATAGATGAGAACAGAATTCAGCAGGGTGGTTTGGACTGAAAACATGAATTTATAAGCGGTTACCAAATAGATAGTTGCAAAGCCACATCATTGAATGAGATCACTGGACGAGCTAAATACTCTGCAGTATGAAAGAACATCTGTTGAATAAAATAAAATCTCAGCCTCTTCAAAATCAAACCATGCTTTTGAAACTAACCTGAATCATCTGTGAATTTCTTTATAGGCATGATCATCCACTGTGCATTTGGTCTAAGAAACTACTAATAAAAGGGGAGGGGACAACAATCAATGATCTGCAGAACTTCAAGCTCTCTGACATTTTAAGCATACATGTTCATATGGATGAGTTCATTTAAATTTTAATTGGCTGTTTTCAAACAATGTTATTATTTGAAAACCACAGGACCAGAAGATTGATCAGAAATAAAATGAACATCCTTTGTGAGCCAAATCTTTTTTTAAAAAACACATGCTGGGTTTTGGGTTTTTTTTTTTATATTTAGGGTACTACTGAGTTTTCCTGCCAACCTAGTTTAAGTCTCCAGAAGTTAACCATGTTATCCAAAACTATATACTCCATAAGGGGCTTGTAACCTTGAGTAGCAACCAAAATATTTCCCCAGTATCTATGGGTATTCCATTGGCTTCTGCAAAATGGTGTTAAGTGTGGTCTGTTCTCAGTATATCACACCTTGAGTATCACAGCAAGGCACTTTTCATTGTCTGTTAAAGTAAATATGAGATCACTTGAAAACATAAACAAATAAAGCCCCACCAGCAAAGTATGTATGTATAATTCATGATAAGACTGAGGTACATTTTTCCAGTCTTAAAGCTTAAAAAATTCTTAGGCAATATGTATTTCATTATTATATAGAATTTGGTCATGTAGACATGAATTATAAGAATATTCTGCATCAATGTACTCCTCTCAGATTCTTAAGAATGTGTTTTATGGTGGCCATAGATATTTTCAGATAGGATAAAACATACATCTGTATGCACTTTAGAATTATATGAATATCTTCATTCAAATGTGATTCAATTTAATTACCTTTAAAATCTAAGTCTTTCAATTCTTTTGATTCTATTAAATCCAAATGGAAAATTAATCTTATTGGTATGTACTTAATTCTGCTGCTAATGAGAATACTCGAAAACCTGAACTGACCTAGTCTGGTGATCAGATGGCCAAACACCCTAACAGTCGTGCTGGAACTCTCATCCAATAACTGATGGAAGTAGATGCAGAGATCCTCAGCCAGGCCCCAGGTGGAGCTCCAGGTGTCCAATTATCGAGAAAGAGGAGGGACTGTAAGAATGTGAATTGTTGAGACCAAGACTGGAAAAATCACAGGGACAAATAGTCAAACGAACGGAAGCACATGAATTATGAACCAAAGGCTGTGGAGCCCCCAGCTGGATCAGGCCCTCTGGATAAGTGAGACAATTGAATAGCTTGAACTGCTTGGGAGGCACCCAGGCTGTGGGACTGGGACCTGTCCTTAGTGCATGAGCTGGCTGTTTGGAACCTTGGGCTTACACAAGGACACTTTGCTCAGCCTGGAAGGAGGGGACTGGACCTTCCTGTACTGAACCCACCAGGTTGAAATGAATCCCCAGGGGAGTCTTGGCCCTGGAGGAGATGGGAATGGAGGGGAGGGGCTGGGGAGAAGGTGGGGGCAGAAGTGGGAGGGGGGAGGACAGGGGAACCCATGGCTGATGTGTAAAATTAAAACACAAATATAATAATAATAATAAAAATATTTTTAAAAAAAGAATACTCGTAGGACCGGGGAGAAAGCTAACTCAGTAAAGGGCTTACAATGCAAGCAAGAGTACCTGGATTATATCTCCAGCATTCAGGTTTAAAAAAGCAGGGAGGCAAGAGAGAGATTGTGTGTGTGTGTGTGTGTGTGTGTGTGTGTGTGTGTGTGTGTGTGTGTGTATGTGTGTGTGTGTGCCAAACGAATGGAAGCACATGAGTTATGAACCAAAGGCTGTGGAGCCCCCAGCTGGATCAGGCCCTCTGGATAAGTGAGACAATTGAACAGCTTGAACTGCTTGGGAGGCATCCAGGCTGTGGGACCGGGACCTGTCCTTAGTGCATGAGCTGGCTGTTTGGAACCTTGGGCTTACACAGGGACACTTTGCTCAGCCTGGAAGAAGGGGACTGGACCTGCCTGTACAGCATGTTTCTGTAATCCCAGCACTGCAAAGGGCAAATGGGCTTACTGGAACTTTGTCTGTTTATCAGCATAGCGAAAATTGAGGAGCTTTGGGTTCAGTGGGAAACCCTGTCTCAAAAAGAATGACTGAGGATGAAACTCGATGCTGCCCTTTGGCTTATGTGCAGGCACGCACGCAGGCACGCACGCCTGCACGCACACCATTCAATTTAAAAGTATTATAGAAATAGAGGGCAACAACGAGATCTACAACTGGACAATATGCAGGAGTGAGAGACTTTGGAGAACTAGGGCCTAAGTGGAGATGTCCTTATCCAACCCCTCCCCTCAAGGCTCAGAAATCTGTGTGGAAGTGGAGGCAGAAAGACTGGTAAGAGTCAGAGGTGGTGGATGGCTCCAGAGAAACTGTTTCCCAGATAAAACCCATATGAACTCACAAAGACTATGACAGCAGGGACAAGATCTGCATAGATCCAAATCAGAAAAAGCCTCCGCACTGAGACGGGGAAGTGGACACAAAATCCTGCCCCTAACTAACAAGCTGTTTTCAAGGGATTATCTGCTGGGAAAGGGAGTATCATTTGGGTTTTCTCCAATGGTGTGCCACTAGGTCTATGAACCACACTCAAGGGCAAGCCCCATGGCCGGGAGTAATTTCTGGTGTATACTTTTTGTTTTGTTTTGGTGTTTTATTTTGTCTGTTTGTTTGTTTCCTTTTTTCAGCTTGCTTGTCTGTTTTTATTTTTGAATTTTGTTTTTGTTTTGACTTTTATATATATAGGGAAAGAACATGATGTTGGGATGTAGGGAGGTTGGCAAGAGCTAGGAGGAGTTGGAGGGTGAGAAAGAGTATGATTAAAATATATATAAGAATTTATAGTCCTGTAGGTAGCCAAGGTTTTTACTCATTGGATATCAGAATACTTACATCGCTTGAAGACTAGCACTTAAGGTCACGGCTCAGCAAATAATCTAAACAATATTTTTCTAACCTGTTCAAAAGCTTATGTTAATATAAACTGTATCTGTATTCCTTACTGTAATCCTTCCAAATATTCCACAAATGCAGACAGTTGGGCCATTATCATGAAAAATATTTTAACCATGCAGAAACCCTGACTTTTAGAGGTCACAGCAGAGAATCTCCTGATAAATCTTGTTAAAGAAATTGGCTATCAGGGGTTGGGGATTTAGCTCAGTGACAGAGAGCACTTGCCTGGCAAGCTCAAGGCCCCGGATTTGGTTCTCAGCCGCAAAGAAAAGAAACTGACTGTCAAAATAATTTGGAGGGTACTTAGTAAATATGTGAGAACTTCTTCCCCTCATTCATACCAAGATCTCTATGTATGTATGTGTGTGTGTGTGTATGTATGTATGATAAAAAGTAAAGCCTGAAAGCCAGAAACATGTTTCTGGGAATTCCAACTGGCATGTCACAGACTGTACTCTGAGTAGTGGTTGGGTAGTTTGCTGAACATATCTATCCTATCCATCGAGGTAACATAGGATAATTTGCTGAATATATTCACTAAAACACTTATCTTGAGTGAGATAAGGCATGTTTGCTCTGCCAGTGAAAACACAAAAGCTCATAGTGTAAGAAAAAAGCACCTGACAAAGGATTTTGAAAATGATAGTATATTTTTGTCTAGGCAATTACATAAAATTATCCCTGTAAACATTTGTATATAACTTGCATATTCAACTGAAAGACTTGAGATAATATCCCGTGGTGCCTGAGATAGGCTTCAGATGCTCAAGCAGTGGAGTATCTATGTGAGTTTTAACAAGATATCTTCCCACTTGTGTGTGCCTCAGTTCTTACAGTGGTAATAGGAGCGAAGTATCATTTCACACAATAATGGCATTTTACAGAAGCAGTCCATCTCATGAAGACTTTCTAGAGACTGGAATCCTGAAGGCTGTCTTACACTGGACCCACACTGCAGGCTTTCTTGGTCCCCAGGATGCCAACTTTTGAATAATGACTGTAACATCATGCCTGGGTCCTTGTCTTGTGGACAAAGCTTACGTTTTCTACATCTGTGAGCATGTGAACCACTTCACTGTTTTAAAAATTCCTGTCCTGTTCATACATATATACATCTTATTTTTCTGTTTCTCTGGAGATTTCAATATCTGCCTCATGGCTTTTGGGCTACCTTACAGAACACCAGACTGGGAAATACAAGCAGCAGAAACATCTTTCCCCTAGCTCTGGAGGCCAGAAGTCCAATATTCAGACACTGACAGGGCTGCTTTCTATGAAGACTTGCTTCCTGGATTGCAGACAGCTGTTGTCACATGCCTCTTCTGTGCATAGGAAAGAGAGAGAAAGTAGTATTTCATTTTTTAAATAAAGACCATAATTTTATTGAGTTGAAGCTTCATGCTTATGAATTAATTTATTCCTTGTTATCCTCTTAAAGACGGTCTCCAAACACAATGAGGCTCGGGAAACAGTTCAGTGTCTAATTAACAGCAGGTGGAAATGGGCTCTATGTTTCTCATTGTTCAGACATTCACAAGAGGAGAAACAATCCTACAAGGAACTATACAAATTTGGGGAAGGAATATTATGCTTTCTGTGGCTATTTAGAGATATACTCATTCAGGATGCTCCTTTAGGTCTTTCACACAGGAATGGAAAAAAATGGGAATTTCAGAAACTATGACCTATGTCAATGAATACATGTGAAGAAATACACATCACAACAGTGTCTTTTCTCACAAGATAACTCCCATTCCCAGTGATTCATGAGCAAGGGTTGTCCCAGGTTAATTTCTCTCCAAAGTCTCTTTTGTTCTGCCTGACAGATCAGTTACTTGTAATTGGGGACAACAGATAATTGATAATGAAGGTGTAGTGACAATAAGGAAAAACTATGAAGAAAACAGACATAGCAGTTATGAAGGGAAATTCAGCATTTCAAAGCCGTTCTGTATGAATGACTTGACTACCTCTATCAGAATGTCCAATTTTGACATTATTTCCTTTTTAAGTTTATTTTTACTTTTGAGAGTGTTATACATGACTACTATATTTACAAAATTTTTACTTTCTTTCTCTTTCATCTAAAACTCCTCCCTGTCCCTAACTGCTCAAATTCATGACCTCTTCTTCATTATGTGAGTGTGTGTGTGTGTGTGTGTGTGTGTGTGTGTGTGAGAGAGAGAGAGAGAGAGAGAGAGAGAGAGAGAGAGAGAGAGAATGTGTTTGTATCCCACTGAACCCATTTAATGTTGGTCCTACGTATCTGTGTTTAGGGCTGACAATTTGGAATTGGATAACCTATAGGTCTCACACACACACACACACACACACACACACACACCAATAAGTTGAAACCATAAAATTAACTCCCCTCAAATTATTTTTCAGGATCTTGCCTACATAAAAATGGTTTCACTGTTCCTGAGGGTACGTTGATTATAGATAAAAATGCAAGTGCATTTAAATTGTGTTACTTGAAAAACAATAAATAGGGTTGGGGATTTAGCTCAGTGGTAGAGTGCTTGCAAGTGCAAGGCCCGGGTTCGATCCTCAGCTCAAAAAAACAAAACAAAACAAAACAAAACAAAAAAACCAATACGTATTTACACATTAGTCATATTTTCCAGAGACAAGAACATTGCTGTTCATTGTGCAACTGTGACAAGAACTGGTAAATGTACTTTTAGGCTGACCAGATCATCTTTTTGTTGTTGTTTTTTGTTTTTGTTTTTGTTTTTTGAGACAGGGTTTCTCTGTGTAGCTTTGCGCCTTTTCTGGAACTCACTTGATCCGCCTGGCTCTTCCTCCCGAGTGCTGGGATTAAAGGTGTGTGCCACCACCACCCGGCCTGACCAGATCGTCTTTACACTTCCATTTTAAACAGAACTCAGAGGTTACCAGTGAAACTTAAATTTATTTATATATAAATATACAGAGGACAATATACAAATATTTTAACATTTGATTGGAAATTGTATTAACAAAGCACCAGTCTTCACTGCAAAAGTAATGAATATCTTGATTTTTTTTCCCCTCAAATCTTCCAGAATGGAAGAGGATGAAGAAACTTGCTAGTACACAGTCAACACTGCCTGTTTTAGATGTGTTATAGAAGGTCACAGTCAACAATACCCCTCAGTTGTGTCCTAGAGAAAAAAAATCAGCAAAACATAGCACACACACACACACTACTACCGTCACCGCTGCCGCCGCTGCCGCCGCCACCACCCTCACACATATACACACAGCAATATACAAAAATTCAAAGAATAACTAATTACATTCCAGAGATTAGTTAGAAGCAATTATCATCACACAGTAAATCTGTGATCAAGATAAAAAATATCTAAAGTTAATGAAAATGTTTAATTCTTTAAGAAATGTAAAGTGGCATAATTTATATCTCCTAACTAACACATTTACAATATCTTAATTCTATTTTAATAGATAATACAAATTCGCATTTGTACTGTCAATTATCTGTGTCATGCCCACATATTTTTTGTATCTTTATGAAAATAATCTGGAGGCAATTGCCTACAACATTGTTTTAATTAAATGAGTTATATTATTAATTTCTGTTTCAGTACCAACTGTAATTTTGAGACACATTGACAAGGAAAATAGAAACATCACTCACATCTTTCTTGTCCCCTGCTGTTTCTGGATTTAGACCCATTAGTTACTTTGTGTCTGTTTGCTCTCCTGAAACTTACCATGCCCTGCCCCATCCTAGGACCTTGCCACAGAGATGACTTCCCTTTTACCCTTTCCAAGTCCCTCCAACCATAGACTCAGTCTCTGAATCACAACTTATTTCTGCTCATTTCCGAGGAATCCATTTTGTGTTTTAATTACCTGAACTGAATTTTACTACACAATGTTTAGATTGCTCCTTTTTTAAATGGCAGTTTTAAATACATAGGAACACAATTTGCCTCTTTAGTTTGAGGGTAGATAGGGATAAATTCATCTTTAAATTTAAGCAAATGAATGATTAGAACTTAAGGTCATTATCCTTGTGTAAGCTCAGGCTATGTTTAAAGAAAGACATTATGAAGTTTTCACCTAGTACTCTGTCAATTTCTAAGAACCACATTAGAAAAACAACCATTGAATTAAGCAGTCCATTTGCATTTTCCTCATTATAATGGTGATGCATAGTTATTTTCACTATATTGCCCTAGTGCTGAGTGCTCAGTCCTAAACAGGACATCTTTCACCCACTCCAAGGTCCACAGAATGTCATGGAAGAAGAAATGGAAGGACAGTAAGAGCCAGAGGGTGGAGAGGACAACCATAAATTTCTGTCTTCCAGACTTGGCATGGCTGTTGCAATCCTGAATCCATAGCTGCTATAACACCTGCACAAGGTTTTCAGAAAAAAAGAGAGAAGAGACATGCAAGTGGGAGGGGCTGTCAATGGGAAGAGGAAGGGGGTCAGAATTTGCATATCTTCTTTGGAGAAGCATATACCTGGGTAATATATGTTTTATCCTTTTTGGCTAAAACTTAAGAATTCTTTATTCTGAATACAAGCTTGTCAAGACACACTTACTGAAATGTGAGTCAAAATTACCATGAGATATGATGCTGTTTAAAGACCTGTTAGGATGTCTGTAACAAATAATGGATGCTCCGGAGTGTGAGTCAGGCTGTGGAGAAACCGGACCTTTACCCTCTTCCCCAACATGGCTGTCTGACCTGTGAAACTGCACAGTGCCAAATTTAATTTCAAGATGTGAACATAGAATTACCATGCAACTCACAATTCCACTCTAAATTATGCACAACAGAGAACTGAAAATGAGAACTGAAATAAATATTCAAATGAATGTCATATTACTACTGTTCACAATACCAAAATATAGAAATATCCTAAATGTCCAAAAATGGGTGAGTGGATTAAAAATTGTATTATATGCATAAAGTAGAATGGATTTCAGCCAAGAATAATAATGAAGTGACGGTTCATGCTCCAAGATGTGTAAATCTAAGAGCAACATTACCAAAAAAATGCTTTATGAAATAATTTATACAAAACATCACCACTTGCATGGTTATCTTCATATGAAATATCCAACCTCAGTAGCTGATTGGCAATAGTCAGAATTAGGGGGAAATAAAAATAACTGAATACCTGTGGGATTATATTGGGACAATTTTGTAATCAGTTTCCTTGTCACTACACTATAACATGAAAGCTTGAGGAATTACAGAATGAAACCTCACTTAGCTCATGATTCTGAAGACCAGAAAATGGACAAGCATAGCACTGCACATGATGGTGCTTCCCTGTTGCATTATACCATGACCCAGGGCATTATATGATAACACCCAGGAAGCTGGCCAGACAAAGTTATCTTTTGTAGTGGAGCAACTCATACTATAACCCTCATTATTGCTACTCATTAATCATTGAGTGGATTAATCCTTGCTCTCATGAGCCAATCACTGCTTAATTAACCCATTTCATCACACTACCACAGCAGTGATCAAAATGTGTTTCAGAAGGGGATAAATCTTACTGAAAACATAGCATATGATATAAATGGTTTAGAACTGGCTAGAAGTGGCAATGTACACATGTAATAGTGCTAAGTGCCACTACGCCATTAAAAATATTCAATGTCCTGATGTGAGAATTCCATTTGAAGACTGGATATTTACTCCCCCTACAAGGTCATTTATTGATATCCTAATTCCCAATGTGGTTGTACAGGAAGAGGAAGGCAAATTGGACAGTATTTAGGTTTAGTTGAATTCATGAAATGGGAGCCTCTATGAGTGAGTGCTTAGGAAACTAAGAAGAGACATCAGAACCATGTCAGGACACAGGATGGCCAACACCTGCAAGCTAGGAAGGTATTCCCACAGCCCTATTACCCTCCACCTCTACCTCCAACTTCCCATGGCTGCAACTGAGAGAGGCAGACCTATGCTTAAACCACATTACAAACCATCAACAAAGTACCCCAATTAAAAACATAAAAATGAAAAAATTGTTTGTTTGTTTGTTTGTTTTGTTTTTGTTTTTACATCCCAATCAACATTTCCCTCCCTTCTCTCCTCCCAGCCCCCCCCCCCCCACCTCACTTCAACTTGATACACCTTAGCTGGCTGATATCCATGATAGACCAATCTACTCTGAAGAGAAACAGAGGAGGAGGAGAAGATGTTTTTTTTTAATTCTAGTTTCACAATGTGCATGGAGAACTTTTATCACTTCCCTAGCTTTTAATTTCATATATCCATTTCATCCAAATTTAGCATCAAAGGGTAAGATTAGCACATCACATTTTCTTTTCTTGCTTGTTTTGTGACACCTTTTCCTATGAATTTGGATTGATTCAGTCTTAATGGGAAAGCTATTCCTAATACTCAAATTAAGACATTTTTCACAAAAATATAGTCTGCTTCATTTATTCCTTGAAATGACTTTTCCATATTCATCAAATCTCTTTTCACAAACTTGTTTAGAAATAAAATGTTTATTTAATTTTTAGAAAATACTATTAGGAAAATATATGTGGTATTTTTAACTTAAAATATTGCCCACCAGAGGGCTCTCATTTTTCTTCTATTTTCCATTTTAGAAAAATGAAACATATATTGTAATATATTGCAGCATATATATCATTGAGAAACCAAATATATTTTCTAAGTATATACAGAAGCTCTATAAATTTTAACTTGATTACAATTAAATATAAATATGCTTCTTGTTGAGTATATTAGATAACTAAACACACTTCCATAAGGCTATGAAGACTGAAGAACAAATATCCTTCCAGCATGACATAATGCTGTTGTGTTGTGTTGTTTTGTGTTGTTTGTTCTCCATGAAGCTATTTGTGAGAAGGGAATTGTATGGTGAACTATTGTGGTTTGAACAAACAGAGAACATCAAAAATGCTGTCCTTTATAAGTCATAGAGTACAAACTCCTGAATCAATTACATCCGTAGTAATTTTACATGTTGATTTCCATAATACAGAAGGAAATTCTCCAAATTGTGTTTAGAATTGGCATCTGAATGATTGAATTAGTGAGGTGAGTTTATGCTTTAAAATAGTTTTAATGCATGCAGCATGAATTAATAAGCTCATGTAGACGGCTGGGTTTACAGTTACTGGAAAAGCTCGGACTGCTGACTTGCTGATAAGTAACAATGATACGATGCAAACCCTTGAGGATAAATACCTGTGATACAATATAACTACTCTAAGGAAGCGTGCCAGTCTGTGTGGAGGCTGGGAATGAAGTGTATTTTGAAGAAACTCCTTGGGAAACTCTCATTCTCGCTCCATTGCTGAGTGAGAGCTGCAGAGGGAAAAACAAACATGACAGACAACCAAATCAGAAAAGTTTCCTAGGGCAGAAGTTGAAGTGTTCGTTAGACTAGGGTTCTTAAATTTTTTCCAGTCAGGACCCTTGGGTATAGAACTAAAGAAAATAGGTATACAGATCGAATTTTTTTGACAATAAATCATAAAGAAATACGTTCTAGGACAATTCTTTGGCATATGTGCACATACATAATTCCACCCTTTGTCACACATTAGGGAAAATGTGTATACCAATGAGATGGATGGACTCTCTTTCTTCGACATAAGGAAGTCAATTTTATCTGAATATTTGAACTATGAGCTCTGTAGAGCATCTTCAGTGATTTTCAAAGTTGATAAAAAAAAACTTTAATTTTAAAAACAACAATGCTAAGAAGACAGCCTTGTATATTTAGTACAAAACAGCACAAGAATGTTGAGAGTCACCAGAAATTATTGGAAACTTTATCCTAATTTCAAGACAAAATTTATTTAATGATTTTTTTAAGTGAAACTCAAACAGAAAATTTTTAAATTGAGAATTATTACATAAAACAATTAAAATTATATAAATTTGATATGTACTCAGTGAGCAATATGAGGAATAATGGTAGGAAATTAAATATTTATTTTTATAAGTGAACTATTGTATTTTTATACAGTGGGAACATCTTGTGTGCATAGTAAAGATGCTATATAATTCATAACATACTAATCTGAACTGATATGTTTTAGGCAGTGTTTGCAGGTGTCTCCTGGCATATGGCACAATCATAAAGTGTGCCGGCATGCTGGAAGTTCACAGCCAAGCTTGCAGAGAAGTCATGCAAAACAACATGGGGGAGCACTGTCATTCAGGTTTGGTCATTGCACATTCCAGAAACCATTTAATGTTGCCAAATTTTTCATGTTCCCCACATTCAATTATGAGACTCTTACTTGTGGTTCAAACTCACATTTTAACAAGGTGGACATTGGTCAAACAAAATATAACAAGAGCAGTTTAACTAATTGGAATCCATAGAGGTAAAGAATGAACAAACTAATAATTGTCGGTGGTGGGATTACAGCCACGTGCCACCATCTACACACGGTGTGGACTTTAAACTACTACTTTCTCCTAACAGCTACCTAGCAAGAGGCCAAGCATGATAAAAATTAATGGCTAACTAAAAGAAATCTTGACCTCATTTCAACAGAGTTCAAGATAAATATGTTAATGGTAGGACTAGTCTTTATCAAAAAGATGGAGCTGGGGATGTAGCTCTGTCAGCATAGTGATTACCTGGAATTCATGAAGCTCTGTGTTCCATTATCAACACAACTCACACTGGGCATGGTGATTCTCACTTATAACTCTGGCATTTGAGAGGTAAAAGTTCATCTACACAGAGTTCCAGAGCAGATGGGGCTATGTGAGACTTTTTAAAAAATAAATAAAGTATGCTATTTTAGTATGATATACTTGGCCTAGCTATTATCTCTGGAAACATATATTGAGAGATACACATAAGACTTAAATAATTATAAGATTACATAATCAACCACTTAACATTTAATATCTATTCTGAAAAGGTACTGCTTGGTTTTGATGGACCCCAATCATAGACTCATTTTGTCTCATCCAAGTATTTGGCCATAGTAACTGGTCCAACATGTCATCAAAATAGCCCAATGTAATCTAGCAGGAGAACATCTTTAAAGGAAGTTATCTCCATCTAAAGTTACCTGCTTCACTTTTGTAGATGCCCTGTACCAGAATGTTTCCTCTGTCCTTCATTTTCATATTGCATAGGTGTTGAATCTTATCCAATGTTTTTCTTCTTTTGTTGTGACTAAAAACATATTTCTTGGGGTTGGGGATTTATCTCAGTGGTAGAGCGCTTGCCTAGCAAGCACAAGGCCCTGGGCTTGATCCTCAGCTCAAAAAAAAAAAAAAAAAAAAAAAAATTCTTGCTGAGTCTGTTGACATAGTAAAACACATTGGCTGATTTTCAGTTGCCCAACCACTATTGTTGGATTCTAATGGCTCCCTTGGGGGAGGGGGTAAGAAGGCACAGTGTTAATGGCACAGACATGGGAGTCAGTTGAAGTCAAACAACAAACATTTATTTAATAACAGGGAAGGCCTTATATACCCTCATCCCAGTACCCAGTCTGTGTCACAATCTGGTGGCAATGCATGGTCTTACCTGATTGGCTGGGCATGATCAGGAACTCTGACAGTGACCAGGAACTCTAGCAGCACCTGTTGCTAGGCCCTCAGGCAGACTCCAGAGTGGCTCATAAGGAAGTATATTATGTGCATGTCTTGGCAATTGGTCTTAGCCAATTTCCTCGACCCTATGGACCTCTCCTACTACATACAGCTGTCAGTTTAGGCTCCACAAAGTCTGTCAAGGAGAATGTAGCTGTCAGTTTAGGCCCTGATATATCTGTCAGTTTGGGCCCAGCAAAATCTGTCAAGGAGAACATAGCTGTCAGTTAGGGTCCCAAGATATTTGTCAAGGAGAAGGCAGCTGTAATTAAGTCATACATTACTCCCCACCCCCCAGCTCCACTACCACCATGGGTGGATACACTCCTCTGTGTTATTCTTGAGGTAATCTAACCCAGTACTCACCTTCCTCAGGTAGTGACTACTCTCCCTCAGCACCAGGTGTCTTAAAACCCATACAGTATGAGCCTCTGTCAGATTGTAGGCCCATAGAAGCCTTCCCAAACAATGTGGGCCCAAATGCTGATGCCTAGCCATGGATTCCCACCCCCATAGCTGATCTCTCTCACCTTCAGAAGGCAACAGAGTCAGGCCCAGATTCCCCCTACATTCAGCAGGTTCTTTCTCAATGGTCCATGCAGTTACAAACTTATTTTTATTGGTACCATTTACTTAAAGCTGTGTTTGAGCCTGTAGTATTTCTCAGTTGGAGATGGCCTATAATTATCAGGCTGAATCCCAGGCCTGGGTGAACATCTTACTTAATATCCTGGTGACCTATGATATGCTCTCAGGACATGGTGAATATGTCCATCCTGTGCACCAGGCACAGATTGGCTTGAATGCCTATTTTCAACAGGTCTCAGACCTGGCCCTTAAGGCCTTTCAAGGGGCTCAGCCTGGCCTACAAGCACTGGGCATCTCTACCAAAGGACACATTTGTCATTTGTGAGATGAAGAGACCCTATCTCTCTCCAATAGCAGCCACCAGCAGCCCTGCTAACCAATGGGAGAGGGTGTGCTTGTGTTTTTCCTCAGAGTGTCACTATGCTAATATGGGTCCTAGCAAGAGATGTGCACCCGGCCACAGATCAATCTGTTTTCATCAAGGAGGCAATAACCCACAATGGGTAATGTATATACTCCCCTTTCTTGCTCTCATTGCCCCTCTAAAGGCTGAAGACTTGTGGAACCTCACTTTTCCTCATTTTGTATGAAGTCTTTTGAGAGGATGAATGTTAGGTTGGGAGCTAACTAAATATATTAAGGGTCAGCTATGTATCTCTATTATTCATTACAGCTTATATGCAAAAATTTCTAATTAAATCAGACAGGGGCAGAGGTTATGGTCTTTGACTCTTTATATTTTCAAAAAGTTTGGCATGATATAAAGAAGCTGTTAAATCCCTCCTGGATTTTCACTTATGTTTTATTTGGCAGGGTGGTACTTTTAATCTTTCTCCTTTTTAAGTGTGTCCTACAGCACATCCAGCAACAACAAGCAGTGACCACTAAGGCAACTCTACAGGTGTTAGTGGCTCTTAAACATCCAACTCATTACACATGCCTGGCTTTCTGAAATTCGAAAGGCTACTTACTGCCTGACCCCGCCCCCAGGGATCCATGCTCTTCAAGGGCTGATAGTCAGTGACAGGTTAGAACTTGTTTGGCAAGCCAACCTAAGACAAGCATAGTCCAGTTGCTGAGTTCCCCTGAAGCGGGGTTAACAAGGATGGAGCAAACAACTCCTACTCCCTCTGAGTGACTATGTAATCAAATAAGAGGGTGGATATGTAGTAGTAGAAGCCCAAAGGATCAAGCTCAAATCAGTTGCCAAGGCATGCACATAACGTACTTCTTTCTGAGCCAATCTGAAGTCTGCCTGAGGGCCTAGCAACAGGTGCTGTCGGAATTTCTGATCACTGTCAGAGTTGCTGATTGTGCTTAGTCAATAAAGGATGACCACACAATGCCACCAGTTTGGGACATAGTTTGGGTGCTGGGAGGAGGGTATATTAGGCCTTCCACAAAGTTGAATAAATGAGTTTGCTGTTTGCCTTCAACTAATTCCCGGTGTCTGTGCCATTGATGCTGTGCCTCCTCACTCCTTCCCCTAGGGAGCCTTTAGAATTCAGCACCACAACCACCTTTGAATCCCAAGACTAAACAGCAGTTGGACAGGACTTAATATGATAAAATTTCTTTAGTAATGGTTTGCCATCATTATTCATGAGCAATGTTGCTCTATAGTTTTCTTTACATAGGTTGATTTGGGTTTGTTTTTGACATTAATATTTATGAGTCAGAAAGTGTTCTATTTTCTATATGGGTAAAGTAATAGTATTTTTTGCACATTATTATTTTTTTAACTAAAATTCACCAAAAAATATCATTTGGAACTGAAATTCTCTTTCTGAGAACAATTTCTTTATAAAAGAGATATAAGAGGTTCATTCAGAATTTCTTTCTCTTTTATCAATTTTATAATCATTTCACTAATTTTTGTATACTTTTTAATCTTTCTCCTTTTTGTCTCTTACAACACATCCTGCTAAGTCTGTTTAGTCATGCGACCATTAAGGCAATTCTACAGGTATTAATGGCTCTTAGACATCCAACTCATAGCCCTCCCCAGGAGATTATGCATGCTTGGCTTTCTGAAATTCAAAAAAATTGATGAACAAAAAGGAGTTCATACTTTGGGGTCCATCAGTATTACCTTTCTCTGTCAGTATAATAACCCATTCTTGATCTCATCTCTAAGCGCCAAGGAGACTCCAGGCATAGCCTGGCTGACATCCACTAATTGAGTCGTTCTGCTAACTTTCACTCACTCCTAGGCTCGGCTACATGACTATTTCCTGAACATCTTCAGTGGTGATTTTATACTCCTTCTTTACTTCCTTCAGATCAGTAGATTAACATCTAAGGCAATTTGTGGTTGTCTGTTGGTGCTTGCAAGGACACCTCTTAGTTTCCTACAATAAGCAAACCCAGTCTCTTCAATGAATAATGTAGAGTATGGTAGCTACATGTGGTTAAGAAAAAAAAAAAAAAAAAAAACCAAAAGTTAGACAGTAATTAAAGCAATAAAAACAAAATTTACTCAAGAAATGTTACCAATCTATTTCACTGAGGAAATATCAGATCTGAAGATAACATGTATGAAAGGAGATCAATAGCCAAAAAGCAGAGTGGGGTTAAATGCAAAGAGCATTGCTAAGCAGAAACACCGGGACTTGAAGTAGAATACTTTGGCTAAGCATCTCTAGTAGGACTCTTGCTGAAGCAAGGCCAGGGCTGTCATTCATTACTCAGGGACAAAGGAGATTTGAGGAATTTGATCTGATAACTAGAGCGATTGGTTCTGGAGGGAGAGATTCTTTCTATCCTGATTTAAGAGACTTTTGTTACCACAGAGCAATGCAAACCTGACAAGTATCAAAGCCAAGGTCTAGAGCGAGAGTGATTAGATGAGCATGACTCGTAGTTCTTAAACTAATCTATCCTAACATTATTGGATCTACCCATTGCTTACATTAAAACCCCTGGGAAACCACACCTTAACCAAGGCGTTAACTATAATGCCATCAGTTTAGTGAAAAACTGATGTTATTTAACTCCTAATCAGGTACACTGAGGATGATGGTGGCCTGTCCTTTGAGAGCTATCCTTGGCAAAGTTGCTTTTTCTTGTCATTGCCCACCCCACCCTCCTTACCCCTACACTGTGCCTTTCTGTAAGATTGTTTCTCTCCCATAGCCCTTTAAGAAGGAGTGCCCCTTCTTCCTTTGGGCCCACTCTCAGGATTTTCAAGTGAAGGATCCTCTAATTAGTTAATATGTTAGTTACTAGATTATCTTCCCTAAGACTTACAAAACCCAGATCATTTGGTGACCTTCAGATAATATCAGAATCTGAAAGTTTCTTAGTCTTTTTGGTTCGGTGCATGAAGTGATAGAAAGCATTTAGCCTGCTGTGAAGCTTACTTCACAGAAAAGTAATGTCTGTTGAAAGAAATGCAAGGACTCTACCCCATGAGGCAGAGGTCTATTGTCATGTCTTGCCAGAAGAGGCAACAAAAAAACACATGTGTCTTAGGTTTTGAAGACCCCATCAGCACACAGCTCAATTATATCACTGTATCTTCTTTTTCTCCTTATAAAAGCCTGTGTGCTCCTATGTATAGGGATAGCATATTTCCATTTTCCAGGGTGCCGTCCTTCAATAAACATGGCTCCTTCTCACCAACTCTTATCTTTTAAATACCGTGTTTCATGCAGCCTGGATCTGCATGTGATAAGAATATAAAATTATTTTAGTAGTATTTCCATTAAATGCCTGTAAGTCAAAACTAAGCATGATAAATCAGAGAAAAGGAGGTATATTTTATAAAATAATTGTACTATGATCTCAAATAGTCAAAGTCAAGAAAGTTTTTTTTTAATTTCATTTTTAATGATTATTTTATTTATATTGTATGTATACATGGGTGTCTGTGTGTAGTTGTGTGCACATATGAATACAGGTGTCCATGGAGAAGAGCTAGCTTGTAGCTGAAGTTACAGGCAGTTGTGAACCACCTGATGTGGGTGCCAGGACTTTATCTCAAAATAGAATCTCCCTAAATACATGTCAGTAAGTACTGCATTGTGTTAACTTTCAAATATAGTGCACATATGAAGAAGATCTGTCCATTAATCATATGAAGTTGGTGTTTGGAGCTTTGGGGAAATTTATTATCCAAGGATAAGCTATATAGTACATTTGTTTTTCTCTTTAGCACATGATTTGCTCAAGCTTGTCTAAAACCTTGTAGTCTTTGGCTCACACCATCTTAATAAAGCCCAGGTGTATTTAGCCATATTATATGACACATGTTCAAGTTTGTGTTTGATTCCAAATTAAGTATCTAGATGATTTATGGTAAAGAGTTTCCTTCTGCCTTTCCCACATGGATTCTAATTCTAATCTTCAACCTGCTCTTCCAACACTTCCAGCACTTAGAACTTTCCCATTGAAACCCCCACCCCCTTGTTACTTTTACAACCACAGGAGACAGTTACCTACTCTAACACTTGTTATTGCTTCTTTAATTTTTTTAGAAAAGAAATGAACTTATATTAATGCATTACCTCATATTCTGCCATGTCCTAAAAGAAAAGAATTGCTTTCTTCCCACATCTAAAAGTATTTTATTACATGCAAACATTATAATTTTATAGTAATAAGGAACACTAAAATGATTTAAAATTTTTAAAAATTAAAATTTTCATTTTTAAATGTCCATACAAGAAACTTACTCACATTTTGAAGAACATACATAAAGGCAATTATAGTTTAGGGACAGATAACTTGAATCCAAATCTGGTGAAAGAATTAGATTATGTAACATATAAACATACCAAAGTTTTCATCTCCAAGATGAACTGAAACCCCATCCCACATGAAAGTTCAACCACTTCATGACTAACTCATCTTATTCTTCTAGTTTTCTACAGTTCTTGATTAGTCTAACACCAGAGTCACTATTTCCACAATTGTGTAAGACAAGCTTTTGAGCCGACTAAAATTAGGAAGCTGAGAAAAAGTCTCCAGCCAAAGGCTGTTTTCCATTGGCTTTGTTTTATTACAGTTTCATGTACTCAAAAACAAAGAGAAAAATCTTCTTTCATGAGACTTCCAGATTTTTTTCCAGATAAAAGTTCAGTGGAATATGTAAACACAAGCATTACTCTGAAACTCACAGCAGCTGAGCATCATTTTGATTCATCGTATACAAGCAAGCAACCTGAGACACAGCATTCCCTAGCAGGTGAAGTTGTCTGTAATGCCTATTTGCCAGGAAGCTGAATGATTGACAGGGCCAGAGTGATCTGGCTTAAACCACATTTCTTCCCTTAATCAGGGAGGCAGTTCTGTGCCAAAGAGCTTTTTGAAGATGAGCAGGCCAGCTTAGTGACACCTGCTTAGTAACTGGCGCTGCTGTCTGTATTATAGCTAAAATGTGATGGAATCTTGGGTCTAATTCGTAAAGACAAGTATATTACTTGGAGTTAGTACATAGAAAGCTGAGGCTTTCTTGGATTAACTGACTTTTCTGCTGAGAACTAACTCATAATCAATCTGGGCATACAAGGCTTCCCTCCTGAATTAGAACTTTTTGTTTGTAGATTCCCTGCAAATGCAATTTCTTTTGAAACTTTAACCCCATTTTCCCCAGCAGAAATGGCTAATGCTTACAGAAATTTGCATTGGTGTGTCTCCTATCTTCCCTATGTATGATAGGTGGGAACTACATCAATGACATATCCATCCATTGAGGACTTACTAAAATGAGCTCCTGTGTTCCTGAACAGGAATTCCATCTTCTTTTTTTTTTTTTCATTTTTTTTAATTAAGAATTTTTTTTTTCATTTTATACACCAATCAGAGATCCTCCTCTTCCCTCCTCCTACCCATCCCAGGCTTTCCTCCACAACTGACCCTCATTCCTCTCCCACAAGAAGGCAAGGTTTCCTAGGGGGAGGCACATCCATAGAGGCAAGTCCAATCCCTTCCCCCTGCCTCCAGGCTGCACGAGGTGTCCCATGATAGATAGTGGTACATATACACAATGAAGTACTACTCAGCAGAGAAAAACAATGACACCATGAAATTTGCAGGCAAATGGATGGATCTAGAAAATAGCATCCTGAGTGAGGTAACCCAGTCTTAGAAGGACAAACATAGTATGTGGATACTAGAAGTAAAGCAAAGAATTACATCTTCTTAAAGTCATCCAGGAAATGAACATTCTTAGCACATAGGCATCAACAGAGTTCACTGATGTTTATCCCACCCTAAGATTCCCCATGGGATGGACATCATTACACAAGAACGATGTCCTGGGTATTCACTTCTTGAGTAGAGAAAACCAAGCAACAGGAAGTTCCCAGAAGTACTTTTAAAGAATAGGCTTATGAATGCCTTTCTTTGCAGCTTAAAAAATTGTCCCTCATTTCTATATGTGTTCCTTCAAAATGGATCTAACTCTACTGTTGTGGTGTTTTATTTTGCTCACTCTATTAAGTATCTGTTTAATTTTTTATCAAGATATTCAAAGATAGGCTTCATTATTTTCATTTCATGTTGTAAATAGTGAGTCTTAAGGAAGTTAAGCAAGCTCTTATCATTCTCTTGCTTGGGCATTGTGAAGCCAACATTTCAAAGCCCTAGGTCCTCATCATTATCACATGTCTGTGCCTTCTTGTGTGTTGTAATGTTCCAACAATGGAAAGATAATAATCAATTTAGGATTCAGTTTCCTTATGGTTAGGATACTAGTTAAAGTATTGGCTTTGAAGTACAAGACACATAAGCATCTTGAATTCGAGATCTGGGAATAAAAATAGCAAAGAAAAACTAAAGCATTCTTTGGAAGATAACTGTAACTAGTTCTTATATTCTAATTCAAATAAGGAGTGCACAGACATTAAGAATTACCTGATTCAATTAATAATAAGAAAGAGGAGGATATATAGAAAATTTCTCAACACATTTTTATTTTATCCCAAAGCAGGCTGATTATTATGCATATAATAAGATAATTATGGTATTAACTAAGATACCTTGAACTGAAGAAAAATGCATACATATATTATACAACTACAATTATCCTGTATACTTAATATGAGAGACACAGAGAGAGAGGATGGGAATAAAGGATGGCAAGAAGGGGGAGAGAAACCTGGATATGAGAAAAAATAGATAAATTTGATAATATCAAACTTAGTTAGATCAAAGTGGCATTAAAAATATTGTTTTTGTTTCTTCACTATAAGAGCAACAAAAACATTTTATTCTAACATGCAGAATCAGTGCTCCATATTTACTGTAGGATGTCTTAGTTCATGTTTCTATTGCTGTGACAAAAACACCATGATCAAAAATAACTTGGGGAGGAAAAGGTTTATTTTATCTCAGGTCACACTCTATTACTGAGGGAAGGGTTTATTTTATCTCAGGTCACACTCTATCACTGAGGGAAGTCCAAGCAGGAGCTCTCAAGGTTGGAACCTGGAGGCAGGAACCGAAGAAGAGGCCATTGAGGAATACTGCTTGACAGCTTGTTCTTCATGGCATGCTCAGCCCACTTTCCTGTACAACCCAGAACCACCTGCACAGGGATTGTACTACTATCACTGGGCTGGGTCCCCTATCAACCATTAATCAAGAAAATGCCCTACAGACTTGCCTACATGCAATTTGATGAAGGCATTATCTCAATTGTGCTTCCTCTTCCCAGATAACTCTAGATGGTGTCAAGTCGACAAGAACAGAGACAAAACCAGTAAAGGATATGATTATGTTATCTGACATGCTGCTCTGATCTTGTTCAATTCATCATTTCATTCTTGTCCTAGCAAATGTGGAATTAGATGGGTGAATTCTGCTAGCTTCACTACTTTGTAAATCTTTTCTTTGGGCTGAGGGAAGAAAGTGATATGAATAGTAATATTTGTCATAAGCTTAGTGTTATTACTCTTTAGAAGGGTTAGCTTTATAATAAAGGACAAACAGCAAATTCAATGAAACATATCTTCTACTGGCTCATCAAGAAAATTCTGAAAGCTTCAATATTCTATCTAAGTACCTGCACATCATCTGGATAGCTTGCAAAATCTTGCTTTAATGAAACACATTTGGTATTTGGTTTAATGGAACACATTTTTACCTTTATGTCATGCTTTCTGAAATGAAATGCATGTTTGCTCTCATATGTGTACTTGCCATACAGTACTTGATACTTGGCTGTTATCAGCCACCTGTGTGTATAGCTTTCTCATCAACACTTTTCATTTCCTCTGGCTTATTAGATGTTGCTTCAATTTTCCATGATGAAAAGCAATGGAACTTTCGGTGTCTGGTTTATTCATTAATATTAGTAGTTTGTACCTTTGTGGTACTTCTGTCCTTCTGTCTTAAATGTAATCTATCTACCCAAGAAAACATCTCCCCTACCCCCTAGTGTTTTTTAAGGTAGTATAAAAGAAGTTGAAAGATCAATACATGTTGGAAATATCTTGGCTAGAAGAATTCAGCTTTAGGCAAGCATCACAGAGGTATTTATAATCCATAAAAAGATATTGACTTACATGTGAGGAAATCCATCCACGATCCAGAGAGAGAAATGTAAAAATTGTAAAAAATGTATATACTGTCACATAAAAAGCACTTTTTCCAAATTGTAATAAATGAGTAATCCATCTCACCTGTTGGTACGTTAACCATATGCTACGAAATATTTGAGTTGTAAACTGCATTAAAAAAAAAAAACCTTTTCATACATTTTGAAAATTCACATTAAGGAGACATTCCATTTAAAATTCACTTGTGGGGTTGGAGGTTTAGCTCAGTGGTAGAGTGCTTGCCTAGCAAGTGCAATGCCCTGGATTTGATCCTCAGCTTCACATAAAAAAAAAAAAAAAAAAAAGAAGTAAAATTCACATGTGCACTTCAAAATCACATCATGATATGTTGAGCGAGATATTTGAATGTAAATCATATTCCAATTTGTCTAAAATGATGCTGTTCTGTCAGGCAGACTCTACAACCTGTTACTACACCTGTGCACTCCAGTTGATGGTGATTGACCATGACAGGCCATATTAACTTCATGACCTACGTAAAAAACCTATCAAAGTGTTTCAAAGTGTTCAGTAACATGATATTGATACTTGGTGGCAAGACCTACCTTAGTATCTTCAGCTGTTTCAGAGAGAATCCAAGGCCTATATAGAAATTAACACATGTAACTTCTCAGAATGTTCATATTTCCCCAGGTTGTAAAATATTTTTCAGAAAAATTAGAAGCATTGATTTGCCAGAGAAAAGAAAAAAAATCAGATAGATTTTCTTTGTCAGCATGCCATATTCTACTGCTAACATAAAACAAAAATCGATGAATGTTGGCTTGGCAGCAAATTTTTATTGATTTATTATGTTTACTATGGGTCACTGGTCACTTCTGTCATGCAGGGTGGAGATTTAGTGCTATGTACCACTCTTCTAGGTGCCTGCGTTTCAGTTTTTGAATGTAAAACAAGCGTACGATCTTCCCAATTTAACAAGCCATGCCATCTTTGGAGAATTATGCAAGGTTAACAGAAAACCTAGTGATCACTTAGCCAATTTCACCCTGACATTCTTCATCCTGTATGCAGATGGTTTGTGGTGGCCTATCAGGAATATTCCAATTGTTTTGTATTGTTTCAAATATCCCTTGGTGGCTTGAAAAAAGATCATTTAATATCCTCTGTGATGAAAAAAAGGACAGAACCCAAAACATTTGAATGCTTGCTGCTGAGCATGCTAAATGAGCTAAATAATGGGAAACACATTTACAATATGCTTTAATGGTAAGCCTATCCAATTTGTGATTTAAGAGGTCAAAAGATTGGTTATTTTTTGCATTCTTAGTCATTTAAGAAGAAGCAGACTGGGAAACACACACTCACAGGCCTTATAATACTGCTGCAGTTATTTTGACTAATAGACATTTATGGCCAGTGTTCTGGTGGTAGAAAAACATCCTTGTAAGACTGTAAACCAGTAGGCGAGCTCACTGAATCCCAAAGTATCCACAGTCATCACTGTGAGGCAAAGCCAAGCAAGGATGGAACAACTTCCTTGCTAGTAATTTTATGTTTTTATGTTATCTCTACATACTGTAGATAACACACTTACAATTCAAAACTCTCTCTCTCTCTCTCTCTCTCTCTCTCTCTCTCTCTCTCTCTCTCTCTCTCTCTCTGTGTGTGTGTGTGTGTGTGTGTGTGTGTGTGTGTGTGTGTGTGTTTAGCTTTGGGCATGTAGTCAATAGACACAGTTCAGATTTTGATAAAATATATGAAGAATGCTTGACCATAAACAAAAATAAAAGAAGTCATTTTAATTTTTTCCTCCTAGAACTTGGCAATTTTATTTCAGGAACAACAAAAAAACTTTCTGTGCAATTATAAAAAAAAATATTGCTGTTATTATTGAGGGTGAGAGCAAAATGCCACCATGCTATGGGTTTTGGTGTGCAAAGCAATAAGATCAAAAATGAAATTAAAAGGCTTAGGAGCAGACCAAGGGTTGAGATCTCTTTGTCTTGATCCCTGAAAAGGTGTGTGTGTGGGGGGGGGGGATTTCTCAGGATGCCCTTATAGGCCTGAACTCTCACCTATCAAAGAATCAATAGCCAAGTCCCTTTTCCTCCCCTTTCACCAAACTCAAATTGCTGGGAAGAAGGTCGAAGTCTGTCAACAGACCTAATAGACTTTGTTTTTGTTATATTTCCTTTTAATCTATTTTAGTTACTTGTAAATGTAACTTTTTTATTTATTTGTGTTTTTCATATCATACCTCCCAATCCACCCATCTCCTTCCCCACCCTGAAATAAAACAATATAAAATTTAAGATAAAAGGGGGGGGAGAAATAAGGAAGAAGGGGAAAATCTTGCCAAGGAAGCTACAGTGTGGCATAACGAGTCACACAGTAAACCCCTCCATTTATATATTTTTAAATGCAGGTGTAGTGATATTTTATTTGTGCTTTAATAAAGAAAGCTTGCCTGGAGATGAGAGGAAATAGCAAGCCATTTTAAGTAAACAAAGATGTCAGGCAGGATCTCTGTGTGTTCAAGACAACACTGGAAACAGAGACAGGTGTGGTGGCACATGCCTTAAATTCCAACACTAGTTAACCATGGAGATCTGGAGGTCTGTACAGACAGACAGGAAGTGATAGAGCTGGGTAGGAAGAGGAAGTGATGTAGCTGAACAGAGAGAGCAAATCAGATGGCAGAACAGCAAGGCATAAAGGCATGGGTAAACAGGAAGTCTTGGCTTTTGAAAGCTGCAAAGTTGGTGAGGTAAGGTTGGCTGATGGCTTTCACTTTTTCCCTGATCTCCCTCTAGGGCTTTCACCCCTATATTTTTTTATTTAATAAGACCTTTTAGAAATTCATCTACATGCAGTTGTCTATCACAAAGAATTTGGTCTGGTTCAAGGCCCTTGTGCTCTACCCTTGATGCTGGGCCCTTACTGGGGCTCTTCCTGGACATTCTGTTGCTGCCCTGTGTGGTGGACTTTTTAAAAAACAAAAAACAAAAAAACCCAAAACACATCAGACTATACTCTATTTAGCCCCACAGAGAATCATGTATGATCAATGATCTGTTCTGTGGGCCCACAGAATTCCTTCTCCCAAGTTAAATGAGCTCCTCTAGAAACCATTTACTACTCCCTAATGTTGATTCTCCATCCTATTGGTGAAATTATTAAAGCCACTCCACGAAATTAAAAGGGAGGTTTATTTTGTGGGGTAGCTTACAAATGAAGGGATAGGTTGTACAGTCTGGCAAAGGTATGGCGCAGTCTGGTGGTGTTCTCTGGAGAACTCTGCTTGGTCTACCTCCAGCGTCCAGGGTCCAGGAACCAAGAGAGCTCTGGCCCGCCTTGTAGGCGTGACCATTACCGAAGCCTCAATGGGGGTTGGAACTTCCAGGTCAAAGCTGGAATGGCTACCCACTACACCATCCTTCATATCTCCTCCTTATAGGCAAGGGATATGCAAGTTACTGAGCCATGTTGGACTAGTGGGTCATTGCACGCCTGTGGTTTCCCCCAATTTGTACATTAATAAAGCTGTGTATTTTCTACTACTCCATCTGGCTATTGTCAGAACACTCCAGGAAACCCTCAGAAAAGCAGAGGGAAACATTTCTTTACTCTTAAAACATAAAAACCTTTCTCATCACTCATTGGAATATAGAAGGAAGCAAATATTTTAGAAATATGAGAAAGAATAAGGATAAAATACTATATTTTTTATTTTCTATACTTTAACCAGAAAGATATGAAGATAATTAAATTTGGTAGGAAACATACTCAGTGTCTAAATATAACAGTTCTTTGAATTGTTCTTTTTGTTTAGGATTTCTTGACTGCTTGCCTGTTCATCTTTACATTTACTCAAATTTGTCTTCATTTGTCAATGTTTACAATAAATACTGCAATTAGTTATGTATGACTATAATTCTTGAATAAATATATTGAAATGTTTTAAACATTTATTTTTATTTATGTATATGAGCTTTTGCCTATATGTGTGTAGTACACCACATATATGCCCAGTACTTGAGAAGGCCAGAAAATGACACTGGGTCTCCTGCAATCAGAGTTACACAGCATTGTGAGCAGCTAGGTAGGTGCTAGGAGCCAAATCTGCCTCCTCTCCAAAAGCTGCAAGTCCTCTTAACCACTGAGTCATTGCTCCAAAACTCTTATTCATCTCTGAAAATCTCTTTCAATGTGAGAGATAAGAAACAATCAAGCTATATAAAAAGAATGATTTGAGAATGCTCTTTCAGTAATTATTTTACTGCAACTTAAGAGAAAGGAGATATTTGAAAAACTTCTTGGGTGGGCTCCAATAGCTAAAATCAGTCTACAGGACAGTAAGCATGCCGTACTTAAGCACTTCACTAATGTTCTCTGCCACCGAACAAAGGGAAGTTAATATTTGGAAGAAATACATATTTGAGCTCAATACAAATATATGTTTAATGATCATTCAAAAGCACATGTTTGATCAGAAGAGAATGTGGTTTTACTTTATTTTTACTTTTCTTAATAACTTCATATTAGTATTATGGAATATATTTTCATAATATCTCAATGAAAAATGGAAATTAAGATATTAAAAGATAAAATTATTGTAAAGATTCTAGAAACATCTTCATAATGTTATTACATTATTTAATTTTTTGATAAGCAAAGAAAAATAAATAATCTTTACAAATGTGTAAGTATAGATCTGTGGTGATATTGTGTTCCCCCAAATATTGTGCACCCTAATAAACTTGTCTGGAGTCAGAGAACAGAACAGCTGCTAGATATAGAGGCCAGAAAATGGTGGTACACACACCTTTAATCCTAGAATTCCAGAGGCAGAGATCTGTCTGGATCTCTGTGAGTTCAAAGCCACACTGGAAACAGCCAGGCATGGTGACTCACGCCTTTAATCCCAGGAAGTGAGGGCAGGAAGCAGAAAGGTATATAAGGCGTGAAAACCAGGAACGAGTGCTGGTTAAGCTTTTAGGCTTTTAGCTGAGATGCATTCTGGATGAGGACTCAGAAGCTTCCAGTTTGAGGAAAAAGGATCAGCTGAGGCATTGGAGGTGAGGTGGCTGTGGCTTGTTCTGCTTCTCTGATCATCTATCATTCACCCCAATAACTGGTACAAGGTTTGTTTTTATTAATATCACCTTCTAACAATTCGTGCTACAGAGATCTACTAGATGACTCAGAGTATAAATATGCTTTATGATACAAGCCTCACTTGAGTCTAATCTTCAGAATCCATGCTACAAGGAGAGAACTGATTCTGCTGAAATCATCCTATGACCTCCATATGCATTCCATGGCAAATGTGTAACCAAACATATATATATATATGTTCATACACGCAGTAATAAATTTAGAATTATAAATATGAGTATATTAAACCTGGTGTTTTATGTATCAGAAGATGCTACTGACAGCAAAATGGTTATCCCCAAAGTGAGAAAAAGTTATTGAAAACATATATTTTTAGACAAAATCTTTTATAAAATAGAAATAAAAAAAACCCTGAAAAGTCAAAAGACTCAATAAAAAGTAGAATTAACTAGCATGTGCAAAGTCCCGGTTAGATACCCGGCAGTGGAAAAACAACAAACTAAAATTAATACTCTGGAAAGCATACCAAATAATCAGTAAACACTGGAAAAACAGTTTGGTTTATTTATCTAAGTTCTCAAAGTTAAAGTTAGGTGAAGTAGAGTATACCCATAGTCCTATCTATGAGAGACTGAGGCAGGAGGATTGCTTAAATCCAAGAGTTTAAGACAAGTTTAGACAGCATATTGAGACCCTAGCTTTAAAAATGCACATTAAGGCCGGGCAGTAGTGGCACATGCCTTTAATCCCAGCACTGGGGAGGCAGAGGCAGGAGGATCTCTGTGAGTTCGAGGCCAGCCTGGGCTATAGAGTGAGTTCCAGGAAAGGCGCAAAACTACACAGAGAAACCGTGTCTCAAAAAAAAAAAAAAAAAAAAAAAAGAGCACATTAAAACTGCTACAAAATATCATTAGTATAAACACACTCTGTTTCAGATAAAAGTACTGTGTATTGACTAGCATACAAAGCAACAGGAAATTTTGTGCATTTTTTATGCGAGTAAATCAGTGCAGGCACTGTGACAACTCTTGTTACTGTCACTAAAATAATATCAACATATGCCCAAAGCCAACACTTTGACTTTTTTGTTTTTGTTGTTTGTTTTTGTTTTTGTTTTGTTTTTTTGAGACAGGGTTTCTCTGTGTAGTTTTGGTGCCTGTCCTGGATCTCACTCTGTACACCAGGCTTGCCTCAAACTCACAGAGATCCACCTGGCTCTGCCTCCTGAGTGCTGGGATCAAAGGCGTGTGCCAATACTGCTTGGCCCACACTTTGACTTCTAAGTGTGAGTGGATGGCCAGATGGCACACACAGGAAGCATTTATACTAACAAACATATATTTCAAAGTGTTTTTGTAGCTTAAATATTGAAATCTTACACACATTGCCCCACATTTCACTAAAGTGTATAAAACCAATTTTGAATTGTTTTATAGCTTAAATCTTGAAATTTGGCACATATTGCCGTAATTTTGACTAAAGATAACTGAATGACTCTTATAAGATAAATTCCAAAAGTCAGAAAAACACATGTCCTAAACAGCATTATTTGTAAAACTGAAAACAATATAAATATTTATCTATGGAACATTTGAGTAAATTGTAGCAGATTCAAATAATGAAATCACAAACAATCATGAAAATTAATATTAATGCCATACAAATGTGCTACGCAGACTAATGTAGATTACTGTCACAAGTGAAGGCAGGTAGATAAAAAAGAATATGGAACCTGTGCTGATTCTAGTTTAAAGAGTTCAACCCAGGTTGAAGAGTGCTTAAATCTGAGATGGGGAACATGAGTAATTATAAGGGCAGACACGGGGGGGGGGGGGGGTGGGCTTAAGTAGTAATGATGCTTTCATTCTATCTGAAGTGGGAACTGTATGCATGTCTTCACCTTGGGATAATTCTGAAGCTGTGCACCTTTGAATCTTCACTTTTCTGTATGTCCTACTATAAAAATAAATTACAGTCCTACTTGGTTTTTCAATTTAAAATCATTGACAGGCATTTATTTTATCTGTATATTTGATGTGAATGTTTAAGTTGAGTATTCACGAATACAATACAATAAAAATTGAGACTCACCTATCTGATAATTTATTTACAATCAGCCAATCAATCAACATTTTAAGGGAATGAAATAATCCAAACTTTAATGTATTTCAAAGTGAGACAGAAACAGAGACAGAAGTAGATGAGAAAAGGGGAGAGTGTCAGGTCAGTTGTTTTTTCCTAATTATGAGGTGACACATTGTGAAATTATTTCCTGGGTCAGCTTTGGCAAAGCCTTTGCTTCCCTTGTAGAAGCCCAAGATAATTTCCAGTGGCAAGTAATTTCTACACAACTTTTAGAACAATGGTAGGTTGAATACTGTGGTGAAACTTCTCAAAATGAAATTTTATAATGAGCAACTCAAATTAATATACCCACGAGTTCATAAAAGCTAAAAATTAGTCAAGAATGACAAAATGTAATATTAAGTCAAGACTTTTATTATACAAAACCACAGATCTAGATACTATAATAATCACTATCAGCTTATTAAAGTTTATGACCCCACTGGGGACGGCAATGCAAGGCTTTAATCCCAGTACTTGATAGGTGGTCAAGTAGATCTCTATGAGTTAAAGCCAGCTAGCTCTACATAGCAAGCTTCAGGCCAACAAAGGCGACATAATGAGAGCTTGTCTAAAATAAGAATAAGATAATAATAATAACAACAATAACAACAAGGAGAAGGAAATGGAGACAGAGGAGAAGAAGGAGGAGGAGAAGGAGGAGGAGGAGGAGGAGGAGGAGGAGGAGGAGGAGGAGAAGAAGAAGAAGAAGAAGAAGAAGAAGAAGAAGAAGAAGAAGAAGAAAGACTCTGTGCTCTCTTTTTCACCAATAAGTCTCTCCACATTCATAATCTATAATGCACCTATGATTTAAATTTTCTATGCCAAGCTGCATTTAAATTTACATAGAATTTCAAACAGCTACCTGATATATAAATCAATCTGTACTGAGGCTTTATTTCTCTATATGACAACTTGTCATAATGGGCATTGACTCTATTCAAATCAAATTAATAAAGTATCAACATAATATCAACTTATTCTAATGTTTATATTCAAATGTGGGTTTGTCATTGTGCTGGAAATAAATGCCCTGACACATTGCTGCCATGAGGATACCTCAAATAATTAAAGCTAATAAGTATAGTTAAATATTATATATATTATCCTTCAAGAATTTCATACATGCATATCAAGTATTTTAATCACATTCATCCCTTCTCTACTTTCACCTTCTTCCAGATCCCCTTCCATGCATCTTCTTCCCAACTTTATTTACTCTGAGTTTTTGTTTGTTTGTCTGTTTTTAATAACCCACTGAGTCCAATTAGTGCTGCGCATATATGCTTGTAGGTGGGGCCATTCACTGATTGATCTTTCAGCAGCTGATTCTTTAAAGAAAACTGAGTCTCCCTCTACCAGCATCCACCTACTGTCAATAGCACCTCTGCTAGGAGTGTTGGTTTGCATACCTCTCCCCATTCATGCTGGAATGCTCACTGGCTTAAGAAAAAAGTCCAGCAATAATTTGGTATCTCTTTAAAACTTGTTTTTAAGAAGATAATATGATGAGATAAATTGTGTTTACAAATCATGACTGAACAGGCTTTTGGGGGGGAGGGTTGGGGATTTAGCTCAGTGGTAGAGCACTTGCCTAGCAAGCACAAAGCCCTGGGTTCAGTCCTTAGCTCTGGCAATATATATATAAATTAGAGAGGGGCAACTGCCCCTGGGTCCCACCCCTGGCACCAGCCATCCCGGGAGGACCTGCCCAACTTGGCCCCAGTTTCCAGCCATTTGGCGGGCCCTGGAGGAAGGCTCCCCTTTTCCAAGACTGCAGGCAGACCCTGCAGTCTCCACGCCCTGCCCCCACACCCATCTGCCCGAGACCCCAGCCACTTCAGGAGACTCAGAGACCAGCCCCCAGCTTCCATCCTGCCCTGAAACTCCCACCTGGACCAGACATGAGTGCCTGGGGTCACACCCAGAGAGGTACACACCTGGGTCCCAGCCCTGGGCACCAGCCACTCTAGGGAAGTCCTGCCCATCTGGACCAGAGGTGAGTACCTGGGGTTGTAGTCAGAGAGGCAACCGCCCCTGGGTCCCACCCCTAGGTACTAACCATCCGGGAAGAACCTGCCCAACTTGGCCCCAGTTTCCAGCTAATCAGTGGGCCCTGTGGGAAGGCTCCCCTTTTCCAAGACTGCAGGCAGACCCTGCAATCTCCACATCCTGCCCCCACATCCATTTGCCCGAGACCCCAGCCACTTCCTGAGACTCAGAGACCAGCCCCCAGCTCCCATCCATCCCAGAACTCCCATCTGGACCAGAGAGACCCTCTGGTGGACACTACAACCTCAATGCCTTGACCCCACACCCATCTGCCAGAGACCCCAGCCACTTCCGGAGACTTAGAAACCAGCCTTCATTCCATCCTGGCCCGGAACTCCCATCTAGACCAGAGAGGCCCCAGCTATCACCCGCCCCGGAACTCCCATCTGGACCAGAGCTTCCATTCTGCCCCAGAACTCCCATATGGACAAGAGGAGCTCCCATCTGGACAAGATAAGGAGACCCCAGGGACTTCCTGAGACTCAGAGTCTAGCCCCCCCCAGCTCCTATCCTGCCAGCACTCTCATCTGGACCAGAGCTCCCATCTGGCCCAGGGCTTCCATCTGGAACAGAGAGAGGCTCCCTAAGTCTGTCAGCTCTGTCTGGACCAAGTACACTGATAAGACTAAGAACAAATCCACAAGGAGATGGGCAGACATCAAGGCAGAAGTACATACAACAAAATAAAGAGCAATACAGCATCATCAGAACCTAGCCCTTCTCCAACAGCTAGACCTGAACATCACAGAATGGAAGAAGCAGAAGAAAACAACCTTATAAGTAACATCATGAAGAGGCTAAAGCCTTATATAGAAGAAATCAAAAATAAAGTGGAGGAACAGACAAACAAAAAATGGGAAGAACGCTATAAAACAAAACTAGAGGAAAGGACAAATAAAGCAGAAGAAAACAATAAGTCCCTGAAAGAAAATCATGAAAAAACAACAAAACAGACGAGGGAAACAGTCCAAGACCTGAAGAGGGAAATAGAAAAAAATGAAGAAGACACTAGCAGAAGGAATGCTGGAAATAGAAAATCTGAGTAAACAAACAGGAACTTCAGAGGCAAGTATAACCAACAGAATGCAAGAGATGGAAGAGAGGATCTCTAGTGTTGAAGATATGTTAGAAGAAATAGATTCATCAGTCAAAGAAAACACTAAAACCAACAAAGTCATGACCCAAAATGTCCAAGAAATTTGGGACACCATAAAATGACCAAACCTATGAATAATAGGGATAAAAGAAGGAGAAGAATACCAACTCAAAGGCACAGAAAATATATTTAACAAGATCATAGAAGAAAACTTTCCCAACTTAAAGAACGAAATGCCTATGAAGATACAAGAAGCCTATAGAACACCAAAAAACTAGCCCCCCCCAAAAGTCCCCTTGCCACATAATAATTAAACAACTAAACGTACCGAATAAAGAAAGAATATTAAGGGCAGCAAAGGAAAAAGGCCAAGTGACTTATAAAGGCAAACCCATCAGAAAAACACCCAATTTCTCAATGGAGACTTTGAAAGCCAGAAGGACATGGACAGATATAATGCAGACACTAAGAAACCATGGATGCCAGCCTACACTAATATACCCATCAAAACTTTCAATCATCATAGATGGAGTGAACAAGACAAAACCAGATTTAAACAATACTTATCCACAAACACAGCCCTACAGAAAGCACTAAGAGGAAAATTCCAACCTAAGGAAGGCAGATACACCCTTGAAAACACAGGCAATAGATAACACCACAGCAGTAAACTGCAGAGAAGAGAAATACACACACATTACCACCAAAAAAAATAAAAATAATAACAGGAACGAATAATCACTGGTCATTAATATCCCCTAATATCCATAGATTTAATTCACCTATAAAAAGATACAGACTAACAGAATGGATGTGAAAACAGAACCCAACTTTCTGCTGCATACAAGAAACACACCTCAAATTCAAAGATAGACACCTCCTAAGAATAAAAGGCTGGGAAAAGAATTTCCAATCAAATGGTCTTAAGAAGCAAGCTGGTGCAGCCATCCTAATATCCAGCAAAATAGACTTCAAACTAAAATCAATCAAAAGAGATGATGAAAGACATTATATACTCATCGCAGGAAAGATCAACCAAGATGAAGTTTCAATTCTGAACATTAATGCCCCAAACAAAAGGGCACCCACATATGTAAAAGAAACATTACTAAAGCTTAAATCACATATAAAACCCCACACATTAATAGTGGGAGATTTCAACACCCCACTTTCACCTCTGGACAGATCGGCCAAATTGAAACTTAACAGAGACATAATGGTCTTAACTGATGTTATGGCTCAAATGGACTTAAACGATATCTACAGAACATTACACCTGAACAAAAAAGAATATACCTTCTTCTCAGCACCCCATGGAACCTTCTCTAAAATCGACCACATATTTGGCCACAAAGCAAATCTCACCCGATACAAAACAATTGGAATAACTTCCTGTGTTCTATTGGACCATTGTGATTTAAAGTTAGATTTCAACAACAACAACAAAAAACTACAGAAATCCTACAATCTCATGGAAACTCAATAATGTTCAACTGAATCACCAATGGGTTAAGGAAGAAATAAAGAAAGAAATTAAAGACTTCCTAGAGATCAATGAAAATGAATACACCACATACCCAAACTTATGGGACACTATGAAAGCAGTGCTAAGAGGGAAATTCATAGCACTAATGCCCACATAAAGAAGTTGGAGAAATCTCATGCTAGTGACTTGACAACACACCTCAAATCTCTTGAACAGGAAGAAGCAAAGTCTCCCAGGCGGAACAGACACCAGGAAATTATCAAATTGAGAGCTGAAATCAATAAAATAGAAATAAAGAGAACAATACAAAGGATTAATGAAACAAAGAGTTGGTTCTTTGAGAAGATAAACAAGATAGACAAGCTCTTATCCAATCTAACCAAAAGACAGAGAGAGAGAGAGAGAGAGAGAGAGAGAGAGAGAGAGAGAATCCAAATTAACCAAATCAGAAATGAAAAGGGGGATATAACAACAGACAATGAGGAAATCCAGAGAATCATCAGGTCAGGTCATACTTAAAAAACCTCTACTCCACAAAACTGGAAAATCTAAAAGAAATGACTAATTTTCTGGATAGGTACCACATACCTAAGTTAAATCAAGACCAGATAAACCATTTAAATAGTCCAATAAACCCCAAGGAAATAGAATCAGTCATTAAAAGTCTCCCAACCAAAAAAACCCAGGACCAGATGGTTTCACTGCAGAATTCTACCAGATCTTCAAAGAAGACTTAATACCAATATTCTTTAAATTGTTCCACACAATAGAAGCAGAGGGAATATTACCAAACTCCTTCTATGAGGCTACAATTACCCTGATTCCTAAACCAAACAAAGATGCAACAAAGAAAGAGTACTACAGACCGATCTCTCTCATTGATGCAAAAATATTCAATAAAATACTGGCAAACAGACTCCAAAAACACATCAAAACAATTATCCACCATGATCAAGTAGGCTTCATCCCAGGGATGCAAGGGTGGTTCAACATACAAAAGTCCATCAATGTAATATGCCATATAAACAAACTCAAAGGAAAAAAACACACATGATTATCTCACTAGAAGCAGAAAAGGCTTTGACAAAATCCAACAACACTTCATGATAAAGGTCTTGGGGCGATCAGGAATACAGGGAACATACCTAAACCTAATGAAGGAAATCTACAGCAAGCCAACAGCCAACATCAAATTAAATGGAGAGAAACTTAAAGCAATACCACTAAAATCAAGAACAAGGCAAGGCTGTCCCCTCTCCCCATACTTATTTAATATAGTACTTGAAGTTCTAGCCAGAGCTATAAGACAACATGAGATTAAGGGGATACAAATTAGAAAGGAAGAAGTCAAGCTTTCCCCATTTGCAGATGACATAGTATACATGAGTGACCCCAAAAATTCAACCAAGGAACTCATACAGCTTATAAACACCTTCAGCAACATAGCAGGATACAAGATCAACTCAAAAAAAAAAAATCAGTAGCCCTCCTATATACAATAGACAAACTGGCTGAGAAGGAAATCAGAGATACATCACCCTTTAAAATAGCCACAAATGATATAAAATACCTTGGGGTTACTCTAACTAAGCATATGAAGGACGTATATGACAAGAACTTTAAGTCCCTGAAAAAAGAAATTGAAGAAGATGTCAGAAAATCGAAAGATCCCCCATGCTCATGGATAGGCAGGATTAACATATTAAAAATGGTGATCTTACCAAAAACAATCTACAGATTCATTGCAATCCCCATCAAATTACCAACACAATTCTTCACAGTCCTGGAAAGTATAATACTCAACTTCATATGGAAAAACAAAAAACCCAGGATAGCCAAGAGAATCCTGTACAATAAAACACCCTCTGGAGGCATCACAATCCCTGACCTCAAGTTCTACTATAGAGCTACCATAATAAAAACAGCTTGGTACTGGCATAAAAACCAACATGTGGACCCATGGAATCGAACTGAAGACCCTGAAATTAACCCGCACACCTATGAACATATAATTTTTGACAAAGAAGCCAAAAATGTACAATGGAAAAAGGAAAGCATCTTCAACAAATGGTGCTGGCATAACTGAATGTCAACAGGTAGAAGGCTGCAAATAGATCCATATCTGTCACCGTGCACAAAACTTAAGTCCAAGTCAATCAAAGACCTCAACATAAATCCAGTTACTCTGAACCAGATAGAAGAGAAAGTAGGAAGTACTCTTGAACGCATTGGCACCAGAGATCACTTTCTAAATATAACACCAGTAGCACAGACACTGAGAGAAACAATGAATCAATGGGACCTTTTGAAACTGGGAAGCTTTTGTAGAGCAAAGGACATGCTCAACAAGACAGAGCGACAACCTACAGAATGGGAAAAGGTCTTCACCAACCCCACATCTGACAGAGGGCTGATATCCAGAATATATAAAGAACTCAAGAAATTAAACATCAAAATTCCCAACAGTCCAATTAAGAAGTGGGCTATATAACTAAACAGAGAATTCTCAACAGAGGAAGTTCAAATGGCTAAAAGACATTTAAGAAATTGCTCAACATCCCTAAGTTTCTGGGAAATGAAAATCAAAATGACTCTTAGATACCACCTGACACCTGTCAGAATGGCTAAGATCAAAAACACAGAAGACAGCTTATGCAGGAGAGGATGTGGAGCAAGGGGAACTCTCCTCCACTGCTGGTGGGAATGCAAGCTTGTACAGCCACTTTGGAAATCAATATGGTGCTTCCTCAGAAAATTGGGAATCCATCTCCCCAAAGACCCAGCTGTAGCACACTTGGGCATATACCCAAGGAATGCTCAATCAAACCACAAGGGCATTTGCTCATCTATGTTCATATCAGCATTGTTTGTAATAGCCAGAACCTGGAAACAACCTAGATGCCCTTCAACTGAAGAATGGATAAAGAAATTATGGTACATAAACTAAACAGAGTACTACTCAGCAGAGAAAAACAATATCATGAGGTTTGCAAGCAAATGGATGGATCTAGAAAAAATCATCCTGAGTGAGATAACCCAGACTGAGAAGGACAAACATGGTATGTACTCACTCATAGGAGGATACTAGATGTAAAACAAAGATGACTAGACTGCTACACAACTCCAGGGAGGCTACCTAGAAAATGGGACACTAGGAAAGACACAGGGATCACCCAATGACAGAGAAATGGATGAGATCTATATGAACATCCTGGACAACAGTGGGAGTAATGAAGGGCAAGGATTGAGGGAAAGAGAGCTTAGGGGAGCAGGAGATCCTAGCTGGATCAAGAACAGAAAAGGAGAACAAGGAATAACAGTCCATGATAAATGATGATCACATGAGAACAGGAAGAGGCAGAGTGCTCGAGAGGTCCCCAGAAACCCACAATGATACATCCTCTGTAGACTGCTGGCAATGGTCAAGAGAAAGCCTGATCTGACCTAGTCCGGTGATCAGATGGTTAAACACCCTAACTGTCGTGCTGGAACTCTCATCCAATAACTGATGGAAGTGGATGCAGAGATCCTCAGCCAGGCCCCAGGTGGAGCTCCAGGACTCCAATTGTTGTGAAAGAGGAGGGACTATAAGAGCGTGAATTGTTGAGACCAAGATTGGAAAAGCACAGGGACAAATAGCCAAACAAATGGAAGCACATGAATTATGAACCAAAGGCTGTGGAGCCCCCAGCTGGATCAGGCCCTCTGGATAAGTGAGACAATTGAATAGCTTGAACTGTTTGGGAGGCACCCAGGCTGTGGGACCTGGACCTGTCCTTAGTGCATGAGCTGGCTGTTTGGAACCTTGGGCTTACATAGGGACACTTTGCTTAGCCTGGAAGGAGGGGACTGGACCTGCCTGTACTGAATCCAACAGTTTTAAATGAATCCCCCAGTTGAGTCTTGGCCCTGGAGGAGATGGGAATGGAGGGGAGGGGCTGGTGGGAAGGTGGGAGCGGGGACAGGTTGGGGTAGGACAGGGGTATCCATGGCTGATGTGTAAAATTAAAACACAAATAACAAAAATTAAAAAATATAAATTACTGCTTCTTCAGTGATATCTTTCTGTATAAAAAATAAAATTTCTTATATGTTTAGGTTAAGATATAATCAAGTCATCATTGCTCTTATGGTATATAGATAGTCTGCAATTATGTGTTCTCTTTTAAATTCTGAATCCTTTTATTAGAAAAATATTGAGTTGTTGACAAAAATGAGCACAATATTGACTCTTCCCCACAAGGTCTCAGTCACTGTCAGCTGATGGTAGACATGTAAAGGAGTAAAACTTTCAGGAGATAATTAATATTCCCTCACAAAATTATGTCCCCCAGTGACTGAACTTTCTTGTATTTTTAATTCCATCGCATGGCTTCAGGCAGATGACTGTGATATGCAACGTGTTCTATTGAACAGCCTCAGGCCTAATTTGAATAAATGTTCCTATCAAACATCCATGTTTCCATGGCAATGTCAAACATTCACATTGGCAGGGCTTTTTCCCATACATTTTGAACTTTATTACTTAGCCAACATAGGTCTTTTGAGAATTTTGTACGTTTGAGGCAAGATGAATATTCTCTTGAAGTGTTGAAAGGCCATCCCAGTTTTAATTCTACTCTTTAAAAAACTTATTACATTTATTTGGTATGCATATGTGAGTGCAATCATACATACTTGTATGCAAATGCATGCTATGCTGCGTATGTGGATGTCAGAGTCCAACTTTCAGGAGTCAGTTCTTTTCTAGCATGTGGGTTCCAGAGACCAACTCAGGTCACCAGGCTTGTTTTACCTGTTTAGCTATTTTACAGGACCTCATACTTCTCATTTTAATTCTCCAGAAATGTTGAAAATGAGCAGTTAGTTTCCAACATCAATGTACTCTGTTGACATCACTATCAACAGAAAGAGTGGAGTTACTGAATTCAAAGGCCATTGACAGGCTCTGCAGTTAAGCTCACTAGAGGCAATGTATTACATCTACAGAGTCCAGGTGACCCACTCCACTCTTGGGCTGAGACAGAATCTAAGGCTATTCAAACTGTAGATCACTGCTTACACTGGTATGCCTTCAGTCAAGTTCTTATGCCTTAATAAGCATCGTATGTTCTGTACACACAAGCTTAGAAATGTGAAGAAATCTAGTTTTCAAAGGGGCTCAAGTCAGAAACTTTATAGTGTGAAGATTATATCTATTATAAGTCAGCCCATGAGTATATGCAGAAAATGAATCAGTATCAAAGCGTTGATTGTTTCAGAGAAAGTGAGTTTCCTACTTAGACATTGGTATACATTTTTCTAGATACAACTAGTGGTACCCAGACTGGAATGTGTGAGCTCCAACTTATTTAACTCTAACAAGAGTGCTCATGTTTCATGATAGATTTTAAAGCACTGGGGGAAAGGAAGAAACTTTCTTTTATTAAAAACAGCTGTACCAAAGTCAAAATTAGATATTTTGAAAATTCATGGAAAGTTCCAGAAAACAGGCTAATGATTGAAATGATGAATCTATAATGTTTCTACTTTGAGTTTTAGTACAAGTCTATATTGCTCCTTTTTGAATATGATTTATGTGAAGATAGTTCATAATATCTTTTATAGTCATTATAGTACATATGTTATAGAATGATTAAAAAATATTGCATATTTTCATGGAGGCCTTATTTTGTTGGAGGAGGGAATGGGGGGTGGGTTGGGGTGAAAACTGGGGGTCAGGAGGATCTTTGGTTGGTGTATAAAATGAATTAAAAAATTCTTAATAAAAAATGAAAGTAAAGAAAAACTACTATGGACAAGGCAATAGAATGTGGAAATATCGAGTAACACTCATAACACCTAGCAAGTCTTTAAAATTTTAAATTTCTAGTTCTCTAAATATAAAGTTGAGATTATGAGTATCTGCCATATTCTCATATGGATTGCAACTGAGGGGCTTATGTGTCCACACAATCTGAACACTTGGTAAACTGTACAGTGCATTAAGGTCAAAATGTGAAGGCATCTGTTCAATTACATTAGAAACCTTCAGTCCGTTAGGAAATAAACAGCGAGTGTGACATCTTCCTTGGCAATCAATTTCTCCCCTAGGACACTGCCTAGTGGCTCAGTTCCAAGACTCTATGGGAAAGCTTCGGAACGAAAGCTGACCTGTTGTGAGGGCAGTGAGAGGCTTCATGGCACAGAGCACTTCTGAGCAAAGCCAGCACTGGTGTCTTGGGGAAAGTAAAGCTGTGAGCCAAAGAGCAACAGAGACTCTCGTGTGCTCCAATAAAATGGGATGGGGAACAAGTGCTCATGGGCCAGGTCAGCCCTGGGCTGCTGAGAGCACAGGCCTTGCTTTCTGGTCTGTTTTCTCTCTTAGGCTGTTATGACTATGAGAGTTAGTGTTTTCCCTTTTCAGCACTTTTTCTTTTTTTCCTTTTTTTTTTCATTTCTCCAAGTGCAGACAGCTTAGCCAAACTGTAGATTTTTAGCCAAAAGTCTTACTTCATTTTGGACCTGGGGTTATAGTTTTTAAATTAATATTTACTTTGGCTTGAATTTTGATTTGTTTATGTTTTTAATCTGACAATCTAAGCCATACTTGAAAAGAGCCATTTACAAAACAGCATGGGATGCTGGCCCCCAAGAACAGTGGGAATTAAACTCAACACCAGCAATCAGCAGATAGAGGCCATGGTCAGCCCATGAGGGTTCATTACTAAGAGGTTCTATATAGAGTGCATTGACATCGACGTGCAGTGAAAGATGAAGCCTGTTTTATAATGTCTCCTTTTACTCCCCTTTACTCCCAAAAGTGATCTGTTTGGAAGATTAAACAGCATGGGGAGGATTACAAAAATTTAGTAAGAGAACTGAGATGGACAGACAGTATTTACACACAAAGCTTCAGGTATAAGAATACTAATAAACATGATTTATCATAAAATGTTCAAGGGAGTGTGACAAAGTCCTGGCAGTATTGTCGTTAGCATGGTACCAAGGATAGCCATGGTCTTGGTCATTTTCATCACAGGTAATCACAAACCAAGTAAATATATGATAGGAGATCAGGGTCCCAATATTTGGAGAGGATTAACAACTGGATTGCTTTTTATATTGCTTTCTATAAATGAGAAGTAAATGCTCATTTTCTTGCTCTTATGGAAAAATCTCATTTTTACTTCTTTAGAGAAATGGTTAAGTTGGACACAGAGCTGCAAAGTTCTTTTAGTAAGCATTGAAAATGCATACTTGTATTAACTATGTCAATCTAGGCCTTCTAAGTGTCCCATGGTGATATGTTGTGTACCTTAATAAACTTGCCTGAGGATCAGAGGACTGAGCTTGCCACTAGATTAGACATAGAGGTCAGACAGTGGTGGCATACTCCCTTAATCCTACCACTTGGGAGGCAGAGATCCCTCTGGATCTCTGTTGAGTTCAAGGCCACACTGGAAATCAAGCCAGGCAGTAGTGGCACACACCTTTACTCTCAGTACTGAGAAGTACACATGCCTTTAATCCCAGGAAGTCATGTCTGGGCAGAGAAAAGTATATTCGGCGTGAGGAAACAGGAACTCACTCTCTTTAGACTGATGATTTCGTAGAGGTAAAAACTAGTGGCTGCCTGCTCTGCTTCTCTGGTTGCTCAGCTTTCACCCTGATATCTGGTACTGGGATTTTTATTAAAAGACCATTGCACAGTCCCTCCTTTGTAATACCTAATGACTTTTCTCCCTATTTTCAATTATCTTCCATCAGTCAATGGACAGGCTAAAGTTTATCATTCCTGGCTATATGGTGGTATAGAGAAAGCTTCCAGAGTGGCCTCACAGCCCCTCAATAGGGCTCTCTATCTTAGCATTAGTATTCATCTCTGCATCTGTGTTTTAAAGAGGAATGTCCTCTAACACACAATGGAAATAAACATGAAACAGGTGAAATGAAAATAAAGTTCATATTTCAGTCCCCACACAAAATGCTAGCCTTTGTAGAAGTTTGCCATGGTTCTATAAAATCCAACATCAGGGGCAGGGCATGAAGGCTGTGTGAGCCCTTTGTACTATCTTTGTGACTGTTTTGCTAAAACAGCATTATTTTGAAATGAAACAGTCTTAAAATATACAAGATTGCCTTTAATCCCTAATGAAATGACATTTCATATCCTTTAAATATCTATTTTTGAGAATTTCAGCTCTTTTTTACTATCAATTTATTTAAATATTTATCTCCTCAATGTGGATATTTGTTGAGGAAGTTCATTGCCCGCCCCCATGGGTTCTGTTTCTCAAAACCCTATTAATTATTAAGCACATCTCACTCAAACGTTCTGTTTATAATTTCTCCTCATAGGGTTTATTTTACCCCAATAATCAGTATAGGAGCTCTAACACTGGACTGCCATTTACATGTCAATAGCATGGTCCTCTGGCTATCTCTTTCCATTCTTTTTAATAATAGTAAACAGAAATAACCATCTTCTATCTATCTGTCCATGCTAGTCCCAACGTTGTCTATAAGTGCTCTGAGTATATTGGTAACTTCTTTTCATTGTTAACACCCCTCTCAACCTCTGACTGCCAGCATCACTAGCCTTGGACTTTCCACACTGAGATTTGAAATCCATTGGCTTCCTTACGGAGAGTATTTGTGTTCTATTTTCTTTTGTTTTTCTGTAATCAGCATAGGTGAAGATGGCTCCCAAACCATTACTATTCTGAGGTTATTTATCTCGTGTTGCCTTACAATTCCAAAGACATGCCAATCAGTTAATTCTACTTGGGAATTGAAATTTCAAATTCTGGATGAATTAACTTTTCTGACAAGTTTTGAAGACTTGTGGCTTTCCAAATGGCTTACCTCCCCAGGGTACTTTCTCCTTGGGCCTGAGTCCAGTCTTGAGTGCCTAGAGCTTCTACACAAATGACAGCACTTGCTCTGTTGTGTAGAGAGGAGGAGATGCATTACATGATCATTCCATGAGTTGTGTTTGTGCTGATAGCAGGCCTTTGGGTTTGAGTCTTAGTACTAAGTGGGAGAGCAGCGGTACACAGAAGCGGCCTTCTCCTTTGTTTTCTGACTGAACCAGGATACTATCATCTTCCAGGCTTACATACTCAGATTCTTCTTTACAATCATCAAAATATCAAAATGTGAATGTAAACGCCTACTTTTTAAACTATATTACAAAGCTTTTCCAATTCATCTAAAGGTGTTATTTGCATACAGAGGATGCTCTGCATAGAATTCTGGCTTCTTTTGCAATGTTTAACATGCATGCTATTTAGCTTTATTGAAAAATTTATCACTTTACTCTAGTTACAATTGATTTCTGACATTTATCCTTTTCACCTGTTTTGTATCCATACTTTTTAATGAAAGTGCCCAGTTTTAAGAACTGTACAGGATATAACATTTTACCTACTTGGCAAGCTTTCCGTAAGAATATACTAGACTCCTTAATCAGAGGCATCACTAAAAGTTTTATTTTCATGTGTGTAGGTTTTCACATCCTGAAAGTCCCAGAGAGATAGATGATGCTGGTGGTCCTAGATGATGCTTGTTAGGTTCACTGGGTTAGATGACAGGAGAGGACCCATGATCTTGGAGGATTTATTGCTTTTATATTGAGCAGAAGCAAGCCTGCCTTTTGCCCAGAGAGAGAGAGAGAGATGTTACCTCATCGTCCAGGGTCTGTTCCAAAGACAATTCTGTGGGAATAAACTGGAGAGAGAACAGTCCAGGGCTTTCATTCCTGACATACTCAACAAGAACACTCAGGGATACTCAGTGACCATGACAGATGGCCTCTTCCAGCAACTGACCAGATGTTTCTGGATTTCCTCTATGCCTACCATTATAAGGGGGAGATGTTGTAAACAATTTTAGCCTTGATTCTTAAAAGCATCCTTTTGCTTATGTCTGGTTTACTTTGCTGTTTTTTTCTGTTTTAAGTACCCAGCCACTCCTCTCCGCCACTTGTATTCAGTTCTGCACTAATTGCCTGAGTCCTTATATTCTGACAGAGGACCTAGGGCAGTGGTTCTCAGCCTTCCTGATGCTAGGACTCTTTGATACTGTTTCTCACGTTGTAGTGAAACACCCCCACCCCTGCTCCGTCACCACAAAATTATTTCCGCTGCTACTTCATTACTGTAATTTTGATACTTTTATGAATGTCTGTGTTTTCCCATGGTCTTAGGTGACCCCTAAGAAAGGGTTGTTCAACCCTAGACAGGTCTCGACCCACAGGTTGGAATCACTGGACAGGAAGGGCTAAGGGAGAGGGATCGCTACTTACGTGGGTGTGGAAAGCTATCACCCATGCTGGACGAACACTTTCCAGTGCATGCGTTTTTGGTTCACCCACACTCCTCTCATCAGCCCCTGACACATGTCCTGCAGGTGAGCCCAATAAGCACAGTGGTGTGCCAAGATGAATTCTGGTGAAATTTAATTTTACTTTGTCATTGCAACTTTATGAAAAGTGGGGAAGACATGGCTTAGATCCTTCCTGGGAGAAAATTGTCACAACAAATAGTAATTTATTTATTGGTATTACTGCATATCACGGTACTAAGAAAGAGAACCATAAGTAGAAGAAAATGTTCAAAGGATCTAAAATGGAAACTTTTTTTAGTAAAGAAGAATTTTTGTGTGTGAAGATTGAGATTACTGGATGTCTTCAGAATGAAAAATAAAGACAGAATACAAGTTAGGAAGGTCTGAGAGAGTTACTTACAGTTTGTAAAAGATGGAACTTAGAGATATATATGATTATAAAATTTATAAGGCAAAGTTCAATCCAACCTCTACTTGATCCATGGAGAAATTGATCTCTTGGTATCAACCACAATGGATGTTCTAAAGAACAAAATGTTATGTCTAATTAAAGTTAATTTCAATGTTTTTAGTTTTCTGCCAGGCTTTAGCTAAATATTACATAGTAGTTAAATGTATTGGACTAATGAATAAAATAAATAAATAAATAAACAAACAAACAAATAAATAAATAAATAAGTCTGCCCTTCTGGGGACCTTGCCAAGGCCAAGGGAAATGTGGGGCATCTACTGTAGAAAGTCATGTGTTCTCTTGCTCAGGGAGGCTACAGAGACCTCACCTAGTCAGTGGACTATAACCAATGTCAGATCTGCAAAAGAAGAGCAATGATACAAAGGGAAAGCATCCCACAAAGCTTCCAACAAAGCCAGAATGAAACAAGGCCTTTGTCTTATCCTCACATGCATGGAACAGTTGATAAAAGATGGGAAAAGTAAGCAGAGGTTTCTCCCAAACCCAAGTGACCCCTGAGGATCAGATCTTTAAGTGGCCTTGACAGTAAAGAGAAAGTGATTAATACTGTCCCAGTATATGGTTTTAAACACCCACAAGGAAATATGTGACAAAAGATTAAAATGATCAGTATGCTTCATTAACAAGCCAGGAAATTGCACTCCCTAGACAGTAGTCTTAAAGCCATGTGAGATGTTATTTAGACAACTACTTCTTGCTCATGATTTTTTTCTTGATAAGAAAAAGTTGCTCAGATATAAGACTTCAGATCTTGGCTTAGTGCAGTTCCTCCTTCTAGCCAAGCAAGACAACCCCACTGTTATTTTAACCTGAAAAATTAAATGATGGCTAAATTTATCTGTTCTCTCTCTCTAGAAGCCATTAGGAACCTCACACTGATTCTAACCACTCCAACAGCTATCAAAGTGCCTGAAAACAGATCCTGGGTTTGTCACTCTGGAGACCAGCCTTAAAGGCTAAAGAAAAAATGAGAATGAGCTAAAGGATGGATGTTCTTTGAGCCCATCAAAAGATTCTAATGAACTTTGATTTGGACATTTAAAAAGTATCCTGTGTTCTGGCTTCTGACTCCCTGCCTAGGACTTGTTGTGCTAAAACTCTTGCCTCCATTTCTCTCTCACTTCTCTTTCCAGGCACCATTAAGGCCTTCTTTTCCTCCCTTCATCTGATAGTAATACAAAGCCACAGACAGATGCACTTTTAAGGTCTTTTCGATAGATCCACCAGAGTTATACCTCAAGTGCCACATCCAGTGACCCCATTTAGCTCAAAGAACCCAGACTGGTTGTCACCCATGTTCCATAGTAGAAATTAGGGTTACCTCTTCATAGAAGGAAATAATGAAAATAGTAGATAATAATTGGCTAGGGTAAAAAGATCGTAAGAATAACCAGATTTTTTTTTGGGGGGGGGGGTTAAAAGCCAAAAACTGTCTTTGAGATTTTTAGCAGCTTCTGCCTTGCCAAAATATAGATATGCCACAAGTGTTTGGATGTGTAGTTAGATTTTCCTGCCTGGCCCACAGTCAGGACAAATCTCTCTTACCAGCCAGTTCCACAGTTGCTCAGACCCAACCAAGAAAGCACACAGAAACTTATATTGCTTACAAACTGTATGGCTGTGACAGGCTTCTTGTTATCTACTTCTTCTATCTTAAATTAACCCATTTCTGTTAGTCTATACTTTGCCACATGGCTTGTGGCTTACCGGTGTCTTCACATGTTGCTTCTCCTCCCCACCTTCCTGTTCCCAGCCTTCTCTTCCTTGTCCCACCTACCCTATCCTTCCTGCCTGGCTACTGGCCAATCAGCACTTTATTTATTTTAACCAATCAGAGCAACACATTTGACATACAGAACATCCCACAGCATGGATGCTCTGATCCTTGTTCTGCTTCCTAAATAATTTTAGGATTACTTTTTCAGAGTGGTACTGTTGGGTAGCAACATGGGCTCAATGATTATTTTAAACAAACAAACAAAAACATTCTCTGACCTGGATGGAGACCTAACATACAGTTGAGTCAGGTCAATGCCCTGGCCAAAGGACCTTCCCTAGGAAGGCTGGCTCACCCTAAGCCATACTAAAGATAAAGCCAGAATAATTGGTCTTTTAATGAGACACTATACATTTCCTTCCCAGGGATCTTGCCTGTAGAACGGTACCTAGAAGCCATCTTGAATTTCAGTAGGGTCTGTGTGCCTCTCTGTAGTCTAAGTCAGAAAGGCACAATGTCTCTTTTCTTTTCTGTATTATTCTTTTAGATGCTGGATAGAACCTAGGTACATTTTCTCTGACACTTCAAGCTTCCTTGATTATTCTCTAAAGGGCCCTTTCTGTCATGTGGCTGCTGGTTTGCCTTGGGTCTGATCTCCATGACTGCTTAAAGGACTTGGCTTTCTTATTTCCCCCTCCATCTCCATCCCCGGCAGCTGCTGAGATTCATTGCTTTCCTACCCTGGTATTCTTCTTTCCTCTTAAACTCAAATAAAATGTTTCTTGAGCCTCCACTTGAGTCTATCCTTAAATTCTTTTATTAATGAGACTAGGACCCCCAAGAGGAGATCCCTGATGTCAGTACAGCTGTTAGGTAGTCTCTTTTCACATCCGTTTAGGTGGATGGTCTTTCCCTGTCCTCTCACTTCAGTCACTTAGCCTGAGGGGTAAATGGGAACTTTCATAGGCACCACATACTAGAAATCTTTGTTCAGTTTGGTTTGGATTTGAAATCAAGATAGTCAGTGCCTTTTGATTTGAGAATTTAGCACATTTGCATTTAATGTCACTGTTGGTAAGTCAAGCTTACTGTTGTTATTCTGTTCATTGGTTTTCAGTTAAAAGTCTGGGAAAAAGGAACTGTGGTTTCAGAGTGTGAGTTTAAAATCATTGTCATCTTTATCAGCCAAAATTGGAACCATTACAATTAACACATTTTTGAAACTTAGTAATGTGTGCATATTCCTAGAACATGAGAAATATTCTTTGGGATTAGATGAATTTTTGGAGACCATTCCACTTTCTGTTGGTTGAGGAAGTGTTTTTCCTGCAGATAAATGAATGTCAAAATGTTTGACTAAGTGGTAGGTAGTTGGCAGGGGGTCTTGTAAGATGGTGGATGAGGCTTAACTTATGGCCCACTTTGTTCAGCTTTTGAAGAGCTGGTTTTGCTTTGTGAAGCTGGGGATTGCAGTGGAGACAGATTGGGTCTTTTCTGTTGACCGGTAACAACTGTACAGGCCTTCAGTTTTCCATGGGTCTTATTGAGTTGCTGGGCCTGCTTCTCAGGGATAATGGATTTGGTGAGATTCCAAGAGCTATAGCTCAGACTCATTGCAGCTGACCACCCGACATGGACCAAGACCTTTTCTGGTGCGACTCTAAGAAAGCGCTGTGGAGCATCGTTTCTGTCCAGACACTGAACTGGTCATGGCTGTGTGTCCTGCACAATTTGCCTTATGTTGTACATCCCAATCCAACTGAGAATTGGGTTGTTGCTGTGTAGAATAAGAAAAGTGACAATTCAAAATAATGGCGTTTTTGTTAGCTCACAAGGCACCCATTTATGGAGCTTTTCACTTTTCCATGGGATGCATGTGGAAACTAGAAAACAACCTGGGAGCATCATTTGTTTCCTTCAACCATGTGGGTCCAGGAATTAAACTCAGGTCACCAACCTTGATGGCAAACAGCTTTCCCCATGTAGTCCTCTCCTCAAACTGTTTATTTATCTATTTTATTTATTTACTATTATTTTTTTATTTTTATTTTTTTGTTTTTCGAGATAGGGTTTCACTGTGCAGCTTTGTGCCTTTCCTGGATCTTGCTCTGTAGACCAGGCTGGCCTCGAACTCACAAAGATCCACCTGCCTCTGCCTCCCGAGTGTTGGGATTACAGTCGTGCGCCACCACCGCCCGGCTAAACTGTTTATTTTTTTATTTATCTATTTCACCTTGGCAAAGTTTCTTTGAGCACCACTGCCCTGAGTGCTTATTAGCAGTTCCTGCATCAAAGATATTGTTAGTGATTTTAGTTCCCTGTGATAGTTTATGGTCCATTTTAAACGCAAGTAATAAAATTATGGTGATATTTTATTTGTGCTGAAATGTGATTTTATTTGTATGTTAGTAAATAAAAGTGCCTGGGGATCAGATCTAATAGCAAGCCATTTAGCAGAAGTCTGGCAGTGGTAGCACATACCCTTAATCCCGATCACATGGCAGGCAAAGTCTCTGTGTGTTCAAGGACACAGCCAGCATGGTGACACATACCTTTAATCCCAGTACCAACCACAGAGACCTAGAGGTCTGTATAGACAGGCAGTGATGAGGAAGTCATGTGGTTGGGTTTAGAACCAATGAGAAGTCAGAACAGAAAGGCAATAAAAGACAGGTCACACAGGAGAAGGTCTCTCTGAGGGGAAGGATGGCAGCGACTGGTAAGCTCAAGGCTATTTATTAGTGCTCTGATCTCTTGGGCTTTTAACTCTTTATTTGGCCGTGTTTCTTATTTAATAAGACTATTTAGAATTACATTTACATAAAATTACTTGTATTTTCTTCTTATCTAACATCATTTATATACTAGAAAAATAAGATAAAATAAAAATAAGTGGAAACCAGTTAACAAACAAAATACAAAGAATTATGTATTGAAATAAGATATAATCATATTTATTAAGAATGTGTTCCAATATCAATTGGAAGTTTTCAACAACAGAGAAACCTAAAAAATACTTTTACACCAACCTAATTAACTTGTTAACTAATACATACTTTTTTCTTTTGCTATTTCCCTTTGTGAGTTCCCTTATAGTGGTGTTCTTGACTCCTCTCAATTGTTTGCATATCAATTTCAGATTTGTCTTTTGTAGTAACTATGATCCTGAAAAAGAACATTTTATACTCATAAAAGGGTAGTTGTATGTGCTATTGACTTAACTTTAATCATATGTACAGTTTCTACCCTTTCAGTCTCTCCCACAATTACATGAGGTAAGTAATTTTTCTTCTTTTATACTCTACTCTTTAGCAAATTATCATAGCTAGAGTTGGTTGATTCAGTATATTTGTCTTCTAAATTTCTGTTGAGTTCAAGCTGTACCTGCTCTACATTACTCCATACTGTCTTCTGACCCTCTTCCTATTTGCTTTTCTTGATTTGCCAACCCTCTGTTCACTCCCTTCATTTTCTAGACCTTTTGTCTCTGCAGCTATACCAAATTCTACAACTTCTCTTGCAAACCTGTGGTGGTGACTACTCCTGCTTCTTCAGCATCTTCCAAGATCTTTGTTGTTATCTTAAAAAGACAAATTCTATTTAACTTTCTATCATCCTTCTCCTGAGAGCTTTTTAGCTCTTCTATGGACTGTTAAACCTTTTCAGTCAATCTGTAACTTACATATATATATTTGCTATGTGATATATATTATATAATCTGAGAGTTTATATTTGTAATTAAGATTGGCATAAAAGCACTTGTGTTTGCTTCAGTCTAATTATTAAGAAACTGAGACTATCTGACAAATTATTGCCATTGAAACTATCACACCTTGTAAATTTATGTTTCTTCAATAAATTCTGACATTGTGGGAAAGACATAATGTGTTTATCTATGTTTCCGGAATAGAATATTAATGTCATCTTTATTTTAGAAATGCAATTGTCTAAATCCCTACTAGAGAGTAAAAGAGTTCTGAGACTGACTACTCACTTTTATTAATAAATTTCGTATTTTTTCCTGCCATTAAGCAACATTTTCCATAATCTTCATGGTCTAATTAGGTGTTAACAGTTGTGGTAAATTTCTTTGGCTTTTGTTTGTCTGAGACTATTATTATCTTTTAGTCAACTTAAAGGACATGTTTTCTAGGTATAATACTCTTGTACAAAATAAAAACTGAAGACAAAACACAAACTAGAGATTTCAAATAAAAATAAAAATAAAAATAAAAATAAAAATAAAAGGAGAGGTTTTACTTTTTGTTGCATTGAAAATAAAAAAGGATAGGAGTCAAATAACCAAGATCATAAGAGACTAACATGAACAGCTATATTCCAGCAGAATAAATAGATGAATTACTTAAAATGTGCAATGAAATTTGAAAGACTGAATCAAAAAGAAATCAGATGTAAAAACAATACCAAATTAGGCTATTGAATAAGTAATGAAATAACTCCATCAATTCCAGAACCTGGGAGCTTCATGACTAAATTCTGTCCAATATTCCAAGAACCAATATCAATTCTGCTCTTCCAAAGAAATTAAGCAGAAAGAACTACTTTCAAACTCATTTTAAGAGGCCATCAGGACACTGGTACTAAAGCAAACCAAGACTATTACAAAACAAACAAAAAGTAATGATAGGACCTTATATTTGAAGACCATATTTAGAAACATCCTCATGAAAATAGTAACCAAATTCAACAATAGATTAAAATATGGAATTTATCCTGAGATGCAAGGATTGTTTAACATGTCAATCTGTAAGTGTGATATAGGACTAAAATAGTAACAACCACCTATTCTAAATACATGCTGAAAAAACATTTGGCAAAATGAAGCACCTGTTCATGACAGAATAAAAACATCTGTATGAATAATATACAAGAAACTATTTCAGCACAATGAATGATATATGTGACAAACTCATTGGTAACATTGTACTCAATATAAAATAATTGTAAGAATTTCCTCCAAGATAAGAATATATGTATGCTGGTTGGTTGTTGTCAACTTGACATAAGCTAGAGTCATCTGGGTAGAGGGAACCTCAGTTGAGAACATGCCTTCACCACACTGGTGCATAGGCAAGTCTATGTGACATTTTCTTGATTAATTATTGATATGAGACAGAGGACCTAGCCCTCTGTGGGTAGTGTCTCCCCTGGGAAGATGGTCCTGGGAAGTAAAAGAAAGGTAGCTGAAGGTGATTCCTGGAAGAATTCAATGAGCAGCTTCCTCCATGGTCCCTGCCTCTGCTTTTGTTTAAGTTACTGTTCCATCTTCCCTTGGATGATGGACTATGATGTAGATCATAGACCAAATAAATTCTTTCCTTCCCAAGTTGCTTTGGATTATGGTGTTTTTCACAGCAATAGCAAGCAAACTGGATCAAAAGGCAAGCACACCATCTTTTACCAGTTTATTAATCATGATGCTAGAAATTCTGCAAAGGGTTATACAAGAAAAATAAATGAGAAAGAAAGAAAACAGTGAACTTGTCTTTGTTTAGTGACATGACCTAAACATAGACACCTCACAGATTCCACTAAAAGGCTGTTAGAACTGGTAAGTTCAGCAGTACTGTATCTTACAAATTAAAATTTAAAAATTTAGTGTTTCCTTGAACTAACAAAACAACTTCTTAAGATAGACTAAGTATTGATTCCATTGACAATAATATCTAAAACCAAGATGCTTAGAATTTTAAGCAGGCTGAAATTTCTGTAGATTGGAAGTTATCAATTACCAAAAAATTCAAAGGACAGAATTAAATGAAGAAATATATTCAGGAACTGGAAGAATAAATCATGTTACAAAGTCTACACCCAGAGTAATCAGTAAAGTCAACGAACTACTAATCAAAATTCCAGTATATTTTTTTTCTAAGTAGTAAGCTTTCATACAACAAAGGAAACAGAGTAAAGTGTCCCGAAGATCATGAAAACTATTTACAAGTCATGCATCAAAGTGGGAGTTATAGCCAAAATACAAAAGACACTAGCATGAGTCAATAGCAAGTAAACAAATATCCTTATAAACCATTTAAAAATATTTTTCCAAAATAAACAATTACAAAAATATGCATGTGTGTGTGTGTGTGTGTGTGTGTTGTGTGTGTGTGTGTGTGTGTGTGCGTGTGTGTGTGTGTGTGTGAGAGAGAGAGAGAGAGAAACATTTCTGAAAAGTTCCCAGTCACTTTATAATCATCAGGAAAATTCAAATTTAGATTACAGTGAGATATCACCTCACACCAATTGCACTGCTACAAAGTAACAAGTGATAAAAAGTGTTGGCAGAACCATGAAAATGAACCGTTGCATCCTTTTGGTAGGAATATAATTTGTACATTTATTTTGCAAACCAGTGATAGCTTTTTTTTGGTACCCCAATAGTAGGTTTCTCTGCCAACACAGTAAGCCAGATCAAGCCAAATTAAAAGACCAGGTTCATTAGGCCAAGTACTTTTGGGTGACTTTCCAGTAACCCCAGAGGTGAGGTGGGGGAGGGAAGGAAAAGAAATCACGTGGCAGGTCTAGAGTCAGGGGCTAAAGTACTGTCTTGAGCTTTGGGGTAGAAGCCTGGATTTTTGGCAGTGTTTCTGAGAAGGTTGGGCTTTGGAATGGGGAGGAATGGAGCCAAGGCAGAGCTTCCAACTGAACATCATAACCTGCTTGGATGTATGGGTGCTGGTTCAAGTCTGGCTACTTCCTGTTGGCATACATAAACTCTGCTACTTCCTCACCCCTAAAAGTGCTGCACATGCAGCTCCAGCTCACTCATCCTAGCTTTCTTTCCATCTGGGGAAGTCTGTGCTGCTACTCTTTTTTCAGTTTCTCCTTTTGGCTCAGGCACCCGAGGTGCTGCCACTTGTGAGGTTATGACACCCTGTCCACCTTGGACCCTGCTGTCTATAAGCCTGGCACCATGGAGCTACTATTATTGGATCATGAGGGCATTAACTCCCAACAACAGATGAATCTGCTAATGAATTCAGAGCATAATGCATTAGTAATAGGTAGGGCCTCACTGGATAAGTGGATTGCTCAGGTGTGCCTTTGAATAGTGTTTTTTGTTTTCTCTCTCTCCCTTACTCCCTCCAGCTCTGTCTCCTCCCCTCCAAACTCCAAGAAAAAGCATCTCTGCTCCTTCATATATATATCCCTCCCCACAATGGCCCAGAAATAGCAAGTGACCATGTGACTGTGGATCAGAACCCTCACAAACCCATGGACTCAAATAATCTTTCCTCAAAATGGATTTGCTGCAATATTTTATGACAGAAATGAAAAGTGAGTAATACTATGCATTAATCAAACATAACTAATCTTTATTAGTATTTAGATTTTTATTCCCAGTGTGTATTTGGACCTATTAAAATAAAAATAAATGAATTCTAAAGCATCATACAAGGTAAGAGAAGCTTCTTTTTCTTTAAACTTTTATTCTTCTATCATACATTACATCCCAACCACAATCGCCCCTCTCTCCACTTCTCCCAGTCCCTCCCAACCTCCTCTCTCCCCCAGATCAACTCCTCCTCTATTTCCCTTCAAAAGAAAAAAGAAAATAAAAAGAAAGATCAGCCCTCCCAGTGATGTGCACTGAATATGGCATAACAAGTTGCAATAAGATTGGACACAACCCCTCATATAATGGCCAGACATGGAAACTCAGTAGGAGGAAAAGAGTCACCAGCACAGGCAAAAGAGTCAGAGATACCCCGACTCCCATTGTTGGGAGTTCCACAGGAACACCCAGCTACACAACCATAACTTATATGCAGGGGACCTAGGTCAGACCCATACAGGGTCCCTATTTGTTGCTTCGATTTCTGTGAGTCCCTATGAGCCCTGATTAGTTGATTCAGTGGCCCATGTTCTAGTGTTGTCATGGACTCCTCTGGCTCCTACAATCCAAGAAGCATCATTGAAACTCAAGTTCAGCTGACTCTACTGTTGTACCTTTCTGCTGCTGCATTTTTCCTTGCACGGCATCAACTTTTGTAAATGATCATGTAATCTCGTGTGAAATACAGAGCCTTCTAAAATTAGGTTTCTTGATAAAGGTTTTTAAAGCATCTTTAGTGTTTTAAATATATTTATTTCTTTTATATTTGCTATTTACTAGATTTACCCTCTGGATTTTGTTTGATCCTTTAGCATTTCAATAGTCTCCACTGAATACAATTTCTATTTCTTCTCTGGGATTTTTATATCTACATGTTTCAGTATTAATTAATAACCATTTGTCATTCCTCATTTTATCATGATCCTTGAATTACAATCACCTTGAGAGTTGAGATGGAACCTACATGGCATCAGGTGTGAAGTCTTAGTTAAATAAGTTCTCAAAAAGTTATGACACATTATCAAGTATTTCTCTTCAGCTGAAAACTCATTTTCTTTATTTTTCTTATGCCATTTAATGAAGAACACTGATTCACATGAGAGTGTGAAGATTTTAAACAAGGTTTTCCCTTTGACTTTACCCCTTCATACCCCAGATTGCTTGTGGGTTTTTGTTTGTTTGTTTGTGTGCAAATAGTGGACAAAATTATTTTTCCAGATTCTTGAGTGTTCCTTAGGAATCTACACCATACTGTCCATCACATTAGCACCTTTAACAGAGTTCCGAGTTAACAGAATATTAATAAGCATTTCCCATACCTGTTTCTTCTCTGGTCCATAAAAACAATCTTGTTGTAAAATATTCCTTTACATTGTGCAAAGATGTGCCCCTCTGATTGGTTTAATATAAAGATGAATGGCCAATAGCTAGGCAGGATTTCTGGGCAGAGAGGATGCTGGAAAGAAGAAGGAGGAGATGCAGAGCTAACAGGATGGGCACTATAGAGATGAAGTAATAAAGCCATGAGGCAGAAAGTAAATTAATAGAAATGGGTTAATTTAAGTTATAAGAGCTAGTTAGAAACAAGCCTGAGGTATCAGTTGAGCTTTCATAATTAATAATAAGTCTCCATGTCATTTCTGGGAAGCAGATGGTCCCAATGAAAGAGTCTGACTATACAATCCCATTGCCCAAGCCAAAAGTAAAAACAAAAGCTGGGGGAAAATGTTAGGTTCCTCCAATGCTGTAGTGAAATATTTCCTTTCATCTGGGATTGTGCTTAGTATTCTCCTAATCATTTCTCACTGGAAATATCAAAGCTGTGGTAGAGTATTAGGAGGTAAACTAGATATCTTGTTTGCATCCCTCAATATCAGGAGGCCAACACTAACAGTGTTCTCTGAAACACTCTGTGACAGTCCCCTCTGTCCTGTTAAAAACAAGCCTGAAAGTGTCTTTTTATCTATATTGACAAGGGCCATGAATAAAATGGAAGGGGGTTACTGCTATTGGCGCTAAGAAAGCATGAATGGCTATTCACTGTGTGAATACCCCACAATTAAAAAGTTTTCAAATAGTTTCCCCTTCCATGTGAAAGAAAATGTTAATTTCATATCTTAAAGCATGAGATAACTAAAAATTTTGGTTCATAATTTTCTCGTAAATTGAAACTTAAATTTGGTTAATTTTTATTGCCTTGGCTAGTGGGGGAATTGGAAAAATAGAGCCTTTAGGAAGTTTTGAGCTCTAAACACTATATGGAAAGAATAAAAGGATGTAAAATAATGTAACCAGATTTCCCTGAAACATTTTATTGCATGAAATAAGCACTTCCCCCATCCAGATACCCTGCTCATACCACAGGCTGTTGTGATTGAAGTCTCCTCAGAGAGAATAAAACAACCCAAAGGAAATAAACATGTCAGTTATGACAATTTTTAATGACCAAGTGTCAGCTATTAAAATATATCAAAGTAGATGCAGATACAACCCAAATATTGTATCTGTTTTCAAAAGATTTTTAGCTTATTTCCATTTTTAGTCACCCAGCCTCCATTTTTCCATTCAGATAGAGCCATAGTTTCCTGTCACAGTTAGATTTTGTCCTCTGGAAAAGAACATCTGTTCCTCACTCCAGGACACTAGCCTGCCATGGGTGCTGCTGTAGTTCCTTGCCTACAGTTCTGTTTGAAGGTCCTACATTCCCCTGACTCCACCATCAAGCTTTGTTCTCTCCTCTTTCAACAATGCTGTGAAGTCTCCATTGTTCTTCTAAGACTTCTTTATGTTTTGAACAAAGTTGTACACTACTTATATAAGCATGCAACTAATCTCACATTTGCTTACAAAAGCCACAACTAACACAAGTTTTAGTATAAAAATGAGAACTGATAATGTGTTTGAAATTATGATGTTGAGATGAAGTGAGTAAGAAATAATGTCCCATTTGTGTGTTTGTGAGTGTTTGTGCCTAAGATTCTATGATAGAAACTAGAAATGTCCATGACAGAACAACCAATTAAGGATTCACGTATCGTCTAAGACACTGTCCTCCTAGGAGCAATATTCAGAAAGACAAAGTTGCTGGCACCATAAAATATTTAAAGACTGTGGAGGTTTACAGTGCCCTATGTGAGGGCGGCCAATTTCCTTGACATCGAAAAATAATGACAGACTAAGGGCTTCAAATTGCCACTTTAAAGAATGAATAATGCCCACAAAAGGCAGTAATTAAAAGATTCTGTAATTTAGCAATGTACAACCTAACTCTTTGTTTTTTGTTTGTGGCCATAAGACAATGATCACAAAGAAAAGAAGTTTGGCTACTTAAAAAGGAAATGAAAAAGGAATGAATGAGTCACGTGCCCTGCCTTGAAAAGTACTCTCTGATGGCTGCCACTGCCTGAGGAAGAAGTTCTTTTCATTTTTTTAGAAGTTACCCTTCTTTCTTGGCTTAAAATAAGTGGTTATTTCCGTGCCTGTGGAAGCTCTCTTTTAAGAGTTAGTTAATAGTTTCTCTCATGCTTTAGTCACTTGTTATTATGCCACTAACTAAAACCACACTCCAGAATGCCCTAGAGTACCCTGTGTAAGAGCTAACTCAGGCAAAGAAGACTAATAAACCAAAAGAATGTCAAGAATTTGCTGATCTGCTGTTGAAATATTATTTTAGACTTTGAGAGTACATGATCAAGGAAGACAAAGAAAAATTCAGGTTTGCCCAAATGAGTCTATGTGTTTAACAAAAATATATCTATAATGTGCTATATGAAACAGTATGTTATTAAAGCCACCACTAATTAATGCCATCACTACATTTAATGAAACTTGATTCAACATTAGCACTTTCCAAAGGAATTTGAAATGTCTGTAATCTTGTGGTGTAGAAGACAGAGTGTAAAGATGTTAAGAAACAGAAAACATTGAGTTTTGCTTTTAATATATATATATATTCTCCTTTATTAGTTCTTTAACTCCGTCCCTAGAGTTCAAATGAAACATCATTTGCAAATGGTAATAGAAATTGTCAGCATCTATTGAAGTGAAGTAATTAATAAGTTGGATATCTTGGGAAAGGTATTCCTAGGTATATCATATTTTTCTAAATATTTTAAATGTTTTTGCTTCATTGATTTCATCTTCAGCTACATTGTTCTTGATAGACCACTATAAATCCTTTTTAATAAACCCAGATAGAAATTCTATTTCTAGACATGCTGTTATGTATACAAAAGACATGCACAGAATATTATTTATAATATTAAACACAATAATAACAAGATAAGAACTGGAATTGTTCTAAACATTTGTTTAAAAGGTAGGGAACTTTAAAGATATCTATACAGTTGAATAATATAGAATAGTTAAAAATTAGAGGGGTTGAGAGGAGTCTTTTTATTATATTTGTGTTTTAATTTTACATATAAGCCATGGGTTCCCCTGTCCTGCCCCCCCCCCCACCTTCCCCCCAGCCCCTCCCCTCCATTCCCATCTCCTCCAGGGCAAAGACGAAAGGAGTCTTATAGGTGGATGAAAATGTCCTTTGCTCTGCTTCTCCTGGTCCTCTGACCAGGGTTTGCCAAGCTAATGATATCATCCTTTACTTTCCCTTCATGTTTCATCCAGGTTCCAGTTGAGGGCATTGTTTCCTCCTTACACCTAGATTGGCCCACTCAGGGATGCTCCAAATGCCATAGTCAGTGATGCCATTCAGCTCTAAGTAACCAGATAAGTCAGTACCCCAGATCACTAAATGGCACTGAGGGTTACCATTTCAGAGGAGCAGATGATATAGTCATCATTTGTCTCACTGCTGTGACCAAATCAGAAGAAAGAAAGGAAGGATTTGTTTTGGTGTACATTTTCCAGAACATGCAGCATGATGACATGAAGTTGGGGTAGCAGGAACAAGAAGCAGCTGGTTACATGGAATTCACAGAGAGGAAGCAGAGAGTGATAGATGACTGTGATCAGCTTTCTCTTTCTTATTTCATGAATTTGAGGCCCTGTCTGTCTAATGATATCATTCACATTAACCTTTCACAGACATGCCCAGAGATTTGTTGTCATGGTGATCCTAAATTCCATCAAACTGACAAGATTAACCATTACAACTCTACTCCTTGTCAATCTGACACCCAAACACATCATTTTGAATCATATCCCACCTCTTGTCCACAAAAGGTCATGGGTAGCTCATAATGCAAATTTTTTCAGTTCAACTTAAAAAGCTGCATTTGTCTTTAACAATTGCAACATTTTAAAAGTTCAGAGTCTGTTTCACCTAAGACTCAAGGCAATATTGTAACCAAGTTCCTATCAAATTAAACAAATCATGTATTTCCAATACATGATTGTACTGAATAAGCATTTCTGTTCCAAACTGGAAGAATGGAGATAATAAGAAACAATTGGCCCAAAACAAGAACAAACCTCAGAAAATGAAACATCAAATCCTGCAGCTCCAAGACCAGAATCTAGTATATATGGTATCATCTGGCTTCAATGATGTGGATAGCCTGACCCTCCAGGCCTACCATCTGCAACACATACATACTATTCTTGGGCTGGCTCCATTCCATACCTCTAGCTTTTCTTGATGGATATTTCTTCAAGGAGGAACATCAAGAAGGCTGATCACACTCCACAGTTAGGAATTAGAGAGTGATAAATGCTTGTGCACAGCTTACTTTTCCCTTTTTACTGAGTCTGAAACCCCAGTCCATTGAACAGTATACCCACAAAGACATGCCCATAAACTTGCTTCCATGGAGAGTCTAAATCCCACAAAGTTAATAATTAGGATTAAACATTATATACACTAAAGTTTTGCATATTATGATATAAAAATTCCACGATCATTGAAGATTCAAGTATCATGTATTAAATTTTCTTATGAACCAGAATATTCTACCTAGTTCTATTAACTCTTTAGTAACCATTTTAAAAGCAGCTATAACACATCAGACATTGTCTTAATAACTAGAGCTCAATGGAAATCAAAATTCCTGTTGTTGTGGAGCTTCACCTAGTAGTAACAATAGACATTTCAAATAGTTATAATGAAGAGTGACAAATAAGTACTAATATGCAGCAGCCAGTAGCTGCTGTGTGAACATATGTGACCTCAGCTGACCACCGTGGGAGACAAGGTAGGTACTGTAGAGGAGTTCATTTCTGTTGTCACACTTGATGATGCCATATCTGGATGTCAGCTCTACGTTGCCAGTTTTTGTGATGATTATTCTTTGTTTCTATCTTGGAACATAACATTTTCTTACTAGAATAATCATCTGGAGCAGCCCAGACTCTGTTTTGTTAAAATATACTTCTATGTTGCGGGATATTTGTCTACACTGTGTGAAGATGTGTCCTTGTGATTGATTTAATAAAAAGCAGGATGGTCAATAGCTAGGCAGGAGAGATTTGGTGGGACTTCTAGGCAGAGAGAGGAACTCAAGAGGATGAATCTAGGTGTGCAGATTCATCAGAAATATGGAGAAAGGCAAGCATACATTATGAAGGAAAGGTAACAAGCCACATAGCAGAATATAGATTAATATAAATGGGTTCATTTGTTATAAGAGTTATGAGCAACTCTAAGCTAAATGCCAAGCTTTCATAATTAATAATAAGTCTCTTTGTTAATGTTTGGGGGCTGGAGGCCCAAAGAAATTCTGACTACACTTCTAAAACTTATGGTGGCACCCTAGCACCTCCTTCTCCCATACAAAATCTCAGCTACATTAAGTGAAAAGTCAAGTGTGCTTTTCCTAATAATTTTACAATATGTCAAAAAATCTCTCTTCCTCTACTCCTCCCCTATAACACGAGTATTAAAAGGTCTTATTAATAAAAAAAAAAAAAAACCTGGAGCCAGATATTGGGGAGAATCCTGAAAAATCAGAGAAGCAGAACCATCCACAGCCAACCTCACCTTGACAACTCCCCATCTGATCCTGTTTCCATGAATCCTCAGATTGAAAGCTTCTGAGTCCTCACCCTAATGGATCTCAGCTGAAATGTTACTAAAAGCAGAAAAGCCTCTAGTTCCTGGTCCTTATACTTTATATGCCTTTCTGCTTCCTGCCATCACTTCCTAGGATGAAAGGCATGTGTCTTTCTCAAGCGAAGACATGAGATCTCAAGTGCCAGGATTAAAAGTGTGTGTCACCATACTTGGATGTTTCCAGTGTGGCCTTGAACTCACACAGAACCTATTGGATCTCTGCCTCCAGAATGCTAGGACTAAGGATTTGTGCCACCACTGTCTATCATCTATGTCTAATCTAATGGCTGTTCTGTTGTCTGACCCCAGATAAGTTTTATTAGGGTACATAATATATTGGGGGACACAATATATCACCACACTCCCCAATGCAGAGTTTTTAGATTCTCCATTATTAAAGCATTTTGTCATCTTTGTTTTACTCCATGTTTATATCTGGTACCTCAATTAGTCTTCAAATTCTAGAATAAAAAATCACTTTTGAATGCAGTTATCTATGAATTAGATTGACCTGATATGGTCCTGAAACTCTTGATCTTGAAAAATGCTGCCGTTTCTTAGTCTTTTATTCTGTTCTGATCAAACTTATCTCACCTGTGACAATATTTTCATGTGATGTATCCTGAAAATAAAACAGCGTTGATTGTTGAGTATGGAAGCTGCAAACGAAACAGAGAGGGATCTTAGGGTTCTGGTTTCTTTTGCTGTTTCTGAAAGCAGTTCCCACCAGGATTGTTGTTTCGATTTAATAATGGTAAGTGGTTAATAAAATGCACTAAGTAATCTGTCACTATGAAGATAATGTCATAGTTGGGAGAATAATTATCAAATTAGAAAACAAGGGAGATAAATACTTATGAAATCTCTCAACCAGGAAACATGTCACAGGAAGAAAGTTACTAAAGAACATAGGAGAGCTCACCAATACCTAAGATGATGATGAGATGATGATGAAGAAGAAGGAGGAGAAGAAGAAGAAGAAGAAGAAGAAGAAGAAGAAGAAGAAGAAGAAGAAGAAGAAGAAGATGATGATGATTTTGGGTTTGTTTTTTTTTTTCCGGACAGGGTTTCTCTGTGTAGTTTTTGTGCCTGTCCTGGATCTCACTCTGTAGCCCAGGCTGGCCTCGAACTCACAGAGATCTGCCTTGCTCTGCCTCCTGAGTGGGAGGGATTAAAGGTGTGTGCCACCACCTGGCATTTTAGATTATTTCTAAAAAAATACCTATCATATCTGAGATATAATGGTGCTTTTAATTTTTTAAAATAAGCTCTTACTATGTGGCTGGCCTTGAGCTCATGGAGATCCATTTGCCTTGGCCTCTGAGTGCTGAGAATAAAGGCATGCATGCATGACCATTCCTGGCCTTAAGCACATTTTCAGGACTAATACAGGAAAGTAAACAAACACAATAAGCATTTTCTCAAGTTGGAAGATTTCAATTTTTTTAAATTTCAAAAATTTAGAAAATTTGGACTTTTTTGTTTCCAAATGTATATTTAATTTTTCTTTGGCTTACAAGTCTTGAAAATATAATGCATATAATTTTCTAAAAGAACATTTCATTAGAAATTAATCTGTCCTTATTTCTCATTATGAAAATAATTAAATAAAAAGAAAATCAGGGATTGTAAGAGCTGTAAAAGTAAAAAAATGTTCTAAAAGATAATCAGTTTTTATAATTGAGAAAAATGAGCTAACTTAAAATAACAATCTTTCTGCTCTAATACCTAATATTTCCAGCATAGATTTATTGCACAAAAAATACTTCTTTTGGATGGTGTGGAGAGAAGGCAGCCTGGAAAATGAGTAGGTTAATACATTTATGGTATTGAAACTGTTAAATAATGAAAATAAAATAAATTGATTCAGATTGACCACATATAAACTTTCATTTTATAGATGAAAGGCAAACAGTAACCCAGGGTGGTGTTAGTAGCCAACAGTCCTGGCATGCATGAGGATGATGTTTGTTGCTCTCATCATCCATTACAGAATTGTGCTAAAGGTACCAGTAGGTATCAGTGTGCAATGGAATCACATGCTTCAGTTCTAGAGATGTGTCTTGATTTATGTCTTTAATTATGTCCTCCATCCTATTTCTTCTGTTCTCCCCATTCAACTTTCTTTTCTTTTAGTGTTCTATTCTCAACACTATTTATCTAGAATCTCTTGTGCTCATATTCCATTTCCTTTCCTTTTTACTTTGGATTTTTAGGCAACTCTTCATGTTTTATCCTTCATCTTTTCTAGTCCTCTTTGCAATTATTATTATTATTAAAATATTTACTTAGATAATCATATTTATAATCCCACCCAAGTTTTCATCTTCTATCATTTGTTTATTTGATGCCCACTCTCTTTGGTCAAGAAGATATTGGTAGATTTTTTTTGTCATTTCATATGAATGTCAGTATTTTTTCCATTTCTATGAGGAATGTCATTGGAATTTTGATAAGAATTTCTTCGAATGTATAAGTAATTTTATTCAGTAGAATATTTAAATAATTAAATTCTTCCAGTGCATGTGCACAGATGTCTTTCCAAGTTGCTGTGTTTTTTGAGATTTCCTTTATCAATATTTTATAGTTTTCATCAGATAAATATTTTACCTCCTTGGTCAGGTTTACCCCCTCACTTTATGCTGCTGATGTGACAAATGACATTTTTATAAATTCTGTGCTCACGAGTAGAATTTTAATTGTTTTATACATTTGTCTTTTAAATCCTGTAGGAAATGAAGAGCACAGGTATAAGCCAAAATTTTAAGCTATACTATTTTTCATATCATCTGTCCATGCCTTTATATCATCCCATTAACTTCTATTCTGAAAAGCTTCTGCTGAAACACTCACCGACAGTTTTACTGGGAACTCCTAGGAAATGATGAGTCACTTCTGTCTTACTGAAGTTTTTTTTTTTTTTTTTTTTTTTTTTTTTTGAAATTTGCTGGGTTCTGACTCATGACAGTTTGAACATAATTTGTCTCAGTGTATATTGCTTTGGATTGAAACCGGTTCCAGTTAGCTGAGCTTTCTACGGTGAGTCCTTGACTTATCTTATTTTCCATTTTCTTCTTCTTCTTCATCTTCATCTTCTTCTTCTTCTTCTTCTTCTTCTTCTTCTTCTTCTTCTTCTTCTTCTTCTTCTTCTTCTTTCTTCCTCCTCCTCCTCCTCCTCCTCCTTCTCCTCCTCCTCCTCCTCTTCTCCTCCTCCTCTCCTCCTCCTCCTCCTCCTCCTCCTCCTCCTCCTCCTCCTCCTCCTCCTTCTTTTTCTTCTTTTGTTTTTTTTTCGAGACAGAGTTTCTCTGTGTAGCTTTGGTGCCTGTCCTGGATCTCACTCTGTAGACCAGGCTGGCCTAGAACTCATAAGGATCACCTTGGCTCTACTTCCTGAGTACTGGGATTACAGGCGTGTGCCACTACCCCCCAGCCCACTTTCTTTTTTTAAGTTGCTTTTTACTTTTCATATTTGATTGTTCAAATTTTTCTGCCTCCAAGTTCCTTGATTCTTCCTGTTCATTTTTGAGCCTTCTCTTAAAACTCTTAAGTCAGTTACTTGTCTGGCTGCTCTGATAAAACACCCAACAATACAAGTGATTTTGTTTCAGAAATACAAGATATACTATATCCTTTCTTAGCAATTGACCCTGCTCTTACTGTACTCATAGAGAGGTACTCATAGATACTCTGAACGTCTCTCCTTCAGCACTGAACATCGCTTTGATGCTAGTATCCAGTTGGCATTTCTGCCTCAATGCTTGTTTCCTCCTTCCCTGTCACTTCATTCCTATTTGCTTTTCCCTCATCCTCAATGAGTCCCTTCCCTAGCATTAATTTTCTTTCTGAATCATCAAAACATTAGCTTTGCTTTTTCCCTAAAAGAATTAGTCTTCTACACCCATTCCCTTACTATACACTTATTTCTTGACCACCCGCAATTTATATTATGTCCCATTTCTATCCTCTTTCCTTTAAAATCTCCAAATGCTTACTTGTCCCATAGATTCTTCTCACTTACTACAGTTATTAAATGATTATGAAGCTAACGTTGATCACTATTTTCTCACTCTGGTAACTCCATTCTTCCTTCAATCCCCCTTGATGTCATAGGTTGCCTATTTTGTGTGGTTTTATTTGCAGGCTCTTAAGTAGTGACAGTTATAACAATAGCCTGCCCTTCGTCCTCTTCTCAGCAATTCTGTCTTTCCAATGAACTTCGTTCGCTCACTTGACTTAGAGAAACACTTCCATGCGGATCCATTGTGTGATATAGTTCAATAAATTGTGGAGAGCACTACGATGCAGAATCAGAACAAAGATGCTTGCCTTGTATCTCCTCTCCTTCAAATAACTAATTCCTACTGCCTTTAATTATATCTTCCAAACCTTTGTATTCTGACTTCTAGATCAAAAATATAAGTGCTCTTCCAGAATGTAGTATCATGGCTTCCCCTAAATGTAAGGCATGCAGTATACAAAAAAAGACAACTTCTTATTTTCTAAATCTTGCCAATATCCCAATTTATATTTGCATCTTTTACAAGTTATTTTCCTAAATCATGATAAGATCAGCATGTATATTTTCTCAATATTTCATCAATAGTATATTATTGCTTAAAAATTAAGAGTGAATGATGAAGCATTTTAATTTATGTTCTACAAAATGAAGAAAATCCTGACAGTATTCACTTATATGAAACTATATATTTGGGAGACTGGAGAGATGGGTGAGAGGTTAAAAGCTGGTTTCTCTTCCAAAGGATGAATACTTTATTCCCAGCACCCACATGGCAGCTCACAGCTCTTTTTAATTCCAATTCCAGACGACTGGATACTCTTTTCTTGCCTCTGTGGGCACCAGGCACACATGTGGTATACAGATGCACACTCCTCCAAAATACCCATTCACATGAAATAAATTTTCAAAAAGAATAAAAAAAGAAATGCTATATTTAGGCTAATAGATATGTATTGAGTAGAGTTATAACCTTCATATTCATGTGGTAGGTAATAAGAGCTTTCTTCTCCTTGTAACACTGGGCCAAGTTCAAAATGATTCTACAGAAAATACATTGTCAGTGCCCTAAAGGGAGCACCCCAACCCTTGACAGTTGCACACTGCAGTTCATCATCCCTCGGTGAACTCATTCAGACTGAAATCTGACATCCCACACTAACCACGGAAAAGTGTCAGGCTCAAGAGCTGCATAGGATGCTTTACCACCAATCTGGCAGACTTAGAAAAACTATTTCCTGTAACACACTGCACATGCTATGGAAATTTCAAAGCCAGGATTGGTGATATCTTACTACAACTTTAATGAGATCTAATATATAATCTAGAAATAATTTATAGTATATGAGAAGATGCACATAAGTTTTAAGCAATATAAGAAACATGAAGATCTGTGTGTTTTGGTATCCACTGGAGTCCAAGAAATAATCAGCAGCAGACGACAAGGAAGGTTTCATATTTTTAAAATGTCATTATTTCTAAGAGTGTATTTTACACACTTAAAAACTTAGGCTTTTTTGTAGTCAGTCATTCCCATTTCTTTATTTCTATTTTTATTATTTTCCCTTTGATTAATCTCTTTCCATGTTACCTTTTAATTAAGTTCATTTCCTTCAGTAAAACTTCCTCTCTTTCATAATGATGTTTCCCTTTGAGGAAATAAAAAAATCATAATTTATTATTGAAAATGTTAATGATGCCCTAATTCTTCTACTATTTTCTTCAAATATAATTTGTCTTTAATATCATTTAAATCTTATTAGCATTTTACTTCCACAATTTTTGTTTTTGTAAAGTGATTTTTCTAACTAGACTATCAGGGATTTGGGGTCAGAGTTATATACATTCAATATTCCATCTATCTAGGAATACATACATAAACTATCTTTGCCCAACAATGAAATTATTATACATACAGCTCTAAAAATTATACTTAGAAGTAAAAGTTGAATAACTGCATACATACTTGTATCAAAAATCTAAAAGCAAGCCTAAAAGTATATGCATGATAAATTATTCATATAATATTTCAAAATTACTTGGAAAAAAAGAAGTCAAACTTTCCCTATTTGCAGATGATATTATATGCATAAATGACCTCAAAAATTCTACCCAGAAACTCCAAGAACTGATAAACACCTTCAGTAATGTCACAAGATACAAGATTAATTCAAAAAATCAGTAGCCCTCCTATACACAAATAATAAACAGAGTGAGAAAGAAATCAGAGAAATATCACCTTTTACAATAGCCACAAATAATATAAACTATCTTGGAGTAATTCTAACCAAACAAGTGAAAGATCTGTATGATAAGAACTTTAAGTCCTTAAAGAAAGAAATTGAAGAAGACATCAGAAAATGGCAAGATCTTCCATGCTCATAGATAGGTAGAACCAACATAGTAAAAATGGTGATCTCACCAAAAGCAATCTACAGATTCAATTGCAATCCCCATCAAAATCCCAAAGCAATTCTTCACAGACCTCGAAAGAAAAATACTCAACTTCATATGGAAAAACAGAAAACCTAGGCTATATTAAACAATCCTTTACAATAAAGCATCTTCTGGAGGTATCACCATCCCTTACTTCAAGCTCTACTATAGAGCAATAGTAATAAAAACAGCTTGGTATTGGCATAAAAACTGACTTGTGGACCAATGAAATTGAGTTGAATATCCTGACATTAATCCACACAACTATGAACACCTGATTTTTGACAAAGAAGCCAAAATTGTACAATGGAAAAAAGAAAGCATTTTCAACAAATGGTTGAAACTGGATGTCAACATGTAAAAGACTGTAAATAGATCCATATCTATCACTATGCACAAAACTCTAATACAAGTGGATCAAAGACCTCAACATAAATCCAGCTACACTAAACCTGATAGAAGAGAAAGTAGGAAATAGCCTAGAATGCATTGGCACAGGAGACCACTTCCAAAATATAACACCTGTAGCACAGATACTGAGAGCAACAATTAATAAATGGGGTGTAGATGAATTTCTAAATGGTCTTATTAAATAAAAACAAAACACAGAGCCAGGTATGGGGGTGAAAACCTGAGAGATCAGGGAAATAAGGAAAGTCACAGCTAACCTTACCTCACCAACTCTACTCCAAATGTGAGATTCTTCCTGTCTACTCATGCCTATCTGCTTTTCTGTTCTGTAATCTGATTTGCTCTCTCTCTCCAGCTACATCACTTTATCTTCCTGCCCAGCCCTGTTTCTTCCTGTCAGTCTGCATAGACCTCCAGACCTCCATAGTTAACTCATGTTGGAATCAAGGCATGTGCCACCACATCTGGCTCTGTTTCCAGTTTGGCCTTGAACTTTCAGAGATCCAGACAGATCCCTGCCTGCCAAGGGATAGGATTAAAGGCATGTGCTACCATTGCATGACTTTTGTGTTTACTTATAATGGCTTGGTTTTTTCCTCTGATCTGCAGGCAAGCTTGATTTATTAGAGTGCTGTGGATATCACTCTGTATAAATAAAATGCTGATTGGCCAGTAGCTAGGCAGGAAGTATAGGCGGGACAGCAGAAAAGAGAATTCTGGGAAGTAGAAGGCTGGAGGAGACACTGCCTACCACCGCCATGAAAAGCAACATGTAAAGACACTGGTAAGCCACAAGCCATGTGGCAAAGTATAGATGAACAGAAATAGGTTAATTTAAGATAGAAGAAGTAGATAACAAGAAGCCTGCCTCGGCCATACAGTTTCTAAACAATGTAAGTTTCTGTGTGCTTTCTTGGTTGGGTCTGAGCGACTGTGGGACTGGCGGGTAAGAGAGATTTGTCCTGACTGGGCCAGGCAGGAAAACTCTAACTACATTAGAGCACAAATAAAATATCACCACATTTCAGCACAAATAAAATATTACCACAGTGAGGCCTCCTGAAACTAAGAAACTTCTGTAAGGCAAAGGACCAGTAAATAAGACAAAATGACAGCCTACGGAATGGGCAAATATCATTACCAACCCCACATCTAACAGAGGACTGATGTCCAAAATATATAAAGAACTCAAGAAACTAGACATCAAAATAACAAACAATACAATTGAAAAAAAAAAAGGGGGGGGGGCTAGAGATCTAAACAGAGAATTCTCAACAGAAGAATCCCAAATAGCCAAAATACATTAAAGGAATTGCTCAAGATCCTTAGTCATCAGGGAAATGCAAATCAAAACAACTCTGAGATACCATCTTATACCTGTCAGAATTGCTAAGATTAAATACACTGATGACAGCTTATGTTGGAGAAGATGTGGAGCAAGGGGAATATCCCTCCACTGGTGGTGGGAGTACAAAAATGTACAAACACTCTGACAATCAGTATGGTGACTTCTCACAAAATTGGGAATCAATCTACCTCAAGACCCAGCTATACCACTCTTGGGCATATACCCAAGGGATGTTCAAGCATACCACAAGGACACATGCTCAACTATGTTCACAGCAGCATTGTTTGTAAGAGCCAGAACCTAGAAGCAACCTAAATGCCACTCAACCAATGAATGGATAAAGAAAATGTGATACATATATACAATAGAGTATTACTCTGTAGTGGGTAGCCATTCCAGCCTTAGCCTGGAAGTTCCAACCCCCATTGAGGCTTCGATAATGGTCATGCCCACAAGGCGGGCCTGAGAGAGGAGGCTGAAGACCCAAGATCAAGAGAAGAGGCTTCTCTTGGTTCCAGGACCCTGGACTCTGGAGGTAGACTGAGCAGAGTTCTCCAGAGAACACCACCGGACTGTGCCATACCTTTCCCAGACACTGCAACCTACCTATCCCTTCATTTGTAATCTACCCCACAAAATAAACCTTCCTTTTAACTATGTGGAGTGGCCTTAATAATTTCACCAATATTACTCAGCTGTAAAAAACAATGACATCATGAAATTTGCAGGCAAATGGATGGAACTAGAAGATATCATCCTGAGTGAGGTAAACCTGACTCAGAAAGACAAACATGGTATGCAGTCACTCATAAGTGGGTACAAGATGTAAAGCAAAGAATAATCAGATTACAACCCACAGCTCCAGAGAAGTTAGGAAACAAGGAGGACCCTAAGAGGAATACATGGATTACCTTGGGAAGGGGAAACAGAGGAGCTCTCCATGAATAAACTGGGGATGGAGTGGCAATAGAAGGGAGGGGATGAGGGATGTGAACATGAGGGAACAGGATGGTTGAGCTGGGGTAGGGACAGAGTGGGAGAGCAATGAAAGAGATACCTTTCATTCATAGAGGGAGACATTATGGGGTAAAGACGTAACTTGGTGCTAGGAAAATTCCCAGGAATCCACAAAGATGACCCCTGATTAGACTTCTAGTAATAGTGGTGAGGGTGTCTGAAATGGCCTACCCTGATAATCAGATCTGTGAATACCCTAACTCTCATCATAGAGCCTTCATCCAGTAACTGATGGAAGCACATGCAGAGATCTACAGCCAAGCATCTCATGAGTCCAGTTGAAGAGAGGGCTGAGGGATTATATGTGCAAGGTGGGTCAAGACCATGATGGGGAAATCTATAGAGACAACTGAACCAAGCTCATAGGAACTTATAAACTTTAGACCAACAGTTGTGAAACCAGACTAGACCCTCTGCATATGGGAGACAGTTGTGTAGCTAGGTCTGTCTGAGGGGCCCGTGGCAGTGTGAGAAGGATCTATCTCTGATGAGGTGACTGGCCTTCTGGATCCCATTGGATATGGTTGAACACTTTGCTCACCCTTGAAGCAGCAGAGAGGGACTGGGTCCTGCCTCAACTGAGTGTACCAGGCTTAGCTGTCTCCCCACAGGAGAATTTAGATTTTGAAGGAAGGAGTGATTGGTGGGTCTGTGGGGGGTGTGTTAGGCCATGGTGGGGGAAATAGAGGGGGAATCTATGGTTGGTATGTAAAATGATTACAAAAAATTTTAAATAAAAAATAATAATATAAAATTACTTTGAATAAACTATTTTAAGATAAAACTAAATATATTAAATTATACTTATTTTAGAAAATTTCAAGGATAAAATAATAAGCTCCCTTTGATTTGAACAATAATCAGTTCATACACTTGTTCCTTTTACAGTGTGCCATTCATTGCTTCCATATGTTTGAAATTTAATCTAGATAACATATTAACATCAAATATTTCTAAACAATATTATTAGTATTATGTGAGGTAAAGGCTATATTGATCTCCTAGTTAGGTTAGGTTTTTTTGTCAACTCAACACAACCTAGAATTACCTAGGAAAGCAACTTCATTTGAAAAAAAAATGCCTCCATCAGATTGGCCTGTAGGCAAGTTTGTGAGGTATTTTTGGTATTAATGATCTATGTGGGAGGGCCCACTCCACTGTGAGCAGAGCTACCCCTAGCTATAAGAAAGATAGCTGAACCTGAGCCTGAGAAGCAGGCCGGGAAACAGTGTTTTTTTCCATGGTCTCTGCTTCAATTCCTGCCTTAACTTCCCTCCATAATGAACTGAGATTGGAGTATGTAAACTGAAGTAAACTCTTTCATCCCTCAACTGCTTTTGGTCATGGCCTTTATTACAGCAAAGGAAAGCCAACCAGAATGTTGGATTTATAGGACTCTTAAAGAAAGGGTGAGTAGTGGCAAAGTGATCAATAACCTTACAGGCTGAATTAGTGGCAAACATGAATATACAAAATCCTTCCTGTTCCTCAAAATATCCTGATATTCTCCTTGTTTCCTTGTTAAGTGGCTACATGTTCATTTCCTAAAAGGGTGAGTAAATTATTTCTTTTTTAATTATAGCCCATTTATTTAAAGGTATCCTTACCCCAGAAGTTAAAAGGCTGTTATTTTAAAAGATCATCATTTTCAAATCATTCACCTATCTTCTCTTTACTTTTTTGTTCTTCAAAGTGCATTATAGTGTCTCTCTAAAGGCAATGATTTATACTAGTTATACTATCAGGCAGGGCTTGGGATTCGGGACTAGTCATATGCAATTAGCTTGAGAACTTCAGGCATCATGTATGCTGAAGCCCTGTGTCTACATCATCTCATAGGAATGAAATCCATCCCAACCACAGGCATCATCTGAAATCACTCATTGATGAAATTACATTGCTTATGCTCTTTAGAGATATTTGTACTTTATTAAGATATATTATGATACAAATCAGAATACATGTACTGCAGATTTGATTTAAGATGCTTTTATAAAAGAAATGTAGGCCAATACTGTGAACTTTGAGATCTGGAAAAAAGATGACTAAGTTGAGGAGAAAAAACATTATAATCATTATAAATCAAGACATAATTCCCTAAGAACCCACTAGCTAAGTTTGTAAGAGAAACAAGTGGGCCAGGGAAGAAGGTAGCTTCAGATCTGAACTTTTCTTCTTTCCCCCAGATCTAATTTCCCCAGTCTCAACTCTAGACCTGTTGCATACTATCTGTTGTTGCCTCTCCTCACTCTCTGCCTCTATTCCTCATAGACTAGGCAGATCCTGCAAGAGCATCCTGCTTTCCTTTCTCCTGTGGACCCTTTCACTGCTCTAGCCCATCCCCATCCCTATGTGTCATCTCCTAATACCAAGAAACACATACTGCCTGGAATCTTGCCAATGGCCACATCTGTCAAGATTGCAGAAAAAAATCCCACACAGAGCAACCTCGTGTTCCTAAGAACTAGGGAAACAGAAACTAAAGAATAAAAACACCCTCCCCAAAAAAATAAGAACAGATAACATCACCTAGAATTACAATTATCCAAAACCCATGTGCCTAGAAGCCAGCATGAAAATAATCAAGAAGAGCCAGGACAGTATGTCTCCACTAGAGCCCACCAAGCATACTACAGTAGATTGAGAAATGCAACATAGATGAAGCACGATACACGAATTTTAAAATAACCTAGATAACATAGTTTAAAATAACATAATTATGAATATGATAGAGGTTATTAAAGGAGAAATGAATAAAACGCTTAAAGAAATTTATGAAAACACAAGCAAACAGTGAAAGGAAATGACACAAAAGTAGAAATGGAATCAAAAAAGAAAAACTCAAACTGAAGGAAATCTGAAAATGAAAAATTTAGGAACTCTTAACAGGAACTTCAGAGTTAAGCTTCACCAAAAGACTACAAGAAATTGAAGAGAGAATCTCAGGCATTGAAGACAAGATAGAAGAAATGGGAACCCCATCAAAGAAAATGATAAACCAAAAAGCTACAGGCACAGAACATCCAGGACAGTGTGAAAAGACTAAATCTAAGAACAGTAGGAGTAGGAGAAGGAGAAGAAACTGAGGTAAAAGGTACAGAACATATTTTCAATAAAAATCATAGAAGAATATTTCCCTAACTTAAAAAAAGATACATATCAAGATAAAAAGAAGCAAACAGAAGACCAACATTGACCAGAAAAGAAATTACCCTAAGTACCTAATAATTAAAACAATAAACATACAGAACAAAGAAATAATATTGAAAGCTGCAATGGAAAAAGACCAATTAACAGATAAAGGTAGACTATTAGGATAACACCTGACTTCTCAATAGATTTAAAATCCAGAACAGCCTGGACAGATGTTCTAAAAACTGTAAGAGATCACAGCTACCAACCCAGACTACTATACACCAAAACTTTCAACACAATAATGAAGAAAAAAGACATTCCATACTAAAACCAAATTTAAGCAGAATTCATGTACAGATCCAGCCCTACAGAAGACACTATAAAAAAACTTCAATCTGAAAAGGTTTATCATACTCAAGAAAACACAAGGAATAAATAATTCTAGACTACCAAATCAAAAGAGGAGGGATCACACACAACAACAACAACTAAACAGTAATTGACAAACATGGCTCACTGATAAATCTCAACATCAACATCAATGGTCTCATTCCCCCAATAAAACTCATACAATGGATGTGAAAATATGATCTATCCTTCTGCTGCATACAAGAAACACACCTTAATATCAAGGATAGACATTACTTGAGGGTAAAAGGGTGAAAAAAAGTATTTCAAGAAAATTTACCTAAGAAGAAAGCTGGTATAGCCATTTCAATATCTGAAAAGAAACTTCAAACCAAAACTAATCAGAAGAGATAGTAAAGAACACTACATTCTTATCAAAGGAAAATTCTAAAAAGACATTGCAGTTCTTAGCATTTATTTCCCAAACACAAGGGCATCCATGTTCATAAAATGAAACATACTATTACATCTTAAATCACGTATTCACTCTCATTCTGCTGGTGGGAGACTTCAATACCCAACTCTCACCAATAGACAGGTCATCCAGACAATAACTAAACAGAGAAATGCTAGAGATAACTGACAACATAAATAAAATGGAGCCATCAAATACTCACTGAACATTTCAATCAACACAAAAGAATGTACCTTCCTCTCAGCAGCTCATGGAACTTTTTCCAAAATTGACAACATACTTGAATACAAAGCAAGTCTCAACCTATACAAGAAAATTAAAGTAACACCCTGTATCCTATTTGACAACCATGAATTTGAGGTGGGTATCAACAACAGTAAAAAAAAGAAGAAAGAAAACAGAAACATCAAAAACTTACAAACTCATGGAACTCATCAATTCACTACTGAATGAAACAATGGGTCAAAGCATAAATTAAGAAAGAAATGAAAAACGTTCCAGCATTGAATGAAAACGATTAAGCAACATACCCAAACTTACAGGACACAATGATGAAGGCTGTGTTAAGAGGCAAGTTTATAGAACTAAGTGCCTACATAGAAAGAAAGAAAGAAAGAAAGAAAGAAAGAAAGAAAGAAAGAAAGAAAGAAAGAAAGAAAGAAAGAAAGAAAGAAAGAAAGAAAGAAAGAAAGAAAGAAAGAAAAAGAAAGAGGGGGAGGAAGGGAGGGAGAAGAAAGAAGGGAGGGAAGAAACAAAGAGAAAAAAATCACCAAGATTTCATACTAATTTTGATTATCTCTCTTCATCTCCTGTTTGGGGGTATTAATTCTTGATAGTTCTTGCTTTTCCTTGCTACCCAGGCCATCAGGAGTATCATTGCATTATTAATTTGAGATTGCACTTTATGCTATAAATGTTCCTCTTAAGATTGCCTTCATTTTGTCTCATAGACTTTGGTATGCTGTCTTTGTTTTCATGTTTATTCAGTTCTTGACATTTTTAAGTTTCCTTCTTGACTTTTTTTGTGACACAATTGTCATTCAGTAGTGCATTTGTTTAATTCCATGAGTTTATATACTACCTATAGTTTCTGTTGTTGATATCCAGACTTATTCCATTGTGGTTAGGTAGAATGCAGGATGTGATTTTAATTTCCCTATACATATTGAAATTTTCTTTATGTTCTAATACATGGTCTATTTTTGAGAAAGAGCCTTTTCTTTTGAGAAGTCTGCATATTCATTGGTGTTTGTGGGTAGCAACCTGTAGATGTTTGTTATGGGTCCCAAGTATCTCGAGTTAGACTGCTGATAGCGTTCCTTGACATGGAAATTTTGTCTCTTTTTTGTTGAGTGGGTGTTTGGATCTCTGTTTCCTGTTATTGAAATTTGTCAAGTTGTAGACTTGGAGCTTAGGGCTCAGTCTGGGATAGCTCAATGTTGATGTTCAAATAAGGTATCAGAATCGGTCTGAGTTCAACTAGGGCTAGGTGAAGTTTCAAAGACCAGGAGTAGACCTTGGGTAGAATCAGAGAATCTTCACAGCCAATCCTCAGGAGGATGGGGGAGGAGCAACAATGGGTAGAATGGTGATGCAACTGTGGGGTTTCTATCTGAAAAGGGGAACCTGGAGAGCAAGCATGGTACAGGTGGTCCTTAGACAGGCTACAGGCATTGATGCAACTGACAGCTTGACTCTGGGGGTCCCATTATGGAGACAAGGGCAGGCCAGGGGGATTGGTGGTCATCCAGCAAACCTCTAGAGTACACGAAGTTATTAGCACTAGTGTAAGGTCTCTACATAAGAGGGATAGGCTGGCAGGCACAGGAAATGTGGTCCTCGGGCTGTCCAGAACAGATAGGATGGAGTTGTCAATGAGAGTCTGGAATGTGTATCTAGAGAAAGCAGCCACCAGGTGAGTGCAGGACTGGTGGAGTTGGTAACTGAATTTGAGGTCCTTATGTGAAGAGAGGGGCTTGGAAGTGGGAATGGGACATATTGTTCTCCATAGGTCAAGTAAAATTGGTGATATGAGTCTAAGGTCCTTGTCTGGAAAGGAAGGACCAGTGGGAATGCATGGGACTAGTGGTCCTCAAGCTGACAGTAGGGAAGTGTGGAGTTGGTGGTGTGAATCTGGGATCCCTACCTGATGACCTATCTCATTTTCTAAAATGATTCTTGAAAAGTGAAAAACCATAATTTCCTTTTAAACATCTTTAAAGAATTAAATACTCCAGGTATTTCATTGTATAGAGATTTAACTCCCACCACTGTATTGGCAATACTCATACATCATGTCATCTGGTAGTTAACACAAAATAGCATTTTTTTACCAGAGCAGCTGTATTGTTTGTAAAACAAGTAATTATTCTTCAGGAAGACATATATTTCTGCCTAATGTATTGGAGACCAAATTTAGCACATAATGAAAAATATTTTCAAGCAAAGGAGTCTTTCATCAAAATTTTGTGTAGCTTTTGAATACTGTTTGTTGCAGTTGGGCTACTTATATATCTTTTCTGGGAAAAAAAATAAGCCTATGTAAACCTGGGCAAATCCAGGGTTTAAAAATCTTATATTCATCTTCTATTCTTAACTTTGATACATTCTACACTGGCCCTTAAATCACTACTAATTCTATCCTTAAAGGGTCATGGAACAACAAATGCCTTTTATTAGACAGTTATTCATTAATCATTGCTATACACCATCATCAATGTTATTATGAATATATCTTCATAATGTTTGTGGTAGTTTGAAAGTAAATGGCCCCCAAAGGCAGTGGCACTATTAGGAGGTATAGCCTTGTTGGAGGAAGTGTGTTACTGTGGGGGCAGACATTGAAGTCTCATTTGCTTAAGCTTCCTTCAGTGTGACTGTCAGTCAACTTCCTGCTGCCTGCAGAAACTCAGAAACTGTAAGCCAGCCCCTTCAATTAAATGTTTTCCTTATAAGAGTTGAATGGACATGGTGTCTCTTCACAGCAATAGAAATCCTAACTAAGAAAATATTCTACTGCAAATGAATTCTGAGCAGCATTTATGAAAGTGTAGGTATGTGGTAATCATTTAGAAAAAGTTTGGATTTCATCATTGGGAATACTGGGAATAACAAACACTAAAGGCCTTTGTAAAAGCCATATGGAGACCTACTACTTGTAGAAGCTTCTAATATATATATATATATATATATATATATATATATATATATATATATATATATATATGAAATGAATTTAAATGTAGTCACTAAATAATGGGGAAGACAATTCCACAAATTAACATTTTATGCCATCATGTATAACCTAAAGTGCCAGGAATGGTTTCCATCTTGTTCAGTTATTGGGTAAAGGGCTCCCATAGAATTGTCCAAACACTACAAACTATTGTGAATAGTATTTATTGTTCTCCATAATCTGATGATAAGGCTTTATTGCTGGGTAAACTTACATAATAAAACATCAAGAAATCAAGCTAGTTCCCAACTTGAAGCTTCACTTCTACTGACTTGCATTCATAATACTAGTGTACTTTGTACACTACTGAAAAAGCAAATTAATAATTGATATCACCCAGCTACAAACCCTGAGACCTAAAACAACAACCTATATGTAAGATAGGTGGCACAAATCTTATGGAAATAACTAACCACTTTTTGATCGGCTCTAAGGCCCATTCAATGAGGTAGAGCTATATTCAACACTGCCCAAGTATCCACAAACCTGAAACTAGATAGACCAGGGGAAAACCACTACTATTGTTCCACTAAAGGAATATAGCAATACAAGGATTTCTTATGACATACTATGGTACCAATAGATCAGACCATAATTCAGCCCACATCAGAGAAGCTTTTTCCTTGAAGTAGTTAATTAACTCAACCCACAACTGGACAACACACAGAGAGTAAGAGATTGGGAAGCACTCATCCTATAGGGAATGTCTTTGTCTTACCCCTCTTGTTAAGGCTCAGGAGTCTAATCAGAGAAGGAAGCAGAAGGATAGTAAGAGCCAGAGGTGGTAGATGACTCCAAGGAAGCAGTGTCTTCCAGACACAACAGGACTGATAAACATATGAACTCATAGAGATGGACAGCATGGAAAAGACCAACTCAGATTCAAAGCACACAAAATCCTGGTACTGAAAAGGGGAGTAGACACAAATTTCCTCCTCTAACCAAGAAGCTAGTTACAATTGGTTGCTAGGAAAGGGAAAAATAATTTTCTCAAATGGAGTATCACTGGGTATATTAGTCACACTCCAGTGCCCTTGAGTAGCTGGCCAACACAAAATAGAATCCAGACATTCTAGTGAACATTTTATGTTTTATTTTATTTTGACATTTTTGTCTTATTGGGTTTTTATTTTGTTTTTTTGTTTGTTTTTTCACAGAGAGAACAAAAAAACATAAAGTTGAATGGATACTGAGATGGGGGAACATCTGGGAGGAGTTTGGTAGGAAAAGGAATATGACCAAAATATATTCTATGAAAAATTAATAAAAATAATAAATTTTAAAACAATAGTGCAATTCTTTGGAAGACTTTATTTTTCTTAATTTTAGTGTGTGTGTGTGTGTGTGTGTGTGTGTGTGTGTGTGTGTGTGTGTGTGTTACTGTGTGCACATGGAAGTCAAAGGACAATTCTGTAACCTTGTAGGATCTAAGAATAGAAATAAGGTGATCGTAGACACATGCCTTAACCCACTGAACCATCTCATTGACATAATTCCTTGAAAGTTTTGCTAATAATTAAGCAGTCGACTTCAAGATATTGTAATCTAAGAAGCATTCATTAGTCATCACCTTGGAAGACCGAGATACATTATTGAATAAGCTCTCAATTGTATTTATTATGAGCTAGTCAATGTCTGAAATCTATCTATATATATATATATATATACTCAATAATTGAACCTTCACAGCAAATCTGTGTGGCACATACTATCACTATCCTCATTTTATAGCTGAAAATAGAACTATTGAGAAATTAAGCATCTTGCCTAGATAATACGCTGAACCCATACCTCTCCAAACTTATTAAGTAAGGTAGTTATTGATTGTTAGGAACATGTTTAGATAAAATTGAGAGAATCATATTTTTGAATGAGAAAATTATACAAAAAGATGAGAAATGGGGGCTGGAGAGTAGCCAAGCTATTGAGAGCTTTCAGAGGACCTGGGTTCAGTTCCCAGTACCCACATGGTAACTTACAATGATCTAAAACTCCAGTTCCAGGAAATCTAATGCCCTCATTGGGCCTCCATCAGCATTAGACATGTATGCAGCACACACACATGCAGGCAAAAAAACACTCATACACAAAAAGAGAAATAGATAATTTAAAATGCTTTAAATAAATAGAATGAGAGAAAAATAAAACTGATTAGAAAAACTCCAGTGAATATAGGACCAATATGTAGGTCAAGGCTAAAGAACAACAATGAGTTCAATAAAGACCTAAACCCAGAAAAGAATTGGAGGCCATGTTTACCTTCTTAGATGCTAAGACTCAGAAAACAAATTCTCATAGTTGACTAAAATCAGAACTGTACCATCACTCTAACAGATACTAATCATGTACTGCTTCTAAGCCAGGATCTCACTAAGTACTTGTAGTAAATTCTGAGTTAGGCAGTGTCTTTACTTACCACTAGGATTGATGATCAATAGCCACAGAGTCAATAACTCCAGAATAAGGTCAGTGCCAGGAGAGTCTAGACAAAGTCTAGAAAAGATTAATTAATGGTCCTTGTAGAGCTGATAAGATGGCACAGTAGGTAAGGGAAGTTGTCACTAAGCCTAATGTTTGAACAGAGTTCAGTCCATAGGACCAACATGATGGAAGGAAAGAACCAACTTATCCTATGTACTCCATGTGTGTCCCCTCCTCCATGAAATAAATTAATAAATATAAAAATAAAATTGAAAAACAGTTACTGAGAATGTTAATAGACACCCTTACAAGAAACATAAAGGAAAGAAAACATTTTGCAATAGAGACAGTGACTGTCAAAGCTCTGTACCCACAGAACTGGCTCAATTTGAATCAGTGGGTGCTCCATGAATACCACAGGCATTAAATCTGTTTGTTCCAATATTTAAAAGACATTTTCCAAGATCCTAAAATGAACTAGGCAATGACATTTCAATGATGAGTGGTAAATGTGGCTGGACCTCAAGGCTTGTGGACTTACTCATCTGAAAAGAAAGGTAGACATAAGGGCTGAGGGATACATCTTAATTTATCCTGGCGATTAAAGTCTGAAGGTGTAGTTTCCATCTGGAAAGATAAAGTTGATAAACAAAGGCTTCAAAGTGAATGCATGCTTAGTTTGAGTCTTCAAAAGTGGATGCTGCTTGTCATGAGTGTAGGGAAATGAAAGAGGTATCAAAATGCATACACATATGTGGATGAGGATGGAAAAGCTCTCTCACTTGATAAGTCATAACTGACTTTTTCCATGGCATCTAGGTACATACTGATTAGACTGTGCCTAAAGAGAAAGAAACTTAAATCTATAAACCTTAGCATAACTCATCAAACAACAGTAAATGATGCCAGACCACATGAGGTGGCAAATTCTTTTTAAAGCACTCTCCAGATGAGTGAATTACAAAATGAAAATGACCCGGGCTAAGAAAATAAATAGAAATTCTGTCTATTTTCTTCTTTTGCACTGTCAGAGTAGCTCAAATAAACAGTATATCTTCTAAACCACAGAGCAGCCGGCTTTGTGCTCATGTCCAAACACTGGAAGTAGACTCTGCCTTCATCTCTTTGGGTGGCTACAGAGAAATGGTCCATGGAAAACAAGAGGAACAGATGTGGAAATTGAACCATGACCCTTAATTCAGCAGGTTGGAGATCACAGATTAGCCTCAAGGTCTAACCTTTTGCCCAAGGAAGAAGTGGGTAAGGGAGTAGCTAGAACAGTTCTGAGGGTATGCAGATGAAATGGTAGCTCAAAAGCAAGTAAGCTGATGACTAGGTCAGCAAGCAGGCATTGTTCAACTTCTGATAATAGGTGATTAAGTACAATGAAGGGCACTTCTGTACAGTGTGCTAACCCCATGTCCACAGGGCTAACCAGTACTTTCCACATACACCCCTAATCCCCTCCTCCAATAGGCTAAGTTCTCCCATGGGGAGACAGCTAAGCCTGGTATGCTCAGTTGAGGCAGGACCAAGCCCCTCCCTGCTTTATCAGGGGTGAGCAAGGTGTCCAACCATAGATATTGGGATCCAGAAAGCTGGCTCATGCACCAGGAATAGGACCTGATCACACCACCAGGGACTCCTTCAAACAGACCCAGCTACACAACTGTCTCCTATTATGTAGAGGGTCTAGTCTGGTCCCCTGCAGGTTCCACAGCTGTCCATCTAAATTTCATGAGTTCCTTTGAGTTTGGTTCACTTGTCTCTGTAGATTTTTCCCAACATGATTATGAACCCCCTTGCTCATATAATCCCTTTTCCCTCTCTTCAACTGGATTCCCTAGAACTAGGCCTGATGCATGGTTGCGTATCTCTGCATCCCTTCCATCAAGTTACTGGATGAAGGCTCTATGATGAAAGTTAGGGTAGTCACCAATCTGGTTACCAAGATAGGCCACTTCAGGCATCCTCATCACTGTTGCTAGTAATCTAAGCTGGGGTCATCCTTGTGGGTTCCAGGAATTTCCCTAGCACCAGGTTTCTCCCTTACCTCATGATGTCTCCCTCTATCAAGTTATCTCTTTCATTGCTCTCCCACTCTGTCCCTACCCAGCTCAACCATCCTGTTCCCTCATGTTCTCATCCCCCACCCCTACCTCTATTGCCCCCAACTCATCCCCAGTTTACTCATCAGGATATCCCCTGTTTCCCCTTCCCAAGGTGATTGCTACATCCCTCTTAGGGCCCTCCTTGTTTCCTAGCTTTGCTGGAGCCTTGGGTTGTAGCCTGATTATCCTTCGCTTTACATCTAGTATCCACTTTTGAGTGAGTACATATTATGTTTGCCTTTCTGAGTTGGGGTTACCTTGCTCAGGATGATATTTTTCTAGTTCCATCCATTTGCCTGCAAATTTCATGATGTCATTTTTTTTTACAGCTGAGTAATACTCTATTGTGCATATATACCACATTTTCATTATCCATTCTTTGGCTGAGGGACATCTAGGTTCTGGCTATTACAAATAATGCTGCTGTGAACATAGTTAAGCAAATGTCCTTGTGGTATACTTGAGCATCCTTTAGGTATATGCCCAAGAATGATATCATTGGGTCTTGAGGTATATTGATTCCCAGTTTTCTGGGAAGCCACCATACTGATTCCCAAAGTGGTTGTACAAAGTTGCACTCCAAGTTTGAAAACCCAAATTATTTGTCAAACACCATGCATGTCAGAGTGCACATGCACAAATACCCTAGACTTCAAGCATTTTTTAACAGAACATCATGGAGAAAGAAAAAAATAAATAAGGCATAAAAAATGAAAATAAGAATGAGGAATAAATACTTGAGGCACATTTCACCAAGCTAATCAGCTACTGACTACAAACATTTCTTCAGAAGACTCTTTAAAGAGGCCACAGATGACCCTTTTCAGCATGCTACAGCTATCATGGCTCTGTGGGTGGGAATCTAAGACTGGATACTAGTTACTCGAAGGAAGTTTTGAAAGAGGAAAGCCCAAGGAACAATAGACTAGGCTCATTGTTCCCCCAGAGGAGTACCATATTTTAAAAGAGTAACAATGAGAATGGCATGAGCTACAAAAGAGACACGTCAATCAAGTCTCGTCACTTGTCTCCACCATGCTTCTTATTCATCCCATATATTTTCCCAAGATGTCTATATTTTCAGTTGTAAAGACTCTAATATGAAATTGACTGCTACCCCAGACTTATTAGATATGATTAAACAGTGTGACACAGAAAGTAAATGTTAGAAAAATACTCTCATTTTATTCCAAAGTTATTCCCTATTGTCTTAGCTAATTTTCTTTTGCTGTGATAAGATACTCTGACAAAGCCCCCCATCTTTGTGAAGTGTATTGTCCACCAAGATAGGGAAATACAGAAGGCAATACCTTGAGGCAACTGGTCATGTTACATCCACTGACAAGAGGCGGAGAACACTGATTGTTTCTGTTTATCTGGCTTTATCCTTTTGCACTCAGCCCAAAATCTAAGCCTAGGGCATTATGACACCCACGACTAGAGTTGATTTTCCCACCCCAACCAATTTAATCCAGATAATCCTTCAAAGGGATGTTTGGACATTTCTGTCTTAGCTGATTCTGTATCATATCAAGTTGATAACCTTTTTTAACCAGTACACTCGTGGAACTTAACAATTAAATATGTTTAAACCAAATAGAACCATTTAAGTTCTAGAGTATCTTTGCTCCACACAACTTTTTAGGAAGTTTGTTTAAAATAACTTAAGACTTCCATAAAATATACTGATACATAATGCTTGTGCCGGCTAGTTTTATATTCATTCGACAGATACTAGAGGCTCTTTTGGAAGAGGGACCTCAAGTGAGAGAATGTCCCCATCAGATTGTCCTATCGATATACAAATCTGTGGTGCCTTTTTTTTCTTTTTTGATTGGTTAATGATCTGGGAAGACCCTGTTCACTGTGGGTGGTACCACCTCTGGCCTGTTGACTTTGAGTACTATAAGAAGGTAGGCTGAGCAAGCCACAGGGAGCAAACCAGTAAAAGATTTTTCTACATGGACTCTACATCAGTTTGTGCCTCCAGGTTCCTTCCCTGCTTGAGTTCCTGCCCTGAGTTCCCTCACTGGGAGACTGAAAGTTGTAGTTGAAACCACCCTTTGTTCCCCAAGTTGCTTTTGGTCGTGTTTTATCATAGCCAAAGAAACCCAAATTTAAACAATGGTTCAAGGATGGAGAGAGAGGGAAAATCAATTTTGAGAGGGAGAAAACTGAATTGAATTATCTAAGAATGGTTTGTATCTCTACATAAAGAATCAGCTATCGTTGCACAGCAGATAATTGGCTTCGGTTGTTCAGTAATAAACAATTTACAGTTTTCAGAGTCAAAGCCACAGAAGATGCTCTATATTTCCATGAGAATTACTTAGTGGTCAAGAAAAGACAAGTGGCTGCCAGATTGAGTCAGAGTTTCAAAAGAATCATTTGACTTCCAGCTGAACACATTTCTGCCCTTCCTTCATTATTGTCTTCATCTTTCAGTGAATTTTATGTGATCAGTGTGTAAAACAGACAAAAATCTCTCTCCATCTATTTTAATGACTAGAAACAGATAATCAAGAAAATATATAGTATGTATGTGTATCATGGATACACATGGGTTAGATGTTAATTGATGATAAAGTGAATTCTAAGGCTAGGAAATGTGGAAGAAGGTTGCAATTTTAGTGAAGCCAGCAGAGAACACTTTTTTGAGAAAGTGGCACTAAAATTAAGATATGAAAAAGGTAAGGGGCAGAATCTTGGTGGGAAATGATGGAATGCAGATCTAGAAAAGAGGACAGCACAGACCAAAGTTCCAGAGGCTAAGTATCTGCTGTGCTCAGTGATGCCTAGGAGGGCAGTGTGGCTGCCCTGACGTGGAAGGGCGTCTGGACAGGGAACATGAAGTCAAACAGCTCCTTGGGCAGCCAAATTATGGGGTGCCTTGTCTTAACCCTTTCACTCTCACTTGCTAGAGACAGATGGAAAGATGTTTCTAAAAACTACTAGCGTGGTATGGCTTGTGTTTTGTCACAGCCTTTTTAAAAGCTATGCTATGTATCATTTTAGCATGTGATTAGTCACTCAGTGAGGTGACCCAGATGCAGAAAGACAAGTGTCCTTGGTTTTCTCTCACATGTGAATGTTAGCTTGGAATCTTCAGATATACTTATCCCATTTGCAATACATACAGAGGTCAGGGATTTTAGTAGGGGCCATGGCAGGGAGTATTTCAAGAGAGGGAAGATAGGATGCAGTGGTGTAAAAGGTTAAGGAAGAATAATAAAAAAGGAAGGGATAAATGGAGAGGAGGAAGTAGCAGGCTAGAGGAGAGAATATGAGAGAAAACTAGCTCTAAAGACAATTTGAGAAAGTCATATAGAAACCTACTACTGTACAAGCTTATATATAATGTATACACACACACACACACACACACACACACACTATATATATATATATATATATATATATATATATATATATATATATATATATATATATATATATATATATATATATATATATATATATATATATATATATGGGTTTAAATTCAGTTACCCTGTAACTGGGCAGAAATTCCTTACAAGACACCACAGGATAACAAATAAAAACCGAATACTAGGAATAGGTTACCTTTTTTTTGGAATGGTTGGACAACAAGGCCCCATAGACCACCAAATGTTATAAACTACTACCCATAGATTAGTGTGTCTCTCAACCCTCATCAGAGAAGCTTCTTTCTGAAGTAGATGATAATTAACATAGAGACCCACTACTGGCCAAGGGGCAGGGAATAAGAGTGTGAAATTCTCATCACTAAATGAACCATCTAAATCCTACCCACTCCTCTCTAGGCTCAGGGATCATTGCCAAAGAGAGGGCAGAAAGATTCTAAGAGCTAGAAGTGTTGGATAACTACAACGAGACAGTGATTTCTGGACATGCCAAGGCAGCAGCACATACGAATTCACAGGACGTACAAGAGCTGTACCAGCTCTAGCCAGACAAAATTCTGTCATGAAGAGGGTAGGTTGACACAAAATTCCTACCTAGGGAGATATTGACATTGATATCCATTTGGAAGGCCAAACGCAGTTTTCTCTAAGGATGCAGATCCTGTTGGGTATGCACATTCTAGTGAAGGCCGCACACCAAAGAATACGTGGGCAATACAGATTGGACTTTATAGTTTTATTTTTAGGACATAGGTGTGTGGGGAAGGAGGTACTTATATTAGGAGTTGGGTGAGTGAGTGAACATGACCAAAATACACTATATAAAGTACAGAAAGAACTAAAAAAAAAAAAAAAAAGATTAGGATTTTTTACTGTTTAAATCTTTATAGTTGATGTAGCACAACCTCCAGTCTCTGGTTTACAGTGGTGACGTTGAAGCCCTGATATAGTGGCTTTCCCAAGTCATTGAAGGTTGAGCCAGACAATTTCAATCTGACAGAAACTAGACTTGCAAGGGCTGAGCTTTGTGTTTGGCAGAGGGCAATTCACAGATTCATTTGAGAAGAGAACATATGTTGATGAAAAGACCTAGTCCCAACTTGATTTGCTGATTTTTTTTGTAGTCGTAGTCAAAATCTTTATGCAAATATATGAATCCCACTGAGAATGATGTCATTAGCCTTTGCCATACTCCATCCATGTTAAATACTTAAAAAATTGAGAACTTACATGCTTACCACCAAGTAGAAATGACTAAAATTTTAATATACCAAGTAAAACAGATATGATTATAGGTTTGGAAGCAAGTGCCTTGTCTAAAGAGCCAAGGATTCTACAGAATAAAGGGTCTTTCTTAGAGTGCTGTTCCAGTAAGAGACCTTGGACCAGGAATTTCACCATGTGGACCATGATAACCTATGAATTATTTATAAGCCCACCTATTTGAAAGAACCTCTGGTTTTTCAGATGTTAAATGAGCTAAGGATGACACAGTTTCCCAATGGAAGTATGTTTCCCTCAATGAAGCCTAAAATAATGCTTGGGCCATGCCTTGATTGACCTCTACTACAAAAAGCTACATGTTTTTCACAGACAAAATGCTTCTCCTCACAGACAGAGTGGTTCTGTTTTGGCCAAAATTCTGTGGCAATGCAGTTCAGAACTCCATTTGGACCAATTCCCGAGTGGTTGGAAATCTATCTTTGATTATATAAAGTGATTCAGAGTTTTAAAGAAAAGTTCTAAAGGACCAAGCAACATTAAAAACAAATCCAAGAAAAATTTTATGAGAACAAATTCTGAGTTAAGCAAGCACTGTCAAGACCACAGGGATATGTCTGTCTCTTGGATATTGCCATCACAACCACATCAAGACATGCAATAAAGAAGCTTGAATAAATCATAGTATGAAATAGGTAATTCAACATATTCACATTTTTTCCTAGTTTAAAAGGAAGGAAATGACTTATATTCTCATACTGCACTTACCAATAAAACTAAGTTACCCAAATAAAGCCCAGCAAACATAGGATAGATACAGCAGAATTAACAGAAAAAGACCAACTGGGATTGATGAATAAGAGAGCAAAAGCAGGGACCCCCAAGAGAGTGTCATCTAGATGGGATACTCAGAGATGATACAGAGGATTGATTCCTAAGGCATCACAATTTGGAGATAACAGTATGAAAAGATTAACTTCCATAGGGATTTCATATGAAAACCTGAATAAACATTATAAGTTGGTATGACATGAGGGATAAATTAAAAATAGATTTTTGTGTTTTAAACCTATAAAAGAGTATAATCACTGAAAATGTAGGCATCTGATAGTAAATTTATGATGAGAAGAAGTAAATAAATGTAAGAACTGACATTTACTGACTACTTCCCATGTACTAAGCAACATCTATTCATAATCTCAATCTTCTTGATGGCCTGGTTCATTCATTGATTTGTTCATGCATTAACTGGCATAATAAATAATATATTTTAGGTAGTATTTCATGTGCATTGGAGATAGTGTGTATTTGGAAGCTTTTGGGTAAGATACTCTGTTAATTACATGTGCTGGCTAGTTTTATGTCCACTTGACACAAGCTATAATTATCTTAAAGGAGGGATGCTCGATTGAGAAAATGCCTCCATAGGTTCCATTTAGGGGTGAGCATTCTGTAGTCTTTTTGCTCTCTGCATCTTGACCAGTTGTGAATTTTTGTGTTACTCACAGTCTATAGAAAAGACGTTTTTCTGATCAATGTTTTTAGATACACTTATTTATGGGTATAAAGGGAACTCATTAGGAGTCAGTTTAATACTATGTCCTTTTGGCTGAGTAATAGAAGTAGGTTCCCCTCTGGAGCCAATAACATGACTCCTCACAGGTTTCTCTTCCCAATTATGACTCCAGGTATGGGTTTTATCCTTTGGTTTGAGGATTTAAATTCAATAATAAAGTAGTTGGTTACTCCCACAATATTTGTACCATTATTCTACCAGTGAGCATATCTTCCCAGGGTAGTCATCATTAGAGCTCATATGTTTCATAAATGGATAAGACTGATGATTACTTTTCTGTTCCAGTAGTGTATATAGTACTTGCCAACACCATGAAAGCTAGTCAGCATGGATGGAGCCTCATGGTCAATACCATCTTTATTTTTCCATGTTCTGTAACTCAAGTGTGTGGTGTCTTTGGTCCTAATTGTCAGTTTCTAGAGGATAACCAGGAGCAATGGAAAGAGATCTAGGTAATCCTATATGCTAAGTCCTACTATCTCCATACATCTTAAGCAACTGAAGCAAACAGATTTAAACACACACACACACACACACACACACACACACACACACACACACACTAATAGAAACATGGGAATGGAATTGCACAGTCTGGTTTCACATGCTTTGCTGTGTGCTATTTCTGCAAAAGTTCATGGTGGTCTCCCTTTAAAGCTCAGTTCCCAGCATTCATATTGGGTGGCTCACAACAATCTCTTACTCAAGCTGCAGAAGATTTGAAGCCTTCTTTTAGTATCTGAGGGCACCTGTACACACATGGCATACTATCATAGAAACATGTAAATAAAAATAAAGAAACCTTTTAGAAAAGAAAAAAGTAGTAATTAGAGGAGCATTATTTACTCTGATCAGGTTTCTAATTCCTAGCATAGAACAAAGAATATACATAAAATGGGCACTTTTGAATAAAGGAATTAATAAACTATAAATAGTACTGAAATAAAAGATGTTTCTCTGTCTGAAAATAGCAAAAGGGCATAGAATGATTATCTTATAAGATCTTTTACCACTGCTTCCATAAAGCACAGTGAAGGAGACTTTAAAATTAAGTGTGTGTGTGTGTGTGTGTATGTGTGTGTGTGTGTGTGTGTGTGTTCTGGTTTCTAGTAAAACAAAATCACTGGCCAACAGACCATAAACTAATTTAATTACTCCTTACAGTTTATCTACCCTAGTTTTCTAGGAGTCTGGATGTCTGAGAGAAGATTTATACCTGATGATTATAGAACTGTTTGTTAGCTTTAAAACAAATGGTAGTGTTGAAACAGCAAGGATAAGAACAGAGGTCTTGCAGCTGAGTGTTAGATAGCCGAGCTAACCAGATAAGAGAAATGAGAGAGGGCCTTGGGACAGAGAATAAAGCAAGTCCATGCATGTCTGGCCAGCTCTCACACAGCCTGTCTCCAGAAGAAGCATGTACAGAGCACCTTTGTTCTTTCCCCTAGTGACCTTTTTCAACTTTATAGGCAGCTACACTTTTATAAATGTCCTTGCATCTAATTAAAATAGACCTAATGTAAGGATTCCCTCTTTAAATAGCCCCCATCTATTCTGGAAGGAATGGCCATAGGGAGAGAAAAAGAAGCCTTAGATGGATCATCCATAAACAAGACTCAGCCGCTGACCATGTCCTCAGTCTGTTTTTCACTCTAGACGGTCTGCTTTGCCTTCACTTACTTGCCTGCTAAACATAAACTTGACCGCTTGCTGTACATGTGCCCTGGTGTGAATGCTTTACCACTATAACACAAAAACCAAAACTGCAACATAATTGGAATCAGAGGGAACACAGAGGAAGGCATGTCCCATAGCAGGTGTTTTTCCCATGAGTGTTGACAAGATGAAACCTGGGGACTGGAATAAAGATCATATGGTGCTGGTAAATCAATGTTGACCTAAGAAAGTTGAAAAAGCAAAAATTCCAAGGATGCTTCATTTAGTGTACAGACCTTAGGGGAATAAGAGAAGTTATGCTTGTATCCAGCTGTGGTTAACTACTCATAGCGTTGTTAAAATAAAACTAAATGGAGTACTATGTAATTAACTAGCTGTGTTGGAGATTGATAAGTGTTCTTACAAGTCGGCTCACAATGAGGTGTATGTCAGAGAGGTGGGCTGACTCCCTCTCCACTATGCCAATTGTGTTTTGAAGTTATCTTGTCTCATTATTAAGAAAGACAGGACACTCCCTTCCCCAAGGGGCCAAAACAGTTCCACTCCACCAGAGGCCAGGACCTATGTGCCTTAATAAGGAAGCTGAGCCAAATTAGCATCAGGTCAGTACAGTCCCACAGGCCTCATAAACTTTCCAGGAATCTGCCGGATTAGCCAAAAGAAACAATACTGTGAAACTGAAGAGAAGCAAACAAGGAAAAATTAAAAGGAAATGAAAGACAGCAAGATGTAAGAACAAACGCCATTAGATATTATTCCCAAACTCAGGCATAGAGCAACCTGGAAACATGCAGGCACTGTTGAGTGACTGCCTAGGTTTTATCCACTGTCTATGGGACTTTAAACTTCTAGTGATTCTCTCTCAGCTTTGTCGACTTGCCCCTTAAGTGGCCCACAAATACAGAAGGCAATTTGAAGTTTGCATTTTGGAATATCATTCATCTTACTAGAGAAAGCTATTCTCCACTTCCTAAGGACCACCAGAAAAAAACATTCTAATTCACATGTATTCATAAGCAAACACACATAAAGACACAGCTAATATAGTGGCCTACAATACAATGATGGAGGTAATTATGTTAAAAGATGGTTATTGGTATTAGAATTAGAGAACCAGAAGTTGAGTTGAGGTTCAAAATAGAGTGAATGTTCCATAAGAAAGCAGTGTAGGTTCATTTTCATTATTGAGAAATAGTAGTTCTCAAATCTTATTATTTTTTTGTATACAGATGCATGCATATATAAATACAAATGTATAATTACATAGTATATACAAATCTACCCATTTGCATTAGTTAATCAAGCATATTTGGAAAGGAAAAAGGTAACTTAAGTAGCAAAGGCCACTCTATTCCCATTCCATTCAGTAATTATATCAGTGTGTGCCTAGCAGTAAGCAAAATAGCTTTGCACTTGAAGTGCAAACATCTTACACAAGCACCCATGAGTCGGCCCAGTAGGCAAAGGTACTTGCTGCCGAACCTGACCACCTGAATTCAATCCCCAGAACTCATGTGATACAAGGAGGACCAACCCCTGAAAGTTGTCCTCGCACCCCCAATATGTATGCCCCACCTAGGCACACATAAAAGAATGTAAAATAAAAATAAAAATAAAAAAGGACCTTGCCAAAATAGTCTGAAACCAATTCCAAAACAGCCAACCACTGCATCTGCTACTCAAATGGAAAAACCTCCATCTATTTTAGTTCTGGAAGGAAATCTGCATTGGATGCCATGAGAAATGACCTAGCTGAATAAATTTGTATTCATAAAATGATGCACGCTAAATAGAGTGAAAAGTGCACAGAATGTTAAACTGTAGTTTTGGAACTGGATATTTCTTGTTCCTTCTGTACTTGCTCTTTTATCGAATCTAGCATAAAAGGTTATTCCAGTCCACAAGTTTGTCTATGGTTTTCTAGGATAGATGTAGCACAGTCATTCCCTTCTTGCATTATATATGCACTATAGTTGAACATTAACTGCAGCAAATAATTAGAAATTCCCAAAATTCTGTAAAACACTTTCTTTGTCCTCCCAAGTCACATAGTAGCAATGATGCTGCTTTTCAGATGACATTATATCCATAGGAGCAATATTGATGTGTGATTTGTGAAGTGTTAATACATCTTATTATTTCAGAAGTGATATCACAGAAACTCAAGTACATACAAAAGCAAACAAAAAGAACACAGACTATGTCGAGAATAGTTTGTAAATACTTGGAGGAACTCTTTTGAATTTGAGGAAAGATGACACAATGACAAGTTTTTAAAAAAGAAGCTAAAATAAAAAGCCTCTACATGATAATGAAAATATGTAATTCTTAGTTTTTTAAAGACGATAAAACATGCAGATGTGTGCTGATATTTGTGCTAAAATGTGGTCATATTTTATTTGTATGTTAATAAAGTTTGCCTGGAGATCAGAGGACATAGAAAGCCATAAACACAAGGCAGTGGTAGCACATGTCCTTAATTCAATCACTTGGATAGGCAGGGTCTCTGTGTGTTCAAGGCCACACTAGGGAACAGAGCCAAATGTGGTGACATGTGCCTTTAATCCCAGTACCAACCATAGAGACCTGGAGGTTTGTACAGACAGGCAGTGACAAGGGAGTGAGGTAGCTAGGCTAAGAGGCAATGAGAGGGCAGAACAGTGAGGCAATAAAGGGGCAGGTTAGATGGGAAGTAGCTTCTTTTGGTAGCTGCAGAGCAGGAGAGGTAAGGCTGGTGGCCCTCACTATTTCCCTGATCTCTAAGGCTTTCACTCCTATATTTGGCTCTGTGTTTCTTATTTAATAAGACCATTTAGAAATTCGTCTACACACATGTGCACATGTATAAATGTATATATAATTTATTCACTTCAATCTGCACATATAGGCATAATAAAAAAAAATAATCTTTGTAAGGTAACACATTTGGTCCATTAAATCATGCCTTTTTACTCCCAGCCCAGACCTTTCTCCATTGTAAGCACAGCTGCATGCCCCATATCCAAATACAGAAAAGTAAAAGCCAATTTAAAAGTTAGGAGCACTAGAAGTACATTTTAGGTAAAATAATGGTTGATATCTAAATAAAGGTAAAAATTCATGCAAAACTTGAACAGAGTGGGTTAGAAAGAAATAAAATCATTCACGGATTGTCTTATTGCTGGCTAATTTTATGTCATTCATGGATTGTCTTATTGCTGGCTAGTTTTATGTCAACTTGACATGAGCTAAAGTCATTTGGGAAAAGGGATCCTCAATTGAAAAAAAGTCCTCCACCAGATTGGCCTGTGGACCAACTCGGAGTGTATTTTCTTAATTAGTGGTTGATGTGGGAAGGACCTGCCCAAAGTGACATGGACAGGTGGCCCTGGGGTGTATAAGAAAGGAGGCTGAGCAACATGAAGAGCAAGGTAATAAGCATCGTGTTCCCCCAGGGCCTCTGCTTCAGTTCCTGCCTTCAGGTTCCTGCTCTGACTTCCCTTGGGGATGGACTGTGATATGAAGCTGAAAGTAGCATTTTGCTTCCGAAGTTGCTTTTAGCCATGGTGTTTTATCAAAGCAACAGAAACCCTGAGACATGGATCAAATGCCAATATGTATTGCCAGAGTTTGACTCTCTAAGTTCAAATGAGAACAGAAACATGTGACATTGCGGGAAGTGGTAACCATTACCCATGGTTAAAATCATAATTACAAGTAAGTATTCCAGTGGGCCCTAATTCAAGTTAGCCTTATGATGTTCCTTTGCACTGGTTTATTTAAAAATTTAAATTTTATTTAGAGAAGACATAAACCATGGTGCTGGAAAATAACAGAAAGTCAACCCCTTTATGGTAGACTGCCCCTACCATAAATCCAACTGCACATTCTATTAGAAAAAAAAAGTACCCTACAGTTAACTTCTGCCCACCTCCCATGGAAGGGAAGGGTTAAATATGTTTCATTCCCCAGATAGTTTATTAAAATACTGCTTTCAACAATGTGTTTATTAAAATGTGCCACAGAAGCATTTTGTGTATCCTGGTGTATATTTTACCACAGTTTAACACTTAACTGTTAACTTCCTTTGTACTTGTACCTCTGTCACTCACTTCATAATCCAGCCATTTCCCTGGACCTGTCCCATATAACCATACCATAGCCTTAAAACTCTCTAAAAAGTATTTTCTAATTTGGCATGAACAATGGCATACTTCATTTAAGGATGATCCTTCTCTAGCACAATTTTTAGCTTGTTAGGAATTTAAATAAGAACTAAATTGTTTGCCTCTTTGGATGATTCCAATCACCATATAGTGCACATGTAAGCATGCTTCAAAGCTTGAAAGACAGACATATTCACTGGACATAGAGTTCTCTAGGCAGAATGACGGGATAAGATTAAGTGAGAAAATGGTTTTTGAAGTGACAGAACAAGCAGCATCAATTCTGAACATTCCCAAAGCTGGGAAATGATTCTCTAAACACAATTGCTTGACCTTCTGTGAATGTCATCTAATGAGAGAACTCCATTTCAAGCCCTCTGGGGTCCCTAGCCTTTGTAAATACCTCTATTGCTGGGAACATTTATTATTTTTGAACACTTACATTTGTGAATATGGAGCCTATTGAAAAATTATTGTTAGCACTATTTCTTTGCAGGTGTTATGATGAGCTTATTGAAATGGGGGACAGAAGATGGTCTGTGTGGCCATTCTAGCAACTCCATAACTTCTCTATGCAAAGTCGTGTATTTTCTGGTAAAATAAGGCAGCATGACTATTTCTTTTAGCTCAACCTTCCTTGTTACGTGCAGCTGGCATTTCAAAAATCCTTAAGTGCTGTATTCTAGCCACAGAGGCCTCCGTTGGTGAAGCGGAGCCACTGCACGCAGTTACTTGTTCTTGTAAAGCCTACTATAAGTTTAGCACTTCATCTTTACCTCACAGCCATCCCAAAAAAATCCCTGCTGTTCTTCGGAAGGTGATCTCAACCCATGAAGAACAGAGTTGTGAATAAACCAGGACCATACTTAGTCTGGGATTCCCCTAGGCAAAGAGAAAGAGCTGAACACTATATGGCCGTAAATATTTGTTTTCAAAATGAAGAAACTTATTAAAAGAAATTACATCATGCATAAATTCTGTAAAACATATGTGAAGCAGAATATCAAGAAAAACACACATAACATTTGCGAAAACAATTATTCAATTTGGCATTCAAAATCAATTTAGGAGAAAAGATAAAAAGAACATAGAAAATGCCAAAGTGACATTTCTGACACCATTCTTTGTGTACACCCTAAACTGGATTGAATGTAAAGTAGAAAAATATGTGAAAAACATAAAATTGGTAACACAGTGAAGGAATGCTTATTGCTCTAGCTGCAAAGCACTCACAGCAGGAAAGAACCGGAAGTTATCTAAACCTGCCTTATTTATTCAAAAAGAAACTGTAGCCAGGGCAGTTAAAAGATCTTGTCCAAGCTATCGCAGGGGGGAAATGAGAAAAGATGCCTAGGTCTCTCCGTGCAGGACTGACTTGTCACTGATATGCAAAGTAAATGACAGCAGAAAGTGGGGCTTCAACCAGGTAAAGGATGAGGGTTTTATCCATTTAATCTTTTGGGTTCAACAAAAAGACATTTCTGAGCTCCACAGAGATGCTGAGCACACAAGTGCAGAAAACCTGTCACACAGGAGGGTGGGTGGCTCTCCAGTCACTGCCACATTTTTCAGACCACATGTTCTCACCTTGGGTTACAAATGCTCAAAAGAAAAGGAATAAGGAAAAGTGGCATTAATGTATCCATGGTCACTATATGGTATGGGCTTGTATAACATAGAGGAATATGCATCTTTCAATATCCATTTTTCCATCCACATGACACAATCCCTAAAGTACTAAAATTTTCAGTCAAAAGTTCACAATTTGTATTTTTACTTTTAATGCTGAAATTTTTGTTGTGGCCTGTAATGCATTAAAAATTATTATTTTCTTTTATACTTAGGGTGTTTTAAAGATTTTTTCAAATAACTGCAAAATATGAGATAAATACTTCACAGAAAAGCTGCAATATTTTTACAGCTCTTTCCCATGACTGTGGCCATTCTTTGAATTTTCCAATGTTAGTTTGCTTCTTGCTATCCCTTGCTTAAAAAGTGCACTGAGAACCAGAATACACTGTTTGATTTAACTTCTGAACAATCTTTCCGGTCCCTACAGTGAACAGTTCATGCTGGGTTTTCCTGTCTAGCATCCAGGAACTGTCTTATCTGGTATCAATTACGAGGCTCTCTCTACCTTTCTGTGAAGTTGGAAGGACGACATCCAGACAGGCCAATCAGAGTATTTCAGCTAATTAGACATACCACAAAACAGTTCTACCAAAGTTCTTTTGAAATTTTCATATGGGGAGGAACAGAAAATAAAATCTTTGTCCTACATTCAGGGATCTTAGGAATGGAAGACCACATAAGCTAAGAGCCATCCTTGCTGCAGTATGAGAAATAACTAAGGATTAAGATAGTGGAGAGGAAGGCAGAGAGCTGAGAGACAGGGAATAGGGAGCTGCCTGCAGCATCCTCAACTTTGGAACCTGCCATACTCATAGCTAATACAGTGCTTAAAAATTCCAATTATGTAAGAAAATTAATTTTGACTTTATTCCTTGGTCATACAATTTGATTTGCATTCAAGGGTGATAAGTAATACAAGGTCCTGACAAAAGCAATGTGAAAATGAAGTAATTAATTAGAATTAACTTTTTTAAAAAACCTCATAATACCATATTAATTGTTCATGCCATGTGCCTCTGTATGTCACTTAGTTAATTTCAGTGTCAAATTGTTCTTCTTCTATGTCATTTGAGTAGTTAGGATGAGTGGCGAATGGAAATTAAGTAGATCTTTATAAGAGGGTATGATGATAAAGTTCACCAAAACAAGATGGAAAATATTCTCTAACTCTACTATTCTCTGATTCACTCATTCATCAAATAAATATTTATTAAGCGTCTATCGTGTACCAGATACTGCTCTAGATTCTGGGAATGTGACATGAGCAAACTCCTTCTTCCACACATCAGATGATATTAGAGGTGACAGCCTGTACAAACAAGTAGTGTGTGTAATATGCAAATGGTGGTGACTGCTAAGTGGAAACATAAAACAATTAAGAAAATATGAAGTTGTCTCTTAAGCTCCAAGTGTATTAAAATTTCATATACAGAGTCCAGGAAAGACTCATGAAGAAGGAATCTCTGGAGTGAAAACCTGAACAAAGTACAAGAGTAAATTAGGTAGCTGTATGGGGAGTGACTTCAAAACAGTCTATGGGGAGCACAGGAAGAAGTAGAGCATCTCATCAGGAAGGCATTGCCACAATGCTGATGGACTGTGTTGGCATCCTAGACCAAGGAAGTGGCTATTTGCTTATAGAGCTAATGTTTGCATGCTAGATCTGTAGCCTGGAAGAAAGACAGCCACTAAGCATGATGCTCACACTTTCAGATTAGAACAGTGGAGTTTCTGTTCATTGGTATTGTGAATGCTACCATAAGAGATAAGGCTAGGACATGTATGTTGGGTGGGCAACAGTAGTTACAGACATTTTCTATTCTAGACACTTGGTGGAGATGTAAATGATCTGCTAAACATAAAATTCAGATACATTCTATCAGGAAAACTCACTCCTTGAGTGTGGGGTGTGTGTGCATAATGGCTTCCTTCCCAAGAGAGAACAGCAACAGGGGAGGAAAACAACTTTAAAGTGGAGAGCTGTGACAACACTCCCTTGGCCAGGTACCAATGTGAATATCCACAGCAGCCATGTTGTTACGGTATGTTCTTAGCAGGATAGGATGGAAATGACCCAATAGGATTTTCCTTCAGATTTTCTGTTGTTGTTATTGTTTTGCTTGGTGTTTGTTTTATTTGGGTCTCATTATATATCTTGGATTGACTTCCAACTTGTGGGAATCCTCTTGTCTTAACCTCCCACATTCTGGAATTATAGGTTTATGTCACCATACCCAGCCAGTCATTTAATTTAAACTCACAACCTAAGACCCCCAAATACCTAGCCCATAACCTTATTATCTATTATCCTATGAGTAAAACAGCATATAATCATAATTAAAGGACATTCTACAAAATACTTCATCGATTTTCTTCCAAAACATCCAGTTATCAGAGTCATAAAAACCTAGAAACTATCACAACCCACAAGAGCCTAAGAAGAAATGATTCAGTGTAACAGCATTCTAGACAGAAGCCTAAATGGCATCAGGTAAAATATAAAGTCTGAAAGTATAAATTTTTACTAAGAAAACCTTATCAGCATTGACTCATCAGTTGTGGCAAATGCACTATGCCCATGTGTGATAATGAAATATTGTATAGTGATATTTGCCCCACCCATGACCTTGGGCTTTACAACCCAAAGAATGCCGTGCTTCCTGCCATTGTATGTGACCTCTGATAAGGAGTTGGAGAAGGGTCACATGCCCCTTCTCTCTGCTCCTGTCTGCAAGGTAGATTCGCTCCCAGTCAGATCAGAGGACGACTTCTACTGTCTACTCCATTCTGTAATAGTGAGTGTATTTCCTCAATTTATGTCTTAATAAATTCTGTGACCCATTTAATAGACTCACATGGATTGATCATAATAAAATTGGGTGTGGGTATAAGAACACTTTAGACTAGTTTTATAATTTTTAGAAGTCTATAAATATTCTAAAATATAAAGGTTAATTTTCAAAAACAAAACCAACGAGTATTTTCTACTAAAATGAAGAGAATATGCTGTCCTGGAAACTCAGCAGTAAGCTTATAGCCTCACAGTTCTGGTGGCTAGACATCGGAGATGAATGTCATTGCATGTAAACCAGGGTCAGCAGTACAGTAGCCTTTTGTCTGTCTTCCTTCTAATATATATATCTATCCATCTATCTATCTGTCAATCTATCTAATCTATTTATCATCTTTCTACTATCTATCATCTCTCGTTTATCTATCATACATATATATAAATGTGTGTGTGTGTGTATGTGTGTGTGTGTGTGTGTGTGTGTGTGTGTGTGTGTGTGATCTACCTACTGTAGTTAGAGTTTTCCTGCCTGGCCCAGTCAGGACAAATCTCTCTTACCCGCCAGTCCCACAGTCGCTCAGACCCAACCAAGAAAGCACACAGAAACTTACATTGTTTAGGAACTGTATGACCGTGGCAGGCTTCTTATTATCTGTTTCTTCTATCTTAAATTAACCCATTTCTCTTAGTCTATACTTTGCCACATGGCTTGTGGCTTACCAGTGTCTTTACATGTTGCTTTTCATGGCAGCAGCTGGCGGTGTCTCTCTCCAGCCTTCTGCTTCCTAGAATGCTCTTCTCTCTTGTCCCACCTATACTTCCTGCCTGGCCACTGGCCAATCAGAACTTTATTTATTTTAACCAATCAGAGCAACATATTTGACATACAGAACATCCCGCAGCAACCTATCTATTTATCTTTCTCCCAAATCTTACCATCTTACTTCCTTAGATTAGAACTCCTTTGATTATGTTGATCCTACCTGGATAATCTCAAACGTCCTCTAAATGCCCAAATCCTTACCTAATTGAGAAGTCATTTCTGCCATGCAAACCCAGCTATTCATAAACTCCAGGTATTTGGATGTGGGTGTGCACGGCAGCACTATGCCATTAAATTGTTGTACTTCAACTAATAACCAAGATGGATAATAACCATTAACTGCATTGCTATCAAAGGGAAAGTTTTTAGTGGTCTCTACAGCAGTGATTTGGATGAAGTTGTAAGGTAGAAAGTGGTTCAAGTATATAACAGGAGAACGGATATGGAAGTACTGGAAACAAAGCATATTAACCTTTTACACTGATCTGCTACTGTGGTGTATAAGTTAGGACTCTCCAAAGCAACAGAAACAGTGGGACTCAGACAGAGAGAGAGGTGGAGATTTATGTAAATTTCCTGTGATTGTAGAGGTTCGAAAAGTCCAAAATCTTATGGGAAAGGCTTTCAGACAGAGACTCGGGAAAGTGTCATGTTTGAAGACAGAAGACAAGTAGGCTGCAGAATCCTAGAGTTATTACACATGTGTAACCAGGAAGACTAGGCTGAATAGATAGAACGAGGCAATCTGTGAAGAACTGAGTTGAAATCACGATTATGGATAGATTAAAGACTATGATCATCTTCAGGTCAAGAGTAGACAATGAGAAAGTGCCTGCTAGTAGGTGTAGAGTCCTCAGGAAGAGGAAATTATGGAATGGAAAGTCTGGTGTTAGAAATCAATGCAGACAGCACCAAAGATTCTGACTCTGGAGGGCTAGAGAGATGGCTCAATGGAGAGAATAGTTACTGTTCTTGCAAGGGACTGAGATTTGGTTCCAGAGGATCCAATAGAATATTCTATTCTAGCCTCTGTGGGCAACAGGCATGGACACAATGTGTGTGTGTGTGTGTGTGTGTGTGTGTGTGTGTGTGTGTGTGTGTGTGTAACCACATAGACATAAGGTTATAATACAAAACATTCTAACACTGGTGATTTTTCCAGAACAGATTGGATCTCAAAGGTTTTAGTTCTTAATTCCTCCAGTAAAGGAAACACAAGCTTCCATGGAGTGCCTCAGGGGGGCACCAACATCAACAAATTACAGGACTTGGACTTGGTAAGGGAACTCAGGCAGGACCAGAGATCAGATTCTCTTTAGATATGGATATTGTCAGAAAGTGGGAACAATTCGGTAGCTGGGTAATTCAATTTACCTCTAGGAAAAGCATGCTGGAGTAAACTGTAATTGTAAAACAAAGAAGTAGCAATTTCTCATTTTGTCCAAATAAGAAGAATATTTTATATTTGAGCTGAAATTAATTTTGCCTGTGCTTAGATGAAATGATAAAGTAATTTTATTTTGTCTTCCTTTCAAGTACCATTAGAGGTTGAGGCTAATGGTCTGTGCTACTGTTTATACCCAATTAAAATATATAGTATGATTTAGCCTCCAGATGCCAGATGCTATTCTCTTATGGGTTTAACCTTTTAACAGGAATAGGGAAACAAAAAAAAAATACAAAACTGAAATCTTCAAGAAATGAGGGGGGAGGCTAAGGAATAAAAATGGCTGAAGTCGGAAATGTGGAATCTCATATTATGCAATTGGTGCTCATTTGTTTGGTTACTTCTCCATGAGTTTACTAGAAGCAACCCATTTCTTTAATCATCTCTAGGCTCCTCTTTTTGGAGAAAATCTAGCACAAAACAGGCACCTCATAAATGCAACATTTTAATTATAGCAGAAGATGAAGGGAATATTCACAGAGCAAAATAAGGATAAATATTCAAGAACAATGTAAGGGATGAATATTAGGAATAAAGAGAAAGGGACAAAGAAACTTCTGGCATTGCTTAGCATTCCAGGCTCCACCTGTATATTAAAGCCTGGATTGTTGTGTAAGAGCAATCTCTATTACTACACAGGTGCCAGCTTAACGCTAATTGGTGGCTGAACTGCAGGAGATATTCTTCTTATCAGTATGTAAGCTCCCTTAGTGGCCCAGAAGAATTGTTACTTATTTGCCAAAATGTCTTTATTATTGAGTTTATTTTTACAGAATTTACACATCATGGGAATGGCTCTGTTGGTCTTGTGTGTTGTACTGTCTTAACTTCATAGCACATGTATGAGTGCAAAGGCTGCAGAGAGGCTTGTGGGTTTTTTTCTCTTGTCACTCACTGGATAGCTGAGTGATGTGAGCTACAGGTCTTATTCTTTGTATAAGTTAGCATCTGCTTGAATGTGCACTAATTTGCATAAGGCACTTACACATTCATTATGTAGACACTCATGCCATTAAAAAAAAATTACTTGGCTACTTTCTACCATTTATTTAGCCACATTTAAAGGAAGTAGAATATCATTGATTTAATCATGAGGGTCTTGATTCAGACTATGGAACTGAGTCCAAGTTCCTCTACCGATAAAATTTTAACATTATTAAACTTTAATTTGTACAACTACAAAATTAAGAGAAGAGTATCTAGATTGTTTGTTGTGTTAAGATCAAACAAGCTTATATATGTAAAGTGTTCAGCAAAATTTCTGCTTGACATGTACTTGTGAAGTACCTGATAGCATGTACTAATGGTGTAGGTTAATAGCTCAGTTATTGTAGCCACCACACTAGTTGGATGCTTATTACTTTATCTGTGGTAGAAGGACAACACTGACCTGTCCTTGAACTACAGCTGAAGAAGCTATTCAATGTCTCTGAAAGTGAATGTCTTTCCATGCAAACCATATTCACTAATTTTCATTTCTGCAGGAACATGAGAGGATTATATATAATGTGAACATACAAATTATTACCATATGCCCTTCATATCATATCATTTTCCTTCCTTCATGCTTATCGTGAATAAAACCAGGATGGCTTTCCACAGGGAGTCCTATGCTACTTGTTTATTCTTCCATATACAACACCAAGTACAGACAAATAACTCAGGCAACTTCTTCTCCTCCAGGAAATGTCTCTGAAGATAGAAGAGCAGAGAGCTACATCATTTGGTGTTTTAGTTAGGGTTTCTGTTGCTGTGAGCAATGCCAACTGGGACTTGCTTGCAGCTCAGAGGCTTAGTCCATTGTCATCATGGCAGGAAGCATGGTGGAAGGAAGGCAGACATGGTGCTAGAGAGGTAGCTAAGAGTTCTATCTACAGACTGGTAGGCAGCAGGAAGAGAGAGAGGCATTGGGCTTGGTGTGGGCATTTGAAACCTCAAAGCCCATCCCCAGTGACACACTTCCTCCATGTCCACACCTACTCCAACAAGGCCACACCTCCTGATAGTGCCACTCCCTGATGACCAAACACAGAAAATACATGAGCCTTTGGGGACCACTCAAACTCAAATCATCATACTTTGTGGATGACATTCTGTAAAATCACCATTCTTTGCTTAGTGTTAGAGTCTCTCAGCCAAAGCAATGCAGAAACCAAGTAATATGACTCACTGTAAGCACCAGGGTATAAACAAAATAATTAGGTATATCTTCTCAGAGGCAGAAAGAATGTCTGTTCAGCACAGACAGAGAAAGCAGAATGTCAAAGCATCATTAAATACCTGTGCTAGAAACTGTGTGTCATTTCCCCTTTATGTCAAGCAGTTAAAATACTTTGTACCAATTTCTAGCCCCTGCATGATAACTCAGAATCACACTTTCAGATTCAAGGATGATTCCAAGACCATGCGAGTGTCATGAGAATGAACGTGAGACCTTTCAGGACTCACATTCTACATCATACTCCTCAAGAAAATGGATGTCTAAAATCATTTCCTAGATGACTAATGTATAGGTACTGTACAGAGTGGCCATTGAGCACATGTCAACAAAGAAAAATAGGCTCAAGAGCAATGTGGCATAGTAGATGAAGAAAAACATAATTAGAAGTGAAGCCATTTTAGAGTTGTAGACGATTTGGTAATATTCAAGAAATGAATGCTTCTAACATAATTTCCAGATATCCAGTGTGGGTCAAAGGATAGATTGTCATATAACTTGCAGCCATTGAGAGACAAGCAATAGTCATGTAAGGTTTGTTCTTTTCTTTTGAAGGAACTGGAAATTGAAATATAACACATTTGCCTTCTGTGGTTACAAATACAGTTCTGTAACATGGGGAAGTCACTGCAGCTCTTATTTTCAGAGTTGAACCAAGTATCTACAGGAGCTGTAGTCAGGGGATCCATGAGGGTGGTCCAGGATAACCTACCTGTCTTTCCTTCTTCTCAAACACCCATCAGAGATGTCTCCCAGGTCACAGTATTTCAGTGTCCTCAAGACAACCTACATGGTTGTCAAGAGGAAAACAGTTTTTGGAGCTCACTCTCATCCTATCATGGTGCACTGTTTTCTCAAGTTCTCAATTTCTTAAACTGTGGCTCATGAAAAATTTAGTAACAGAAAAGGATTCTAAACAGACAATTACCAAAAATTAATTCCAAACCAAACATGTAATAAGTCCAGGTGTTTCTGGCAGGCTTCACCAATGTTGCATCACCCAGCTTCACTGCAGTCTTCATTCTGAACAGAACAGGATGTGCACTTTGCACTGTACATGCTGTCATTTTATGTAATGCCAACAAATCCCGCCTGAAAGAGCCAGACTCAGATGGGAGACTCTTCTATGTTATGAATTACAGAGTTCTTACTCTTAAGGCTTTTTTGCTGTTTGAGAAACAAGTCTATTTACAGAAAATGAAGACTTCATATTTCCTTACCATCATTCCTTGGCATATGTTTAGATTGAATTTTTTAGAATTTTTGTGACACTTGTGAAATATCAATATGGTTTTCTAAATAAGACCTGTATAGTGACAACACCAGCCAACACGTCAGTGTGGATGAGAGAAATTTCACGAATTCCCATACGATGAAGAGCTGCAGGTGATTGATGGCTGCTGAGAGAGAGAAATGGTTTTCTCTAGGGATGAGCTCCCTGATAGGGTATATACCAAACAGTCATCATTAAATATAGGGACAAAAGCACAACTAAACAGACTCAGCAGAGATGGGGTGTGGGTGGGAGAGAAAGAATGCCTGAGTGAGCCAATAATAATGAAAGAGGAAGGGACCATGAACTGGAGAGGGAGTTAGGGGGACACAGGAAGAGACAGAAGGGGAGAGAGACAGAAGTAAGATGATGTAGATACAATATTCATATATTACATTCTCAAAAACAATAAAAACTTAAATTTCAAAATGATGTTTGGATTCTTGAACTTGAAAGTCAGTAATTAAATTTTTGTTTAAAATTAGAAAAGAATTTTCAACAACTTCTGAAATTTAATTAATTTCTGACCTTAAACATACTTCTGCCATTTTGAATTATCTATTTAAGGAAAACAAGGTTCTCATCATTGATATTTATAAAGTCAAATAATTGGTGAACTTTGAAGAACACAGATGACGTTCTATATCCTGTGGAATCAAATACATAGCCAATATTTAACTTTTACATACTTCCTAATGTAAAACTAAGCAACACACCCATCTCATTACTATGTAAATCTGCTTTTATCTTTATTAAATGGTAAAATGATATGTATGCCAACTAGTTTTCAAATAAAATTTTTAATGATTATTATCAGTAAATGCTTGATTTTGACACCTGTTTTATATATCTAGATACCCAGAATTGTGTCAAAATTTCTCAGATGAAAGGGGTTACAAGTAGAGAATGAGGACCCTGCCCTAGTTAGTGAGTGGAAGATTTGTTTACTATTGCTTACCCTGTGCTTTGACAAGTAATATTTTAACATTCACATTGACTTCTGATAAGGGAATACCTCCCCACAGCATATCTCAGGATTCTTCCTTATGACATTCAAAATTCCCAGCACAGCAATAACTCTAGCTGAGAAGGGACTATGTCAAGAGTTTAGTGGCATTGCCATAATCCTTCTGAGCAAGATTAAAAGTGATCTTTCTCCTTGATATTTTCTACTGGTCCATATGTATTTCTAAAATGTGTGTAATAAATATCCACTGACATAATAATTAGAAAAGGTGTTTTAAATGGAACCAGTCTGGCAAAATTTCCAGATGAGCTATAGGCTCCGGCATACTGAGGTCAAAGGGGGTTTCATGAGAATCACAGGAAGTTTTGCTCAGCTCAACATTATTGGATGGATAAAGAAGAGTAAACGCAGGCAACACCATCAACTAGCAAATGGTCTCAAAGTTCTGGTTTTGCTTTATGAAAAAATGAGCCAGACCTCCCAGAAGAGCTAGTGACAAAGACCTCTGTCAGAATGAGACACATTCATTTAATGAATTTTGCAGGTAACAAGCATGAAACTGTCTTCTACAGGAGTAATATTCTGGAAGGCAAGTGAAATTGATGACATCATGTTAGTTCCTTAAGCCAGGAATTTTGATTTTATGTAGAAGAGAAAAATTGAACAGCCACTTGCATCCAGAAGACACTAAGAAGAAAGTATGTGTGGGTCTTTGTTTTCAAGCACACACAGTCGCATTACAATATGAAAATGGAATGGATTAACACAATCTAGTTAGACTGGTCTGTCATATGTTACCAATAAATTGAAATGCAATAAAAAGTTACCATTTCTGGGCTAGAGAGATGGTGTAGTGGCTAAAAGTACTTGTTTGGTTCCCAGCACCTACCTAGATTCACAACCATCCATAACTCCAGTTCTAGGGGAGCCAATGGCTGCTTCAGACCTCTGCAGGCACACACATGGTGCAACAGCCATTTGTGCCAGGAAACCACACATACACATAAAAATAGATAAATCTCTTTTAAAAAGTTACTACTTCTCAGAGGTCAGAACTGATAGGATAAAAATAATTTCCTTTTGATGCAAATCATTTTTTTCTTTTGAGTCATAGCAAAGCATCAAATTTTAAGTTCAAATGAAGTTTGGCACTTCAATAGGAAGCTATGGAAACTAAACATTGCACTCATAGTATATGACAGAGGATGTAGTCTAGAGATGCAAAGAGAACAGCACAGTTTTGCTTGTATTTGTCAAAAAGAAAAGAAAACCCAAACTTCAAACTCTTATGTACTGTGACTAGTATTTCACATATTCACACATAGCAATCAGAGAAGTAAAAACATGACTGACCTCACCAGTGAGGATTATGTAAAATCATGCATTTTCAACCCCTTATCAGATGGCCTAATCCACCAGCATTTACGACCACAGAAACCAGGATGTGGTTTTGTTTCGACAGTGAACAAATTCCTAACAAGTGTCTTCAGTCTCTAGGAAGACTGTGTCTAAGTATCAGATATGAGGGCTGACAGAAGATCAGGTTCTATCTTCCTTTAAAGGGATGCTTTGATCCCCTTCAGCTATGGGTGAGGAATTGAAATCAAGGAGCATTCTGTTCCTCAGACACATGTCCTCATGCATTGGTGTGCTCATGGTGTTCTCAGAAGTCTCCATGGACACACCACATCTAGTCTTGAGCTTTATGACCAGCTTGTTTGTTTAGCCACACATTATCCAGAGGACTGCAGTTACTCAGTTCTCCTTCCAAGATGTATTTACAAGCTGCTTTGGAATTCTTTCAATCCCTGATAAAGAAAATTAAACTTAAGTGGAAACAGTGGGGGCGAGCTGGAAGAAGGCATTGCAAAAGTAAACTATGATGTGCTTAGGAAAGGGTTCATTTAAAAGACGTTAACCAGAGGTACTTTAGCAGTCCTTACACTTTCTCCACACCACGGATGCACTAACGGCCACTGAGCTGTATGTACTCAGATGCAAATTTTATGTCATAAAGACTTTGCAATGATGAACAGTGTAGTAAATGAAAGAAAAGAAAAAAACTAAGTCCTTTACCACAGACTTACAGTTTCTCACCATCATATAAGGAACCCAAAAAGAGGTCCAGGCAAGTGTTTTTTTTAACATGTTAGGGACAACCAATTTATCACCTTATAGAGCAGAAGAGTTTGTTAATGAAACATGATAAAATATTCATGGTGTTGCAGTTAGTGAGGTAAGTACAGTGTAGCTTAATAAACCATGTTTCAGCTGTCTGTGTGCATGAGTGCACATATGTGTATGTGTGCATATATGTATATATTTAAGTGTCTTTGTACTATATTGTGATGTAAAATTATTCTTCACCCTATGTCTAATGAAACAAGTTAAAAAAACTAAACTGATCTAATTTTTCACCTTATAAAAACATTCCTTCTATAAAAATTTCACTCTTGTTTTATGATAAGACCAAATGAAACCTGCAAGAAAGGAGAGAAGGCAAATTTAGTTATAGTAAATACAGTCCATGGAAGATTTAACTAATAAAAGCAGATGTATACACGTATCAATATTATTATTAGTGTTCAGTTCAAAGATGAAACTGTAGAATAGATGTCCATTGACAGACAGTGTTACTATCTTTTATTTAAAAAAATAAGTTGGAGGATAATCCAGAAGACTACTGGAAGCTTCATTTCCATACAGGAGTGAACGCATAAACCTTTTGAACACCTAGGCAAGCAAGACCTTGCAGAGAAAAGGGAAGTAGCATTTTGAAAACACTTTCTTACTAATCTGCAAGAATGTAATAAACAAGGGGCCAGAGAGATGGCTCATCAGTTAAAAACACATATTGCTCTTGCAGAAGACCCAAGTTTTATACCCAGCACCACTACCAGATGATAGTCACTGGCTATCACTTCAGCTACTGGGGATCCTCTGGGTTCCATGGGTACCTAAAATTTGGTGCACATACTCACACACAGACACAGATAATTTTTAAAAATATGTTTGAAAGACTGTGATAAACATGTAGGGTTCTTTTTAAAGTAACAGAGTAGATTCAGATGGGACTTATCACCTACATAGTATCTTGTCCTGCCATAAGTTAAAACCATGCATTACAGTTCTAGCAAAGATGTCTAGGAAGTGCTCTGTGTTCTGAGGAAGTAAATGGATACAATAAAACACATTTTTTAAAAAGTAATCTAGTATTTTATGTTATCTTCATTTCTGGCACTATCAAGTATTGGGTGAGCTATAAGAGCATGCCTATCAGATGAAAGGCAAAACTAGCTGAAACTAAAACTCCTGGTACTTGGTTGTAATCAGCATCTCAGGCAGCAGTGAGGTCATTGTCTTCCACCATCCATCTCTTCTGTGCATATGTTCCTCCTTCTGCATCTTCTGAGACGTACCAGACTCATATACACTTCTGGCAGAGAACACTGGGGGCTGATTACTTGTCTAAATCATTCATCAATGAGTGCCAGATGGCTTCCTGGAAGGCTTGGCCAATGAGAAAATACAGCTCATCCTCTCATCCTAAGACAACATTTACCCTATACACACAGTGGGCTATCAGTAAGAACTTGCTGACAATTCAGATTTAAAACTTCCTGCTTCCAGAAATACTGATGATAAAAACTCCAAAACATAGACACTTGTGCAAAGTTCTGTCTTCCCAAGTATGGAAAATAGTTTCTGGGGCAGTAGTCATAAATATTTCCAAATTTTTCTCAGACAGAATAGCTTTCTGATGGCTTAAGAAGCTTTTCGGTAAAGATGTTCAGGCAAACTCTACTGAAAGCAGTGGAAGAGCTTGTTCTTCCCGTATTTAGGGATGAGGGAAGAAGGAGGGATGGCATCATTCTCTGAGAGCTGAAGCTTTACTATTTGCCAAAGGACAAAACCAGTTGCCCACGGAAACAGCAGGAATGGTTGCCAATGAGTGACTAAGAAAGTGGTGACACTTAACATTGTTAATTCAAATGATTTGGATTCATAAAATGAAAATGTAAATCCATCTGGAAAAAAATGGCATCTGAACAACTGCACCCAGTGTAAAGAAAAATTCAAATCCACAACATTGATTCTTGGGGGAATTTTGTCCACAATAAAAAGTTGATCAGTCTGGAATCTCTCTCTCTCTCTCTCTCTCTCTCTCTCTCTCTCTCTCTCTCTCTCTCTCTCTCTCTCCTCTCTGTCTCTCTCTCTGTCTCTCTGTCTCTCTCTCTCTCTGTCTCTCTTTCTCTCTCTCATATACACTGAAAATAGACAAAAGGAGGCAAAATAGTGTAAACTAATAGAAGTGTATGTAGTAAACCTACAGGACATCTCTAGAAAAAATGAAGTAAGCAAAGATATAATAGAACTAAGAAAAAAATTGAGCTAATAAAAAACAAGGCAGAAGCATGGTAAGAAAACAGAAAAGAAACAGCAAAATAGTGCATGTAAGCCAATCCATACCAAAAATTGCATCATAAAGGTCTTGTCAGGCATGGCGATACATAACTCCAACACTGAGAAGAACAAGGAAAGATGGTTGAAAATTTCAAGCCAACCTGGACTATATAACAACAATCCCTGTAAAAATTGGTCTGAGTTCCAGTTAAGCAGAAGGAATTGTTAGACTATAATCTATATGTTATAATGAAAAACATATGGAGATATCAAAGTTGTTAAAGGACTAAATCAAATAACATACAAAAACTATTAATAATGTGGTAGTTGTTATGCATATAAAATATAAGATAAAATATGCTTTAATACTAAGAGTATTACCAAAGTGAAATGATATTTCAAATTATTTAAGAGTCACTACAGAAAAAAAGATATGTAGGCCCTCAGTTAAACATTAAACACATATAAGATCTGACAAAATATTAAAGTCATTTTTCACAAATAGTTATATATTGTTATGATCTAGAAGCATAATGACTCCTGCGTCCCCAAAAGCTAATATGCTAAAACATTGGTCCTCAGCTACAAGTGGTATTGAGAAGTAATTGGATCATGAAGGTACTGACCTAATCAATAAAGTAATCCATTAATGGATGCATAAAAGAGTCAAGGATTAGATGGGAGCATAAATTGTGGACAGTGGAGTATAAATGGAGGAAGTGGGTACCAGGATTAATTTATACTGTTAGTGTCTGTGTTAACAAACAAGAACTATAGTAAATGATCATCTAAATTAATTAGTTAAAAGTCCATGAAACATGGACTGTCAATAAAATGATAAATTTCTTGCTACTCTGACAAAAAAAGGGTGAGATACATACTGCAAATATTAAGGATGAGTGTTAACATTCATAGCCACAGACATGAAAAGTATAATAAAATACTATTGTGAACATATTTTTACAATAATAAAATCCCCAACCTAGAGGAAATGGGCAAATTCCTCAAAATACCTAAGTTGCCCAAGTTGAAAAAGTTATAGAACTCCAAGACAGTCCTATATGTAACACACAACTTATATTTGTAATTTAAAACACCCCCAGAAAGACACTCCAGCATCATTTGCCTACACTGGTTAAGTTCTATGAAATATGCAAGGAGAAAATGATAGCTGTGTGTAAATACTTTAGAAATTATCAGAGGGAGCCAGCTGATACCAACCCAGGGAAGTACATGGTAAGAAAAGAGGCCACCAATTTCCTCCGACAGCACTCACAAATAGCTAAAGAAAACAAAATCTTGGGCTCTGTTGGCAAACTCAGAGCAATTCTTACCTTACAAGATCATGCATACTAATAAAGAAGAAACTGTCCTAGGTTTTTAAAAGTTGTTTAGAATTCAAGAAATTAATTATTAAAATCTATTGTTTCCTTAATAAAACAAAATCATTTCAATAAAGAGAAAAAACTCAACATCTTATTGTGATAAATAATTAAATAAATAAAGTAAGCCTTTTAGAAAAAAACTAGCCTCCTCCATCTAAAAATGGTTTATTGGGAACAGATACCTGAACCTAACACAGGACAGGCTGTGACTCCAGGTTCAATAAAAGAAGAAGGTAATAATAAACTGGACAAGTTATCCTCTGACCTCTACTTGTAAATGAGTGGGTGTGTGTGCACACGTGCACACACACAAATTTAGAAATTTTAAATATTGTTAATGATAGATTTTTAACAAACAGTACTACATTAAGTATAAATGTGAAAATGCTGTATTTTGCCTAACATCACAGACAAAATATAACTTAAACCTTATTGTAGATATAGTATAAAATTAAAAAATACAAAACATAGGAGAAGATGACCTTTAGAGTATACAAAGTTTCCAGAAAGAGGTTAACATAAAATAATGACAAAAGTCATACATTGGAGTGATCAAAAAACGTTCTTCCATGTTAAAGAAAACCCCTACTGGTCGAAATGCAGAAAATAGCTTATTGTGGGGCACACAGACCCAAGAGCTTCATCTACAACACATGCACCACACCTAAGGGTCAGGGAACATCTCGTCTCAAAAGAGGGCGCAGAAAGACGGTAAGAGCCAGAGAATGAAAACGCTGCTGTAAGAATATGTCTCCTAGAAATGGTAGGGATGCTTCATTCATGATAGCTCAATAATGTGTCTGCTTGAACAAGAACTGAACAAGACCAACACCAACAGACATGTTAATGTAGAACAGGAAAGATCCCAAGATCCTCTTCCTAGACACAGAACTCCAGGAACTAAGGAATGCTAAGACAAGAGAAATATCCATTCCCAGGGCTGAGCCTTTAATTGATTATCCAATATGAATTGATCTGTCTTGAAATCACATACATATAATAACACTAAACAAACAGAACAAGTTGTATATATGTATTCATGCAATCGTGTGTGTGTGTGTGTGTGTGTGTGTGTGTGTGTGTGTAAAACAATAGCAACTACAAAAAATACAAAACATAGGAGCATGAATTTGATATGGAGCAAGAGGGAGAAATGGGGGAGCTTGAAAGGAGGGAAGAGAAGGGAGAAAATGATGCAATTATATTTGAATATTCAAAAAATAAAAGAACAAAGGAAATTGGGGGAAAATGTCTTACAGGGGACCTTTTACGAAAAAGGACAGGCTCACTGCCTGGGTGCCTCCCAAACAGTTCAAGCTGTTCAATAGGCTCACTTATCCAGAGGGCCTGATCCAGCTGGGGGCTCCACAGCTTTTGGTTCATAATTCATGTGCTTCCATTTGTTTGGCTATTTGTCCCTGTGCTTTTTCCAATCTGGGTCTCAACAATTCACACTCTTGCTGACCCTCCTCTTTCTCGACAATTGGACTCCTGGAGCTCCACCTGGGGCCTGGCCGAGGATCTCTGCTCCCAGACCTATCCTTAGTGCATGAGCTGGCTGTTTAGAACCTTAGGCTTACACAGGCACACTTTGCTCAGCCTAGAAGGAGGTGACTGGACCTACCTGTACTGAATCCACCAGGTTGAAATGAATCCCCAGGGGAGTCTTGGCCCTAGAGGAGATGGGAATGGAGGGGAGGGACTGGAGGGAAGGTGGGGGCAGGAGAGGGGAGGACAGGGGACCCCATGGCTGATGTGTAAAATTAAAACACAAATATAATAAATAAAAAAAGAAGGAAAAAAAAGAAAAAAGATAGGTTCCTTGATGAGAAAGCTTTCTTCTACCACAGACAGTTAATGAAGAGGCATAATGCATCAATGTATTAATGAGTGACTGGGTGCTAAACAGCAAATGGGATATCCCTATGTAACCTATGCAAGAGAATCTCCCTGAAGAGGAAACAGGAAATATGAGTCAGAGGATGAGGAGAAGAGCTGTGAAATGCTGTCTTATGGACCTGACTTGGCGGTCATGCTCACAAACTCACAGTCTGTGGTTAACAACATAAGACCTTCCTAAGTTGAAGCTAGTCAACTCCAGCATGGATGGGGGAGAGGCTCATGATACAAGCTTTTGGCAACTGATGCCTGCTGGGAGCAGGGGAAGTCTGGGGTCACTGGTGGCCCTAGCAGGTTCCCTGTGACCATGCAGGCAGTGCTAATGGCACTCTGTTGTGTTTTTTGTTTGTTTGTTTGTTTTTAAGAATGAGAAAAGGACATGAATGTGGAAAGGGACACATGTTGGGGAGGTTTAGGGGGAAGGCTGGTGATAGATATGATCAAAATACATTATACATATTTAAAATTGTCAAAGAATAAATATATTTAAAAAGAAAATAATAAATCATAGAATAGGGAAATGTTTTAATGCCATTCCAGACTAAGGAGTTTTATCTAAGAAACCTAAAGAATAAAATATGAAATTAAGAACAAATTTAAAATGAGCAAAAACTTCGCAAATTAAGATGTATAATAACAGCCCAACTCTTGAGAGAAATGAGAATTAAAACAAAGAAACCTGGAAGCCGGAGAGATTGTTCCACTTTTAAGAGCACATACTGCTATTCCAAAGGACCCAGCTTTGGTTCCCAACACCCATGTCACCTGTAACTCCAGTCCCAGAGGATCTGACCTCCTCTTCTATCTTCTGTGGGTACCACCCCCCAACACATGTATATAAATAATAATAAATATTTAAAAACACAAAAGATGAAAATTTAGAGGGTCAATAAATGCAAGTATTAATGGGGGTGTAGAGAGGAAGGGACTTTCATTAAGCTGCAGCTAGGATTATAAAATGAATTAAATTCTTTGGGAAATAATTTTGTGAAGTCTTATATAGTAAACCACACTTGAACCCTGAAGTCCACTAATTCCTTACTTAAATATTTATCCAGGAGAAATGAATATATTATACAAAACCCTTTGGATGAATGTTCACATCAGCTCAGTTGATAAGCATCCAGAAGGAGTCAATTGGATTCAGTGAGTGGCATGATCCAAGCAGTATTGTGTTCTGCCACAACAAGAGGAAACTATCCTTGGTATACACAACACACGAGTGATTGTCAGAATTACTGTACTGACTGCAAGCAGAAAATTGACACAAATTTATGATTCACTGATATAAGACTCTAAGAAAGGCAAACCTGTTTGTTGATGTTTTATTGCACTAGGAAGAGCATGAAAAAATGACCTAATCAGGAACTCAAAATAACTTTTTGAGGGCAAGTCAAATCACTTATATCATGACTCTGGTGGTGAGAACACAGATATACACAAACTTCCAAACTAATGAAATTCTATACTGAAAAGAGAAACATTTTACTATGTTGTCTTGGTTGGTAACAAACTACTTGAAAAGGTTTTGGTAATATAAACTTACGCTCTCTGCTTTCACTCCAACTCAATTCACATGGACCAATTTAAAGAGAATTAAAATGATCCATGGAAATGGTACGAATTACATAATGATAAATGAGAAGCAAAAAATATGTATTTATTTTATTCTGAAGCTATTTTATGATGTAACCAATCTGTAAGTATGAGGATATTGTTTTATAGGTTTGTTTAACAGCAAATCTAGTTGGGCACTCTATCAATGTTATAGAATTGCGTCTTAGAGAAGGCATTACATGAATTAGATGCTTCCTTATGTTCCTATTAACTTAGTTTTATCTTAACCACCTGTGAGTGACCTATCTTTAAATCATGAAAATAATAAAAAATAAAAATAAAACACAGCAATAATAACAAAGCAACAATCCACTTTGGCAGCCAAAGAAAACATCTGTGCTGAAGACAGAAAAAATTGTCTCCATTCACATGCAAAGATGGCTAAATCAAAATCAGACAGTATTAATTGATCCAGGATGCCCTAGAACTTGAAGACCTAAAGCTGTCAAAAGTCATTGTATTGTTATAACTAAAAAATAAAAAATTTAAAAGAATATCAGACATTGTTCCTGTATCTAGTGGGATGGCCATGAGGATATGCTTGCATGGCAATTTGTCTAATGCAGAAAAAGGATTGACAGCTGGAAATGAAGAATACTTATAAAAACTAAGCCAAATTATATGGATTAAATTATAAATCATTTTAAGGCATTCAAGCCAGTTGTTCTTTCTTTTAAAATGATTTTACATAACTAACTATGTAAGAGCATAAGATGCCTGTGAGTTTTGTCTAGAATTATGTCAATAAGAACAAAATCTTCAAACAATTTTAAGAGACATAGTCATCTGGATATAATTTGGGAAGGTCAAATGGTAGATGATCAACATCCTTTTAACATGTCACATGAAATAGAGTCACTGTCAGACTCTTCACAGATTGGTGTTCTTTGAACACACCTGAAGATGTTTCAGAAATGATGTTACTATTTCCTTCTGAGCAGAAAGGAAACCAAAGAAGTTAATTGTGGTTTCAAAACATTATGGCTCCAAATTAAACATAATCGAAGATCTGCCATTTCATACATTACATATTTGATTATTTTCCTTCTTCAAAGAAAATATCTCTTAAACTTTGCTGACTGCAATCTTACTAGTTTGCATCTTACCCTCAGCATGCCTCTGCTTCTATCATGTGAGGGAGGATGTCTGTCCAAACTGACTTAATCATGATTATCACCTAGGTTTTCACATGTGAGAAAGATGAAATCCCTGACTTTGTAAACATTTTCCCCAGGAACACTGTTCTGCCAATCTGGAAGATTTTTTTGGTTGTTGTAGATTTTAAGAACTAATGTTTTGAAAGCCACTAGGCATGGGCATTTTTCTAAACTTTTAACACAAAATAATTTATCCAATTTGCCAAAAACCTTAGGAAATAAGTACATCTCACCTAACAAATGAGACACATGGAGCACAGAGCAGTGACTTCATCAAGGTAAGGGAGAGGGGTCCCACCAGAATTTAAAAACCAAAATTCTACCTCCAGTGTTTGGTGATCAAAAACAGTTAGCAGTGAGGAAGTCAGAGCGACATGAGTTATAGAGAGTTCCTTATACCCATGACACTCTTACCAGAGTGGTTTTTATTTTTCCTTTGTTTTATCAAGGGCTCCTTTTCTGACTCATGAGAGCCACACAGTCAAACCCATGAAGATTCTCACTGCAGATTGAGAACATGATTGTAAACTTTCAAAGAGGACCTCCTTCATCCTAGTCCAGACTATTTCCCAGCCTCATCACCCAGCACACCTGTGTCCTTTCCCTGGACACTGTAGGACTTACCATCTCTCAGGCATATTTAGCTGTCTCCCATCTTCAGGAGTTTCTGTACTCTTCTCAAGATCAGTTTCCTCATCCCTGGTGGTCAGCCTCCCAAGAGGAAAATAAGACAATATACAATATGAAGAGGAATGACTTTGTAAGGAGGACTCCAAGTCTCAAGAAAGGACCCCACTTCTAAATTTCTAACACAGACCAAGGGTCCTGAATAACACCTCTTATTAGGAAAAAAAACAGGAGCTAACATGTGCTGCCAAGTTGCATGTTATCATTTAAATAAAAGACTAAAAATGTTAGTTTAAGCAATAAGCAAGGTGCAGCATGTTGACTCAGTCACTGTTCTGTCTTCCATTATGTCTCGTGTATTTTCGTAACCCACCCCCCAAAAAATGTCGAACATTTAGTCTTGAGTTTTGTCAAGTCTTTTGTGGATTATTTCATACTCAGAGAGTTGGAGCACGAGGCAAGGGAGAGCTCCACACTTTCAGGATCCATTTCTCAGCTCCATTTGATCACCAACTCCCACTAGATACAGTGGAAAAGTCAATGTATCAGTAATGAAAATTGTTCTTGAAGATTCCTCAATGAGTTCTGAAGCAATCACAGAAGGGCTAGAAATAGAAGAATAGGCAGAATGGAACTTCACACTTTAAACATATGTAAGCAGGAATAGTAGCAACATTCAAAACAATGGTGGTTTCCTGTCCATCTCCAAGAGATATTACATATTTTTATTAGATTATAATTAGATAAATCAGAGAATAATCCATGATGTCCACAGATTATATATCATACACTAGACACTAAACTTTGATTCAGACACACAAGGTTTGTTCCATGAAAGTGTGGTCAGTACAATTCTGCTTTATCTACAGTATTTAATCTATTAAGTTTTTGCCATATGAAAATTAACATTTTCCAATCTTTTCCTTTTATTGCTGTATATTTTATTATTTTTCAGGAAGATTATACAATCTTGCATTGATTATCATGAGTTTTTTTTTAATGTCTTTTAATTTTATATATCCACCATGGGTCCCCCTATCCTTCCCCCTCTCGCCCCCACCCTCACCTTCCCCCCAGGCCCTCCCCTCCATTCCCATGTCCCCCAGGACCAATACACCCCTGGAGACTCATTTAAACCTGGTGGATTTAGTACAGGCAGGGCCAGTCCCCTCCTTCCAGGCTGAGCATGTGTCCCTGTGTAAGCCCAAGGTTCCAAACAGCCAGCTCATGCACCAAGGACAGGTCCTAGTCCCACAGCCTGAGAGCCTCCCAAACAGATCAAGCTATTCAATTGTCTCACTTATCCAAAGGGCCTGATCCAGCTGGGGGCTCCACAGCCATTGGTTATTAATTCATGTGCTTCCATTCATTTGGCTATTTGTCCCTGTCCTCTTTGCGATCTTGGATTCAACAGTTCACACTCTTGCAGTCCCTCCTCCTTCTTGACAGTTGGACACCTGGAGCTCCACCTGGGACCTGGCTGAGGATCTCTGCATCCACTTCCATCAGTTATTGAATGAGAGTTCCAAGATGACTGTTAGGGTGTTTAGTCATCTGATCACCAGACTAGGTCAGATCAGGCCCTCCCTCGACCACTGCCAGCAGTCTACAGAGGATATATCATTGTGGATTTCTGGGGACCTCTCCAGCACTCTGCCTATTCCTGTTCTCATGTGGTCTTCATTTATCATGGTCTGTTATTCCTCGTTCTCCCTTTCTGTTCTTGATACAGCTGGGATCTCCTGCTCCCCTAAGCTTTCTTTACCTCAAATCTTGCCCTTCATTACTCCCACTGTCGTCTAGGTTGTTCATGTAGATCTCATCCATTTCTCTGTCACTGGGTGATCCCTGGGTCTTTCCTAGGGTCCCGTTTTCTAGGTAGCCTCCCTGGAGTTGTGTAGCAGTCTAGTCATCTTTGAGTTCTTAAGATACTCTTTTTGAGAAATTACCTAAAAGCCTCAATAGAGCATTAGTAATAAGCACACAAATAAGTTTACTATTCACCACTGACCTAGAAGATACATTATCCCTTGTATATATCACCATGAAGAGGTGATAGTATCCCCACTTTGCAGAAGATAAAATGGAGGCTCAGAGAAACTAAGCTATCAAGTGAGCTGTAAGTTGGTGGTCTCTAATACTTGAGTGTGTACCACAATCACCTTGTTGGCACACACAGTTGGGCTCCACCCCCATAGTTTCCAGTCTAGTGTGTCTTCAGTGGGATTTAAAAATCTGTACTTCAAGAACTTTTCTAGGTAAACTGTTGATGTTTTTAAACAAATCTGAGGACATGGAAAAGCAGAATACCACTCCCAAATTAGGAGAGCTGAAATATTGTTCACAACAGCAGTGACCTTTGAGCTGGAGCCTTGAAAGGTGGTCAGAGTTCACTTAGCAACTATGGCAAGGTCCCAGGAACCAACATAGAGGTATAAGATCTCAATGTACATATTGGGAGGCAGGGGATTGACTAGGAGACATAAGGAAGTTTTCTCCGTGGAGTATTTTATCTTTCATTGAAGTAGGAAGTCAGAAGAAAATGATGAATTATAGCAAACATAAAATTAGAGCCTAAGAAGAAAACGAAGAGATAATTGCTGTGTGCTAAGACTCAAGATGTCAACTGAATGCCTTGATTTAGGGAAAACAAGTTTAAGGACTATTGTCATAAGTATCTTCGCATTTCTATATTTCTCTAACCATCATTACCTGGAACTCCACCTGAAGAAGTTCTGTTTTTACATCTGCTTTTATTGTCTTTGCCAAATCAATTGCAACTCTCTTGATTTTGTTTTTATCCACTTCCCACATTCGCTTAGGCTTTACTCACTTAGGCTTTACTTACAAGGGGTCTTGGGTACATCCCTTACTTCATGGTCAGATTCTGGATCCACTACTGATCCACTTACACTAGTCCTCAGGACACACATTGCTGTTTACATTTGTTTAGTACTAGAACTCCTCAAGAACACAGGAATCTACAGTGGTTGTTAAAAGTTGATCTTTATTAGTGGAGACAGTTAAACTTCAAGAGCTATCACAATGTAATATTGTGGTCTTTGTGGTTGTTTTGGAGTACAGCATAAACATGTTGCACAATGCAAAACCCAGCTGCTCGTTTTTCCTGTGCAATGAAGTACAATTCTTTGGGGAGCTGGGTTTCTGGTCATTAGTATACACCCATGCTTCAGTTCCACTCTCCCAAATAAAGTCTTTGTCTGACAGATGTTGTGCAATCTTCTCCAGACCATAAGCACATCTGGAATACAAAGGATATCACTGTCAATATCCCAGTGGCATCATTGTTTGTCCCACATACTCTCGTGCATCACCATAGTCCCTATCAGGGACAAAGATTGAGCCATTTCTTGGTCTAAAAATATTTCCAGGATGTATTTTTTTCACAAGAAGATAAGAATTTCCAGTAGGCATACCCACTTCTCACCCAGGTCAGTATGAGGGTGGCTTGGAGCATATAACTTAATCACTGTCTCTCAGTTTCCTTCTCTGTGAAGTTAGACACAACATCCATATCATCTGTGTCAGCTTTCAGAAATAGTAATTTACTCTAGCTGTTAAATCACTCAAATAGCCAGATGTGGTGGCAGAAGACGTTGATGTCAGCACTCAAAAAGCAGAAGCAGGTGGATGTCTGTGAGTTCCAGGACAGCCAGAGCAGAGAAACCCTTCCTCAAAAACAACAACAAAAATATCAGTCAGGTTATAGAAAACATAGACTATTGACTAAATCTCAGTGCAAGCTTGCCATTTCTCCTCAATTTGTTGAAATCTATTGTTATGAAAAAACATTGCAGTAGATATATTTAGTTCATTGTTTACCAAAATTAGAAGAAAATCTTCTTGGAAATGGAGGACATTTGTATTGCACCAATCTGGGTGGAGTTTTGCAAGGTTAAAAACAACTTGAACTTGTGCAGGGTGTACATTTGTTTCCATTTTAATTTTTTGGCCTTCTGGGCATGCTGGGCTTAAGAAAAGTCAAGAAAACAAAAGAGTTTCTTGGAGTTTACAGTCTATAAGGAAAAATGAGGAAGTTCTACATGAGAACTGGGAATATAGTTTTAGAAATGAAAAATATTTAGAGTGTAATGTTAAAGCAATTGTGTTCTGTCCATGTTCTTTCTCATTGATTTATTTTCTCTGTCTTATCAAGTTTCTCTCTTCTAGACTTCCAGGACTTTCAATGAAGTAGATAAAGATAGCCCAGAATGAAACAAAAAAAAAATGTCATTAAATTGAGTTTATTGGTAGTAAAAGTATTGTCTCTTCTGCCATCATGGGGATACATGAAACTATGTTTATAAAAAACCACAGAGTTTCACAAAACAAAAAGCAAATCTATATACATGCAAATAAAAGTTAATGAGTTATGGGATATGAAGAAGTAATGCTGACTCAAGAGAAACTAGCTGTGTCACAAGTGTATTTGGGGATGGGAAATTCATGGAAAGGAATTTGGGGAGAGGTAATTACTAAGACCATTCTAAGAATACATGGGGCCTATAAAACATAAAGTAAAGAAATTGCACATAAACACATGTTCTGATTGTTCATGTGGATTTGTCTTAATCACATATGACCTACAACTGAACAGTGACATAGTTGTATGGTGGATATTTACAGCCTGATTGCTTACTGTTGGAAAGGAAATTTGCTTTCTAGAAGTCCTCCAATACAGAATAAAGTCCAGGCCATAGGGCATTATGCCATGCAACTGAACTAAAGAATACTATAGACATTAAAAACACACATATAATTGTAAGTTATAACTTAATATTGAGTTTGAACATACACATTCATAGCAGATACCTGTAGTATAATAGCTAGCAATCAGGAAAATAGAGTCAACCAAAAGAGCTAGCAGAAGGGTTGGTTAAAAAAATAGAGATTCAAGAGCCATTTAATTGGCTGAATGCAGAGGGCAAAAAGAGAGAATTTTCAAGATCCATAACTCAAACTGCTGAGTAAAAGATTATGACACCTCCATACACACTGAGGCATGTTTTAAGTGGGCGGTCAGTTCAGTATCAACTGCTTTTTGAAAGCTGAAGTGACTCTATCACGTTTGCTGTTGGCAGTCAAATAAGACTGTAATTTAGCAATATGGCAAGCAAAACCAGGGAGATGAATTTCTCCAGGCACAGTGGTACATACCTTTATTCCAAGCAGTCTGTCGAAGGGGTGGGAGGTTGAATCTTGGTAAGTGGAAACCATCCTATTCTATGTGGTGAATCTAAGGTCTACATAGTAAGACCATGGTTCCTTTATTTTCAAAAAAGGAAAAAGCAAAGAAGAAGAAATGAATATGATTCAGGACATATCTACACAGGCCAAGTTGGTCAGTTATATTTAAACAACAAAGGAAAGGTTTAGTTTTATGTAATGTGTTGTGAATGAGAGCTCAATGGGACTTCTACTTCTTGAAGTCTAGCAACCTTGATTACCATTTACCAAGTGTTCTAAGGTCATAGTTGTAGCTGTTTTATGTTATCAGCTGTGAATTATTTTTTTCAATACCCTTAAAGAAAAGGCAGCCTGTATGACTGGGAAGGATTATGCAGACATCTTGGAGAAAGTACCTCTCCTTTTATGGCTCTTTGACTCCATTTTAGTGATTTTGACAGGAATTGTTCCATTGAGCCTAGTGAATTTTTACTCTTCTGTGCATACCCAGCAAGACTAAGCTTTTCTATACAGAAATTCTCTGCAACAGCAATAAAAAAGCCAAGATAATCTCTCATGAGAAAACTAATGCTCCCTTAAATTAGAGAGGTCTTAAGTGCTTCTCTGTGTGTCTCTTGTATAAAAAGATTCCCTAGTGAAGGAAATATGTTTTATATTTGTCATCTTGCCTGAAAGTGTCTATCAAGTATCTGATGCACAAAAGACACAAAAATGTTGGGTATGGAGTGAGTACATGGTGTTTACTGAATAAGTGAATAAAATTTTAGTGAGTTGATAATTATTCATAATGCATCAGTTGCATAATATTTGCAGTTACACAATATTACCCAACACATTTAGTGTTAGCTTATTCTACAGATATTAATAGCTGCAACTGTCCCTCTTTTACTTCAAGCTTCTCTTAGAAAGACTGAAATTCCCATAAGAAGAAGAAGCACAGATTGCTGATAGTTAGTCTTTAATATGCATGCAAAGTCTGTATGCTCCTGTACTCAGCACATTGCTGGAATAGCTTTTCTGGACAGTAACCACAGGAGCTCTCTCTATGGACTAATGACTTTAAGGACTAAAATAATGAAATGCTAATATCAAAAGCCTATGTAAAAGTTTAGGTCAGTGATATTACTTAGATCCCTTAAATGAGACTTGAAGAATGATAGAGGTATACTTCTGTGTCTATTTTAATCATTATTATCAGATGGTAAATCATTTTAATTTAAATGTTGCTGAAGTCTATTTGGGAAAATGTCTGTTTTGAAAGTCGGGCTTTTGAAGACCATCCCTTAAAGGGAAGTAAACAATTGTAATTAGGGTATAATTAACGGTTCTAGCCTAATTAATCACACATGTTGAAAACTACTAGTTGGAGACATAAGCATGTTGCCATTTGAATAAACTGCCACTTCAGCTAGTGGCTGGCATACCAATGTTAGGTTTTTCGGGTTATTTGATTCACTATTTAATGTCTTCTACTGAACATATAAACTCAGTGATGGTTAATATAGGTTTATAAGACACCCCATCACCGTATGAGTTCCTCATAAAGATTAACTCAGGTGACCCAAAATACATTTCTCCAAAGAAAAAAGGAACCAAAGACTCTGACGACCTGCTTCCAGTGAACACCTGGTTTGCATGGAGTGAAAGAACTTAATGGAGCAGATTTTGGTTTATTGGCCTTTCTTTTCTAAAGGGGAGGGGCCATGGCAAACAGAACAGAAATGAAGTTCCTGAACTCTCTGCTAGGAGCTCAGCTGTGGCAAGGCGTGCTTTGTGATGTCTTGTCACACCATGGTGCACATAATAGAACAATAAATAGAAAAGACAAAATGAACAAAGAAACCAAATTGCTGAAAAATAACTGATGATTCCATTTAGGTGACAAACCTAAATATGATTTTCAGAGCTTGATGTATCCATACTTAAACTATTCTTACTTTATCAGAAGAATAGTAAACAGGAATTCAAGGCAATGCTTTGGTTTTTCTGTTTTGTTTGTTATATTTTGTATTTCTTAGGAAAAAAAGATCAGGTTATAAAGGGATAAATAAATATTTCATTGTGTTTTGTATACAGACATTGGATTGTACTTCCATGTAAGAAGTATCTCATAACTTTCAACCCAGGTTGATATCACAAGGATAACTAGTGGTGGCTTAGGATCCTCCAGAGTGCCTGTGAACCATGAGAGCAGCAAATACCATTTTACTTCTACGTCCAGTCTTCAAGCACTTGGACACTGGTTACAACAGGCTTCAGTTCTAGGTGCTTGTCCAACTGTTGATAAAACAAGGCAGAGCAAGGGCAGTAGCTAAAGGGCTGTTGTGATGATGTTCATGAAAGATGTTAGCTTTGAAATGGGTGGTAGCTAAGGGAGACCATGTGTGTCAGACACTAGGAATGCTTTCAGTACAACAAACAATGTGACTTCCCAACAGTTGAGCTGTAGGGTGTGACAGATAAAAAGGCAATCTGCTACAAACTCCAAGGCTTTGGCATAGACTCCTAGAAGGAAAGAGCTTCCATTTGTTAGTAGGAATAAGAAGGTGGATAAAGCAGGTTTAAAAAGAAAGGAAACGTAGTGATGCTCTTAGAGAGAAAAGTAGCACTGGCTACAAATATGTGGAGTCAGAGACAAATATGAAAAGGAAAATACACTGTGCATCAAGCTTGCCAGTGCAACACATCTCAGTCTGGCTTGAACTTTGCCTTCCCATGGTTTTACCATCCAGCTAAACCAGTTTACAATGCCAACATCTCATTTGACTTGAAGCTGTAGAGAGAGAGCTAAAGGAATTTGTAATGATTGTGTGGGTGTGCACACACATATGTGTGTTTTTTTAAATAAATACAGTGCTGATATGGCTTTGGCCCTGATTCCTAAACTCCCTCAATGGGAGATGTTGAAACCTTAGCCAATAACAGCTAAGGAGAATGTCTCTGTCACCTCCAGCTCTGCAAGCTCTTTGCACTGGCCCAGGCATTCTGAATAGAATAGGTATCACTTACTCTGTCAAGATTTTCCCATAAATCACAAATACTTGTGTTCTGTCTGTGAGGAAGTGCTCAAGTCACCCTTCAAATGATATTTAGAAGTTTGTCTCTCAGATTTGGATGTCCGCTCTTTTGGGCATCCCTGGTCTCTTAGTCTTCTCTGAATTTTGTAGCAAAAATAGTGATACATCTTATAGGAAGCCTGGGGTGAAAAATAAATAATTCAACATGGAATAAATCCCAGATGACTACATACTAACCAGAAAAAGTATATCCCTTTTGCACAAACATTTTAAAGTCTGTATTATTTCTTCTAATACTTTATAAAATATACTGTTTGCTGTAGAACTTAGCCCTTTATTGCTTGATTCTGCCATGTCTTTTTTAATAGACCAAGCAATAACTTTAGCTTTAATTGTTTTTTGCTTTGGTTTGTGGTATTCTTTGGAACTTCACACATTCAGAAATTTAATTTTCATTTGTCCTATATTTCAGATTCATGTTACCAAAATAGGAAAATTTAAGATATAGATAATTTTATATGAACTATAAATCCTGATATAGTGAGTCTGTAATGTCCACTTGGCTATGTATACACTTATCTGTATGGAATTTATATAAGCAGATAGCTTTATAGAGTGTAGTGTTCACTAGTGTAGCAACTTTGTTTGAAGTGAGCGTTACTCCCTAAAGTTTTCAAATTACCCTTCCAGAGTTAATAATTAGTGAATTTTTCTCTAAGACTTTACTTACCTCCTGAAATAAATTAACTTTTAGCTTTCTTTTGTCTAAGATTTACATAGACTATAATTCTTGGTATATGTTATGTGTTATGGTTTGAATCTTTTGTTTAAATTGTATGTTTATTAATTTATTGAGAATTTCATCAATATATTTTGATCATATTCAATCACTCCCCCAACTCTCCTTCCAGATCCATTCCCATATCCTTAGTCACTCAAATTCATGTTCTCTTTCTCTCTCTCTCTCTCTCTCTGTCTCTCTCTTCCTCTCTCTCTCTCCCTCTCCATATATATATGTGTATGTATGTATATATACACACACATATATATCATTATATATATGCATACACACACACACACACACACACACACACACACACATATATATATATATATATATATATATATATATATATATATATATATATAAAATGACTGCCAAAGACCCATGTGCTAAAAGGCTTAGTTGGCAGCTTGGTTGGAGATGACTGTAAGCAGTAAAAACGCAGTAAATGAGGACACATGGTGGTGATATCAGACCCTCGCCTCTTCCTCTGCATTTGCTTTCTGAGCACCACAGGATAAGCATCCTCCTCTGGTGGATGTGTCTGTCATGCTCTACAAGGGACCACATACCAAAACCAACAAAATTATAAGCTGAAACAAAAATTTCCTCCTTATAAGTAGATTTTCTTGTATATTTTATTACTGATGAGAAAATGATTAAGAGTTTATCTTGCTATACAGCCTTAACTCAGGCCTTAAACTCAGGATATTACTGTCTGAATCTCCACTTTAGTGCTCAGACTACAGGCATGTGTCACCTCACCCCAGTCAACATATATCTCGTGTGTGTGTGTGTGTGTGTGTGTGTGTGTGTGTGTGTGTGTAGTGTGTGTGTGTGTGTGTGTGCAGGTATGTGTGTGCCATGGCACCACTGTAATGCTCAGAGGACAACCTTGGGTATTACTCTTCTCCATCTACCTTGTTAGGTTCTCTCTTTGTTCCTAAGAATTGCATTTGAACCATTTAAAGAAACATAAGACTATATTTAAAAAATAAAGCACAAATAAGACACTAAAATTATCAAGATATACCTGACAAATGATACAATAATTATATTGTAAATAAAAATATTCAATATATTGGTTTACAACATATGAAAAAAAACCTTGTATTTTAAAACCATAAAAGAACTAAAGATATTATTCAAAATCAATGAGAAGAGTACTAATGATAATATTAAGGAAGATTTATGAAAATAGAATGAGAGTTCAACCGAGTGCTAATAATAGTTAAAAAATAAAGTAACAAGGAGCAGAAATTTTTGAGAATTTATAAAAAAAAAAAAAATGGCTTGCCTAGAAGAAAACTCCCAACTGTATAACAAAGGGCATGAAGGGCCTGCGTTGTTTAGTTTTCTAGTTCTTTGTCGCTCCTTTTTTGTTTTGTTTTGTTTTTGTTTTTTTGTTTTGTTTAACTGAATCTATTCTGGTTGTTTAGATAAGACTAAATCTTTGCTGAAACATATAAAGAAAATTAAGTGAAATGAAACATTTTCATAAAAATGTACCCTGTTTTATGCAGACCGATTTCTGGCTATGAAGACCTAAGAGGCAATGGAGCTCTGTCACTGTAAGTAACTAAAAAGCTGGAAAAAATATCTGATAAATTTTTCAGGCATTGGACAGTTTGCAGTGCAATGCAGCATCACAGAGTGAAGGAAAGAAAACAGGAGGTCACTTACAGCTTTCTTGCCTCTTTGTCTAGCCACACATCCTCTAACGTAGGGCAGAGGAATGCACGTGTGGCACAGGGCATACGCTAAATTGATACAGTGAGTCAAGAAATCTGAGACAACTGGAATTGTGGGTTTTAGCTTCAGAAAGGAGCTACAGAAGTCAACAATGATGCATCCTCAACGTTCCACAGAGGTCTATGAACATTTCATTAAATACAAAGACACTAAACTACAAGGTGAAATTCTGGGGTAAGAAGAATGGAGATACTGTATGCAAATCAATCCTAAGGGATTTTACCAGGCTGAAAGATATCCAAACTCTAGCCACCTAAAGTTGGGGCAACTCTTCATTGATCACACAAAGCATTCAGTGGTAACCCTAGAGGAGAGTGGGAGAGATGGGTCAGTGATTAACAGCTGTGGCTATGAAATCATGAGGACTGAGATTCAGCCCCAATTGTGAACTTAACAAACTGGACATCCCACAAATGTTGAAACTGCAGATCCTCAGATATGATACCCTCTTCTGGTTTCTTGACTCATACCTTGCACCCATGTGAACACACACACACACACACACACACACACACACACACACACGTACACACATACACACACTAAATCTTTAAAAATAAAAACACTAGAGGAATCCCTTCTTAGCATAAGAAATAGTGTTCACTAATATAATCTAATATTTAAAATTAGCTTCATTTTTTTCAACTAACCTCTAATTTTACTATTGATACCTAATATGGCAGAAAAGGCTAGGTATTCATCAAAATAATAGTCTATATTCCCATGCTAAATGAAGTATGATACATGCCAATAAATCAGAAAATAGACATTAAAATATAAAATAACTTGAAAGACAAATGGAAGAAATATACATGTGGAATAAATAAAAATTAATAAATGTTAAGATAGTATGTTTCAACCACCTTAAGAGTAAATGGGGCAAAACAGTACAATTAAAAAACAGTGTGTGTTAAAGCAGACTGGGCTACATAACAATGTTAAACACTTTCTCATCAGTAATAAAGTTGTATAATTTATTATATTAAAATACATTAAGAAACATTTATTGTAAATATAAAAAGAAAATCAACTTACATGGAGGAAAACTTATTTTGGCTCATGATTTTAATGGTTTCACTGTGTGGTCTTTTGTCCCCTTGCTGTTAGGCCTATGGTACATATAACATGATAAACATGTCTAGCAAAGGATATACCTCATGGCAACCAGAAACATGATGAGTAACTCCTCCATAGGCTTGCGTATTTGAAAACTTAGTCCGTGATTAGGGGTGTTGTTGGAGGTTATAAAAACCTTTAGGATGTGGAGCCTTGCTAGAAAGACTACATCACAGAGGGCGGACGTAGGGGGGTTATACCGTTATCTCATTTTCGGCTTGCTTTCTCTGGCTTCCTATGCAGTTGGGATGTGCTTTCTCAGCTTCCAGCTCTGGCATCCTGCTGCCTTGCTTCCCCCATCCTTTTAGACTCCGCTTTTGAACAGTAATCCAAAATAAACTCCTTCTGTAAATTGCTTTCAGCTATAGTATTTCATTACAACAACAGAAAAGTAACAAACACATTGTGATACAGAATACAAAATCAAAACAGAACTGCACACTGTTTCAAGAAACCCATTTCAAGTCTGGATACTTTAATTGGCTGAAGTCAGGTTCATGTGAAATACAGACCATCCAAACACTAGCCTTAAATAAAGGTTGCACTAGCAAGTTTGTGTTTCCTCCTAGATGTCTGCTCTTGATCAGTGGGAGGCATTTAACAGTTTCAGTATGTTTCATTACAGGAGTTGAGGAACTATGATCTTTCAAGAGATGGTGCTTGCTTGTTTGTCTTTCTGTGTTTCTATGTTGTGACCTATGTCTGTTTTGGTTTGATCTCCTCCAGTTTCATTTGGGGGATACTCTCATTTAGCAGCTATCTCATGAAGGTCAATCTCCAGTTCCACTCCGAAAGGACACATACAGTGCCCTGGAACAGCAGCAACAGAGAGGGTCAGGGGAGGGAAGAGGAAACACAGCAGAAAAAAAAAAATGAAGGGGAAAATATATTGTCATATGAGGAAAATGTACATAAGCAAAATTGCTTTTAAAGCTATAGTGAAGCAGTCCACCACAGGGAAGGATATGGTACAACAATGCTACTCATCTTTCAGGGGGCAGTGGGCAGAGAAAAGTGTGGGGTGTGGTGATATATTTGTAATCTAAGAAATCAAGCTTGCCTGAAGATCAGTGGACAGAGCCAGCCATAGAGTAGCCACAGAGGTCAGGCAGTGGTGGCACACACCTTTAATCCTGGCACTTGGGAGGCAGAGGCAGAGATCTGTCTGGATTTCTGTGGATTCAAAACCACACTGGGCTACACGAGATTAGTCCAGTCTAAAGGAAAAACAGCTAGGTAGTGGTGGCACACAACTTTAATTCCAGCACTAGGAAGATTGAGATAGGAAGTGATATGGCTGGGCAGAGAAAGGAATATAAGGCAGAAGAGACAGGAATTCGCTCTCTTGGAGAGGCTCTGTTAGGCCGAGAAGTTGGTGAGGTAAGAGGTGGTAGCTGTGGTTTGCTTTGCTTCTCTGATCTTTCAGCTTTCACCCTGATATCTGGCTCCAGGTTTTTATTATAAGACCATTTAGGATTTGTGCAACAGTGGGCACTAGAGAAAATGTATAATTTTCAAAAGTACAGTCCTAATGTGATACATCCTCCAATCACACTCCACCTCCTCATACCCAATCGGTGTGAACTTATCAGTGGGTTAACAGATGACATCAGCACTCTCATGATGCAGTCACCTCACACTAGCTGTCTCGGGGTCTCTATTGCTGTGAAGAGACACCATGACCATGGCAACTCTTATAAAGGAAAACATTTCATTGGGGTGGCTTACATTTTCAGAGGTTTAGTCCATTATTACCATGGTTGATGGCACGCAGACCAACATGGTGCTGGAGAGTAGCTGAGTGTCCTACACTTAGACTTGCAGGCAATACACTAGGCCGTATCTTGAGCCTATATGAGACCTCAAAGTCTGCCACCATGGCAACACACTTCCTCAAACAAGGCTGTACCTGTTCCAGCTTCCTAATAGTGCCACTCCCTTTGGGGGCCATTTTGTTTCAAACCACTCGCTAAGGACAAAGTTCATCAGCTTAGTTCACAACTCAAGAAATACATTTAACCCCCATGTTATAATGAAAGAGTAAAATAAACATACTCAATTTGGGGCACTTTTCATGAGCTGATAACAGTAGAAATATTTATTATATAACTATCCATATTAGAATCATAAGCTATTCTTTTAAGAACAATGTATTAAACAGGACAAAATGAAAGAGAAAACACTGCTTGAATCAGAAAAGAATACACAGCCATGGAACTTTATCCATCATTGTCCCGCATTTTCAAGTACTCTCATTTGCTCCCAGTGAACTCTCCTCTGTCTCTTTCACAGCCTTCTCTCTGACAATGGGAAAAAAAAACTGTCAGTGTTAATAAGAAAACAGTCAGCGAGCCTGAAAAGGAAAAGGAAATGTAATCCAAAAATGTGAAAAATGAGTGTGCAGCTGTCAGTGAAGATTACAACCTAGAAGTACGGAACTGGGCAGACAAAGGAGAAAGCCAGCCAGAAGGCAGAGACTATGGAGAAAACAGAAGCAAAGATATCACAGGTGACGTGCACTATGAAGGTTTAAGACATGTGCCCTCATGCTGTATTCTGGCAATGACCTTAGGAAAACTGTTTCCACTCTTGTCAAACATATGTAAGAAGGAGACATTGCCTGTGCTTCATACTCAAACAACAAAACAAAAACCATTATTATTTTGGAAGAATACCTGGAATATGTCCTTGAGGACTGATGGATTGTAGACACACAGCATAGAAGTATTTAACAAAGAGAAAAACACTGGAAAGTTCGGATACAACACCACCCCCCTTTCCATTGCCTCCTTCAGCGTTCCTGACATAATTAATTAGACAAGAATAAAACGCAAAGGAACTCCTACTGGCATGAGGCAATACACACATTATGTATGTGAGGATGTTACTTTGTTAGCATTCTGCAATGCCCTGTTTTCAATTTCCTCCTTTCTTTCATACAATACAGTTTTGGTTATGCCTCTGGATACAGGGTAAACTAAGCAAAGTTTAAAGCCTTGTCTTTGTAATGACTCTTCTTGTAAAATATGCCATAAAGCCATGTAATTGGTTCCTTCAGGAGCTTAAATAAAAGGGCTCTAACAAATTTACTTGTGGCAAAATGTTTGACAATAGAGGAGAAGTTGTGAAATTATACTGTACCTGCCTGGTCTAAGATCAGTTATTTACCCTTTAACCTCCAAGTGCACATATTTAGCTCTCTAGTTCTTTGCTGTTCCTAACAACCTAGAAAGGGGGATTTGTTTGTTTGTTTGTTTGATTGATTGGTTGATTGACTGTATGCTCTTTAACTTTCATAGAAACTATTCAGCCTGTATAAGATAGTAAGAAATTTAGAAATTCTTATAATTTTTATTTTTAACAATCTTGTGGCATAATAAAGTTCAAATAGCATGCTTTACCACTAAGCTACATCTGACCCCTAAGATATTTGTTTACTCTTGAATTCTTATCTTCTGATTTGGTGGCTTGTCATCCTCTGCTAACATTTTAAACACTCGTTTAAAGCTGATTGAAACATCAATTTTAAATGATTTCTACTACAATGTTTATATTGAAAATGTAGTATATTGGATCTTCTGTCAGCTTTGAGAGGCAGGGAAATCCTACTGAGTCTCACAGCATGGATGGACCTTGAGGTCACATGATAAAAGATAAAAGCAAAACTATCACAGAAAAACAAATACAATGTGCTCATCTTTGTAGACGAAATTCTAAACTGTCTTAGTAATTAAGAAACACAGAGCCAAATACAGGAGTAATAGCCAAAGAGATCAGAGAATTAGCGAAGAGCCTCTGACTACCCTTTAGTTTACCACCAAGTCGTAGTTTCCCACACAAGAGAGCTTCTTCCTGCCTAGCCTGTGCTTCTATTGTTTTCCTGATCTGCTTTCTCATTGGCTCTAAGCCCAGCCACATGACTTCCTCATCACTGCCTGTCTATACAGACCTCCAGGTCTCTATGGTTGGTCCTGGGATTAAAGGCTCATGTCACCATACTTGACCACACAGAGACTCTGCCTGCCATGTGATTGGATTAAGGGGATGGGCTACCACTGTCTGACTTCTGTTTCTGGCTCACTATGACCTCTGATCTCCAGGCAAACTTTATTTATTAACATACAAATAAAATTACATTTCAGCACAATTAAAATGTCACATCTTATATACCAAGAGTATTTCAATTCACAGACATAAATTAGAATGGAGCTTAGATCTACCTGCCTCCACCTCCCAAGTGCTAGGATTAAAGGCATGGGCCCAGCTCATTTTATTTTTTTAAACTTCCAAGAAAATTTAAATGGCTGGCATTCTCCTGAATAACTATGTATTATTTAGGAACAATTGTTATCTTTTACAATGCTGAATCTCCATAAACATGGGCATGATGTAATTATTCTATTTATTAAGATTCACTTTAATTATTTTAGTAGCATTCTATAACAACCTGTATAAAGACTTCACATATTCTTCATTTGTTTTATTTCTCTGATTTTAATGTTCTTTATTAAGATATAAAGCCCACTCTCTCTTTCTACCCTCCGTGCGGTCTCTCTGTCTCTCTCTGTCTCTTTTCCTCCCTCTCTGTCTGTCTCTCTTCCTCTCTGTCTCTCTGTTTCTCTCTCTCTCTCTCTCTCTCTCTCTCTCTCTCTCTCTCTCTCTCTCTCTCTCTCTCTCTCTCTCTCTCTCTCTCCGTCTCTCCCTGTCTCTCCCCCTCTCTCCCAAAGTTCTAGAAAGGTAAAAAAAAAAAAAAAGATATGAAGCCTACTCATAAAATCCATCATTTACTGATGGCATCTATCTAGTATACAAATAAAGTTTTGTATATTGTTCTTGTATCCAGTTATATTGGGTGATATAATTCAATTATTAATTCTACTGTTGAATCACATACTTATTTGAATTTTCAACATAAATATTTACTTTGTCTCTATATACTGATAGTAATAGTGAGATGTGTTTTGAGGGATTTTATAATTTTTTGAAATTATAGAATAATTATACCATTACCCCACTTTTTTTCCTTTCTCATATCCCACCCTTGTCCACCCTTGTCTCTCTCAAATTTATGATCTCTTCTTTTTGTTTTACACACACATGCATGCATACTGCTAAATATATAAATACTATATGGTCAGTCTATATTATGTTACACACACACACACACACACACACACACACACACACACACACATATATATATAATTTCATGGCTTACATAGTCATTTTGATGGAGATGTTGGAGAGCCCTTCCTTCCCTGAGGAAGACCATTCTACTTTCGATATTCCTCGGTTTCCTGAAGTTCTTTTTAGGGTTGAGGCCTTCTAGTATCGCTGCCTCCATCTTTGTTAACATGTCTGTTGTTCTTGTTCAGTTCCTGTTTAGGCATTTACGTAGGTAAGACTTTATGGGTGTAACTTCTCTGACATTTCTAGGAGACATACTCTCATAGCAAACTCTCTTATCCTCTGGCTCTTTCCATCTTCCAGTCCCCTCTTTAGCAATGAGCCCATTTACTGCATGCTTGAGTGCTGTGGGATGGTCCTTCTCTATGCTGTAAATGTGTATTGCTCTTGTTGGATGATAATAAAACTGTTTTAGCCAATAGCCATTCAGGATAAGGTTAAGAAGAAAAATTAAGCTGAGGACTAGGATGAAGAGGGTGGAGTCAGGCAGATGCAAGCCGGCTACCCAAGGAACAAGATGCCAAAGGACTGGTAAGAAACAGGCCATGTGACGATGCATAGATTAATAGAAATGGATTAATTTAAATGTAAAATCTAGTTAATAGTAAGCCTGAGCCATCAACCAAGCATTTATAATTAATATAAACCTCTGAGTGATTATTTGGAAGTGGCTGTGGGATGTGGAAGGACAGAAAATAGCCTCCATTTACACATGATACCAGTGCTCCCAGAGTGCTTTGTTCTGAATCTGCATTCAGCAGCTTTGCAATCCTTAGGATTTCTTCAAAGACTTTGCTTGTGAGATCTTCATTACCACTAGATTTTAGTTTGTTTTTCTAAAGTCTTTTGAAACAAAGAGATGAGAAAATAATACATGGTAACAGCCAACTCCTGACCATTAATCAAGTACCACTACTTACTACTGCCTTAGGGGAAAAAAATCTCTTGTGATATCTTAATCTGGGCTCCAGGCCTGGTCAATTTTGCTGTTTTCGATTCCCCAGAGTACCAGCCCACACTCTGTCCACAGTGTGCTATTTCTTCACGTGTCTTCCTTGCTTACTGCTGTGAGAGTGACCACCCAATATTTCCTTCTTTGGCTTCTCAAGACTGAACTTGACAGAGGGACCTGGGAGCTTAGAAAGACAGTGTAGTGCTTAAGTGTCCTTTTTTTTTTTTTTTAATACATAAATGACTGAGACAAAAGTAATCTTAGTGATAAGAATCTGTTCCTGCAGCAGTGACAGCCCACTTGTGTCTTTGGTATTGGAACATTTCTAACTCCTATTTACTTTTTTAAAATGCAGTTTTTAATTTCTTCTTTGAGATAAACAGGAATAAGTCGCTGTTTTCTTGGGAGACTGTGTTCGTTCTGTTGCCTCAACACTATACCAGTAATTCTTTAAAATATTTTAAGTTAAAAATATAATTGATAAATAAGGAAGTAAACATGAAAACAAGTAGTAGGCCTTCTTTTATGCCACCAATCAGCTCCTAAATCATGACACAGAGATTTATTATTATTTATGAATGCTTGGCCTTATCTTATGCTTCTCCCACTAGCTCTTATAACTTATTTTAACCTGTTTCTCTTCATCTACATTTTGCCTTGGGGCTTTTTACCTTTCTATCATTCTGTATGTCCTATTTTGTGTCTGGTTGGCTGGCGGCTGCCTGACTGGCCCTGGGCAGTGCCTCTCTTTGTCCCTCATTCTCTTCTCTCATTCTCTCTAGTGACTAGGTGATTCCTCCTACTTATTCTCTCTGCCTGCTAGCCCCACCTATCCCTCTACTGCCTAGCTATTGGCTGTTCAGTTTTTATTAGAACAATCAGGTGACTTAGGCAGGCAAAGCAACACATCTTTACATTGATAAACAAATGCAATAACCTTTATATAAAGTAATATTCCACAACATAAACAAATGTAACACATCCTTACATGATTCAAGTAATAGTCCACAACAAAACAAATAAAAAAATGAATGACTGAAGTGATCAGAACAGATCAATAGCTGCCATCTAGTCTCTCAGCAGGAAGCTCTGTTGATTGTTGCAGGTTGTTTAATACAAAAGAGTAACAAACATTAAAATAACAGAGGAAGAAAATAGAAAATAAAACTGCCTGAAGCCATTCAGTACAAAACAAACCAAATATCAAGATAGTTATCAGATATAGTATTGCATCACATTATGGCACATTAAATGATATTCAGGATAGTTCTGAAACAGTCATGTTCCATACATTTAAGTGGCTACAAAATCATTTAAATGACACCAAATACTCTTTCCTGAAAAATTAAAAGAAATTTGTAACATATTTTTAAAGACTCTTCAAAAAATAGCTTTCAGTCCATTGGAAAACAACTGAATTTTAGCACTTAACTGATATGCTAGAAAAATCTCTGACATGCATCATTTCAATTCTCACACATTCAAAATAGTAAGTGTCTATGTCTGCCATATGGAACAGTTGGGTTTTTAATGGGTCACTTAGTCTTTCTATAAGATTGTCGATAACACTTCTTGACTTCAAACACCTAAAGAAATTATTAGATTTTCTGTTCTCTTAGAAATGCATAACTGGAATGAAAGATACCCATCTCTCTCTCTCTGCTTTTCACCCCACCTGCTACCAATAGCAATGTCTGGGAAGCCTAGGAAGGTTGTTCTCTATATATGCCTTTGCCCATTACGTCTAACACTTCCCCAGCCTCTGAAATAAATATAAAAGAACTAAAAGAAAAAAAAAGATGAAGATACTCATGATAACAATCACAAAACAAAAACACTGGATACTTAAATAGATGAAGTGAATTCTTCCTCAATCAGCACTTGAAGGTAGGTAGCACTGTCATCTATGGTACCTTTGTCTTCAACTTAAAGTTTCCTGTGAGAAGCAATGGATTAGAATGAGGTCTTGATAACTCAGCTGTCATGACTGTACCTTTGGGTAGCTAGATATGGTTCTTGTTGCCACTCTCTTCATTGTAACCCTTTGATAATCAGAGCCAAGGTAGAATGCACATTCCCATGTATGCACTCAAATGCTTCTAGATTGTCTCTAATCTTTCAAAAATCTATCCCTCCAAGTTCCTGCTAGACCATTAGCCTTTGCCTATAATATATGTTCTGAACAGACACACATGCCAAACTCGTGCCTTATGGGAAAATTTTTTGTTACATTCATTTTTAAGGCACCCCTAAGTAAGACTGTTGTGTACTTTTAACTTACACCCATATTCACTCATTTATTCAGTTTTTGTTGAACAATTGCTCAGTACCAAATATTTCAGTAAGGTTTGAGAACAAAAGAACAATAAAACAACATCAAATTCTAGATTATTACCAAAGGCATCATGTCTTGGGTATGAAAACCATTCAAAATACCACCTGACAACAATGAACTGCATTTTGCTGAAATCTTTTATGGTTGAGTATGTCCTTATGAACTGGTGACAGTGAATTATGTATATAGTTTGGGCTAGGTCATATTATCATAGAAGTCTGAAATACATTAAATGAAACATGGTCAATGATAAATAACATTAATACTATTCTAATGGCATATCTATATTTATATAAATGTTATGTGTTTGAGAATTTAAAAGTTCCTAGTAGTGCAAAGATGAACCTACAGACTAAGCATGTGTAGAATCATGAAACTGTATCTGTAAATAAAAATAATGAATACATACCCTGCAAATGTGACTACCTCTTATAGATATAGGAAGTCTGGAGAAACAGTAAAACAGACCTTCCACCCGCAAAAGCGCACTGCCTCATCTAGTCCTGAACTCAAGCAATTCCTCTTTCTCAGACATGTGGCTCAGAGTGGTTCTCCAAGGCCATCATTGTTTGCCAGCACTAGAATGAATTGCTGCCCTGGGAAGGAAAAGAGAGATATTGCCAAAGAAGGCAATGAGCAAAGAGGAAAGGAATGCACAAAAAGAAAAATGAAGTGCAGCTAGCACAACATGTTCCCAAGGAATACACAAGTGGTTATCACTGCTCAGAGTCTTTGTAGTTTCTGGCACAACTCAAAACAAGTCAATTAAATGTAGGCGAAGGCCCTCAGTATTGGAAAGTGATTGGTAAAGAGATAAAAGATGAAGTCATGGTCCAAATAAGGTAAATTTTTTGAGGGGGAGAGCATAATCCAATAGCATACTTTTGAAAAGCAAGTCCTCTTATGGCAGGATGTGATGGTGCCTTGACAATAACTCTGAACTTCTCCAAAAGTCCTAGGAATTAACCTAGATTCCAAGATGAAAAGGTGAAGCTCAACCAAGGGGACTTCTTGCTGTCCAATCCAGACAAAAATAATCACTGAGCAGTTCCAGACCTGTAAACAGATATTCCATGACCTTGAGGAATGTTTGCCTTCATATAATAGAGAAAAAAAAATCAACTAACTATATACTACTATTCTGACAGAACAAACATTGGCACATTTGCATTTAGACTTTGCTTGGGTTTGAGAATCAAAGAATAAGATAACATCAAGTTCAGAATCATGTCCATTCTGGATATAGCAGCCATTCCTTAGCACCTAACAGTATAGGTTTCTCATGTCTCTTAAAATTCAAAAACCTTCTTTAACAAAAAAGGGGGTCAATGCAATGACAGTTAAAACCTCCCAGCAAAAGTTGGAATTGGGGGTCAGGGAGGAGCTCTCTAGGACCCACCCTTATCTCTTAGTAGATAAGCTATTGGCAACTGACAATTGGTGAAAAAGATTTTGTTTTCTTTGGAGAAATGGACACTGGTAGATTACACCCCAGTGAATGGCCACACACCCATGTGCATATGGGAATCACTCAGACTTCTGGGGGTTTTTTTGTTTGTTTGTTTTTGTTTTGTTGTTGTTTTGTTTTTTTTTAAGACTTATTTATTTATCATGTATACAGAAGAGAGCGCCAGACCTCATTACAGATGGTTGTGAGCCACCATGTGGTTGCTGGGAATTGAACTCAGGACCTCTGGAAGAGCAGTCAGTGCTCTTAACCTCTGAGCCATCTCTCCAGCCCAACTTTTGGGTTTATTAATGACAATAAAATAAAATAAAGAGGACACAAAATTGGAAGGAGGATGGGAGGGACACACGGTGAGTTGGAAGGAGGTAGTGGTAGACAGACATTATAAATATACATTGTATGAATGGATGAAATTTCAACTAATAAATATTATTTTAAAAGCCGCTTATGTGTATTATGGAAAAATATGAAATTAAGGCATTTCTCAACCTCCCTGGGTTTAATTATAAAATATCTCTGATGTCCTTTATGACTCAGCCTTCCTAATAAAGAGGCTAAAAATCAGAATGTGTTCCTTAGTGGGTTAGCTTACAATATTCACATAAATAACAATAAATTAGTCCAGATTTAGTCTCAAGGCATCATGTCTGTCCCTGGTGTAACCAGTCTTCAGCATCTCATTTTTGCGTTTTGAAAGTCTTTTGTGAAGTCTTCCCAAGATGTGGGTGTCCTTGATAATAACTGGGCAGAGTATTAATTACATGTTTTATGCCAAGAAGGTAACAATTTATTGAAAAGGTACTAAAAAGGAATTAGAGGGCACCTCATGAATCCACACACATCCACAGTGAGTGACATAAAGCAGTCCATTCTTGAGAATATGGAGTAGAAATCTTATAAGGAAATAAAATATCATTAAGTGGTTGTGGGCACTTCATAGACTTACTCTCCCTAAAACCCACATGGAAAATCTGACTTACAGTAATTTGTTAAAATAATGACACCATTTATGTTAAACACTGTCAAAATTAACAAAACCCTAACAATATAATACAACTATAAAATTCTTCTTATTTTAATTGTCAGTCTTACCTACCCACAAATAACCAATGTCAGCCCTGCATTCTAGGTGCTAAAACACTCATTTTATAAGATATGTTTACTGATTCCCTAAACATCCAGATCCTAATTAAATAGCAGGTATCTTTTCCCATTGGAGGTAAGAAGGAATTTATGAAATGATTTATTTTAGCCAAAACCAAAATTTTCTCCCATAGATGTCACTAAAGTAATGACAAAGATCTACTATGAAAAGAAAAAAATTAATAAATTTTTTTTGAGCTGAGGATCGAACCCCAGGCCTTGTGCTTGCTAGGCAAACGCTCTATCACTGAGCTAAATCCCCAACCAAACAAAAACATCTTAAAGGTAAAATAATGAGTTTTTTTTCATGAGGAGCTAATTACAGTCATGCTTCCTTCCTTTATCATGAATATTGCATTGTTGGAGCATCATAGGCTACTCCTTCAAGGGGAGAGAGGACCCCCAGTGCTTAGCCCTCACAAATGTCAACTATGAATTTCCACTTTAAAATCTTGAGTTCCTCCAACTTTTAGTAACTGAAGAATGAACATAGGCAGGTTAAAAATAAGATTATAAGCTAGCAGGCTATTAATAAGTATATTGACAATATCTTTGGCTGTGAATAAAGAAAACCCTAAAAATATTTAAGCACCTCGTTAGTCTGTTCTATTGCTGTGAAGAGACGTCATGACCATGGCAACTCCTATAAAGGAGAGCATTTCACTGGGGACTTACTTGCAGTTGTAGAGATTTAGTTCATTACCATTATGGTGAGAAGCATGGCAGCATGCAGGCAGGTTCTGGAACAGCGGAGAGCTACATCCTGATCCATAAGCAGAGAGAAAGAGAGTCTCTGGGCTTCACATGGGCTTTTGAACCCTAAAAACCCACCTTCAGTGACACATTTCCTCCAACAAGGCCACAGCTCCTAATCCTTTCAAATAGTGCCACTCTCCGGTGACCAAATCTATGAGTCTAGGGGGGCCAATCTCATTCAAACCGTCACAAATACTAAGAACATTTATTATCTGATGGGAGAAGAGAAATGTGGGAGAAGTTGAGGTTTCAGCGCAGATTGTTTGAGCTTTCTAACAATGGCAACAAAGCTCATAGGTTTTGTCATCTCTCCACAGGTCCTATGGCTGACCCTAAATTGAATGCCCATTCATGACAAGAAAAGTATTCAGAAAAAAAAGATAGACTGTCCTCTCATATGGATATTTGTCAGGACTAAAAGAAACTGTATACCAGAAACTACATATCCATGATGGCTTCCCCTCAGAACAACTATTTACATTCTCCCTTGGAGTTGAAACAGGAAGGAGACTTCATAGGGAACATTTCACACCACAGCAAATGCTGGTGTTGTTAATGAGCAGTAGGGGGTGTAGATAGTGATTAATGATCAGAAGTGTTGCTTTACAGGAACTGTAACTGCCTTACAACTGAATGGGCTATTTTAGGAGTAGAGGTTCACAATGGTGCTAAGGAGGAGATGCCTAGAGATTGATATAATAACTCAGAGAAATCAAATGAAGAGTTTTGCTTTAGTTTAAATTATTTATAAAATGAGATTAGATATTAAATCAAAGGTAATGCACAATTTTTTAAATTATTTTAGTTTAATTTTTTCATACATTATTGTTTTTGTGTGTCCCCCTCCCCCACCTCCTTCCAGATTCCTCAGCTCCCTCAGCTCCCTCCTTACCTAACTTGATATTAGTTCTCTCTCACTCTCCAAACACAAAACAAACACAAAAAAATGAGACTCAAAACAAACAAACAAATGAACAACAAAAGAAAAGAACAGTAAGAAAAAAATACCCAAACAAAAAGCCCATCATAAAACAAAACAAAAACATGGAGTCCATTTTGTGTCAGCCAGCTACTCCTGGGCATGGGGCCTGCTTTGGAGTGTGGTTGATAGAGCCAGTCACAATCAGGGATCATTACAGAGAGGGAGCAAAAAGACTGTAAGAATCAGAGAAACAGGGAGTTTGTTATGAGACTGTGTCTCCTAGGAATGTCAGAAGCTACACCCATGAAGTCTCACCAACATGACTGCCCAAGGACAACAGTAGGTATGCAAATGTGGATGGGTAAAATCTCAGGAGACCTCAACCTTACATATACAACTTATAGACAACTAAGGAATCTGAGAGCAAGAGAAATAGTCTTCTCCAAAGGAAAGCACACTGATTGGCAAGTAGTGCTTTTGTATTTAGGGGTGTGTGCTTGTGTGTATGTGTGTGTGTGTTTGTGTGTGTGTGTGTGTATACACTTATATGTATGTGCAGCAATAATAAAGAAAAGAGGGTGTGTACTTGAAGGAGAGCAAGGAAGGGTATATAGGAGAGTTTGGAAAGAGGAAAGGGAAGAAGAAAATGATGCAATTATAATATCAAAAGAAGAAAATAAATATTTTTTTTAAAAAAAACTGAGGAAGGTCCATTCTATCATACATATTGGCAATCTATGGAGACTTGGAGGTACTGTGAATGAATGAGCAGATTTTGTTTACCTTTACTGTTTGTATATTCAAAAATTCTCTATAACCCAAAAGAAGAAGAAATACATCAATGCAGTCTAAATGATAGAAATACTGCTAGAGGAACTGCCAACTCTGAGTTCGAGTTACTTTACAAAGCTATGTTCATAAAAACAGAATTGAATGGACATAAAAACAAACATCTTCATCAATGGATTGGAGTTGAGGACCCAATGAGCTAACCACTACCATTCTGCTACATGAACATAGTATCCAACTGACATCTAAATGTGTGTCTCTTTCTATATAGTAATTCAGCTCTCAACCTCTTCAAAGATAGATCTCTGTGCAGTGGGCGGCACTATGGCTCAACATGCCAAGAGTGCCAGTGGAGTACTCAGTGAGGACCCTGACTCAAAAAAAAAAAAGATGGAAAATGACAGAGCATACATCACACAGAGAGGAGAGATTATTAAGAGTGGCTTTATGATAATGATATTTAATATGACAAGTTCCATGGAATGGACAAATTCTTTGAAAGACACAAATGCTAAAGTTCATTCAAGAAAAAATATATGAGGCAGGCATTGTGGCATACACCTTTCATCCCAGCACTTGGGAGACTGAAGCAGGTGGGTCTCTGAGTTTGATGCCAACCTGTTCTACATAGCAAATTCCAGGCCAGCCAGAGTTACATCATAAGACTTTTCAAAAAGAAGGAAGGGAGGGAGGGAGGAAAGAAGGAAGGAAGGAAGGATAGATAGATAGATAGATAGATAGATAAGGAAGGAGGAAGGGAGGAAGATGAGATTAAACAAATGTGGTTGGGCATGGTAGTGGATGTCTACAATTCCAACTTTTATGCTTGGGAAACTGAGATAGAAGGATTGGGAGTTCAAAACCATCCTAGTTTACATATTAAGACCCTATCTCAGAGAATCTTTTTATTTTATCTATCTTATTTTAGTGTGTGTGTGTGTGTGTGTGTGTGTGTGTGTGTGTGTACCTACACATGAATGCAGGTGCACACAGTGGTCTGAAGAGGGAATCAAATCACCTGGAGCTGCAATTACAAGTGGTTGTGAGCTGCCAAATATGGGTACTGGGAGCAAGATTTGGGTCTTCTACAAGAACAGTGCACATTCTCAACTGTTGGCCATCTATCCAGCACCATATGGACCCAGGCTTGAAGAAAAAGAAGAAGGAGGAGGAGAGGAGAAGGGGGAGGAAGAAGAAGGAGGAGCAGGAGGAGGGAAGAAGGAAGAAGGAAGGAGGAAGAAAGGAAGGAGGAAGAAGAAGAAGAAGAAGAAGAAGAAGAAGAAGAAGAAGAAGAAGAAGAAGAAGAAGAAGAAGAAGAAGAAGAAGAAGAAGAAGAAGAAGAAGAAGAAGAAGAAGAAGAAGAAGAAGAAGAAGAAGAAGAAGAAGAAGAAGAAGAAGAAGAAGAAGGAAGAAGAAGAAGAAGAAGAAGAAGAAGGAAGAAGAAGAAGAAGAAGAAGAAGAAGAAGAAGAAGAAGAAGAAGAAGAAGGAAGAAGAAGAAGAAGAAGAAGAAGAAGAAGAAGAAGAAGAAGAAGAAGAAGGAAGAAGAAGAAGAAGAAGAAGAAGAAGAAGAAGAAGAAGAAGAAGAAGAAGAAGAAGAAGAAGGAAGAAGAAGAAGAAGGAAAGAAAGAAAAAGAAGAAGAGGAAGAAGGAGAAGGAAGAAGGAGAAGGAGAAAGAAGGAGAAGGAGAAGGAGAAGAAGAAGAAGAAGAAGAAGAAGAAGAAGAAGAAGAAGAAGAAGAAGAAGAAGAAAGGAAAAGGAGGAGGAAGAGGAAAGGAGGAAGAGGAGGAAGAAGAAGAGGAGGTTGAGGAAGAGAAAGAGGAGGAAGAGGGAGGATAACCAGAGAAATAAATAACATGAAAAGCTCTATCTTTATTAAAGAAATTGTATTTGTAGCTTAAAATTTCCTCTAAAGGAAATGGATTCTTTTATTAATTCAAATAATATTTAAGAAAAAAAATAATACCAACATCCCACAAGCTTTTTCATACATTTAAATACATTTGCCAACTGATCTTATAAAAACAAAAACTTACTAATGTCAATTCTCCTTCAACTCTCACTTAAATTCAGTTCAATACTGCTCATAATTCCAGTAGATATTTTTAATAAGAATCTACAAATGAAAATGGAAATAAATGTACAAGGCCTAGAAAATCAAGCCAAAACAAAGTTGAAAGAGAGGAGGAAAATGAGAGAACTCATGCTACTTGACATTATGCATTATTGTAAAACTAAAATAATTAAAGCAATAAGGTACTGATATAAATATGGACAGAAAACAATAATTTATATCCCATGACTGGTTTTAGCAAAAATTCACAGAAAATACAGAGGAAAGAGTTTAATTTTTTCAAGAATTTTTATTTGGGATTATTGGATATCCAGATGAAAACCAAAAGAAAACTGTTTATATCCCCTGCCATATGCAATAATTAACTCTGCTAGACTTAAGCATAAAACTTAAACTATAAATCTACAGAAAAACACAGAAGAAAATTGTCATGATCTTGAATTAAATGAAAATTTCCTACCTAAAACACAGAGTCACATTTAATATTAAAAATAGTTTAAATTTTTGATCTTAAGAAAATTTAAAACTTCTGTTTATAAGAGATAGTTAAAATGAAAAACGTCAGACTAGGGAAAATATAATTATAAATAATATACTGGTTTGTATCTAAGATATATAATCTTAAAATACAGTAATCAGATATTTGGACAACTTACCAAATGACAAAAATGATAATACATACATGAAAAGGTACTCAAATTTATTGCTCATAAACCACAGTGAATCAAAACAGAAATCACAAATTATTGGCAAAGAAATGAAAGAGCTTGATTTCTCAAATACTGCTGGTCAAACTATTTAATGATAATTACCATGCTGGGAATTCAGCCATTTCTGTAACTGGCATATACCTACCCTATGATCCATAAATTTCATTGCTGTAGAATATTCCTTTTGTACACTGTAAAGACTTGTCACTCAAATTGGTTTAATAAAACACTTATTGGCCTGTAGCCAGGCAGAAAGTATACATGGGAAGATCAAACTGAGGATGCTAGGATGAAGAAAGGAAGAATCAAAAGAGATGCCAGCCAATGCTGAGGAAGCAGGATGTGTACAAAATAAGGTAACAAGCCATGGGCCATATGGCAAAGTCTAGTGTTAGCTAGTAACCAGCCTGAACTATCAGCCAAGCATTTGTAATTAATATTAAGCCTCTGAGTGATTATTTGAGTGTGGCTGTTTGGCAAGAAAACTCCACCTACATTCCATTGCTCAGTATTTCTCCATGAGAAACAAAAGCATGTCTACAAGACTTATACATAATAATAGCTTTACTTGAATGGATAAAAACTAAGGTGATTTGATTTTTTTTTTAATTAACAGGTAGAGGTGTATATTTTGGATGACCCAGGCAAGGAAATGCAGCTCAGCAATAGAAGGTATAAATTGTTGACATCACAAAAATGGATTTATCTACAAACAAGCATGATAAATGAAAGAAGACAGATGAAAAGGTTTTATTTTTTTCTATTCCTGTCAACATGGAATAGGAAAAGCCATGGTTTCATTGTATGAATTCCCTCTTGTTTGTAGTTGGGAGGTATTTCTCACTCTACTGAGATGTCCTCATTGTTTAAGGCTTCTAGTATATCAATGCATGAGAACTTCACAGAGCACTATATAGACTTCATGGACTGGGAGAAAAAGAGAAGAAATGGCCAGAATTGTTTCATGGGCATGCTACCAATGACCTTCCCACTAGGTCTCATCCCTGACAGATTTTACTATCTCTTCATAGTGTCAAAGACCAAGATTTAATGAACGGATCTTTTAGAAGACATTCAAGATACAACAATATCAGACCCTTAGATCTTATTCCTCCCAAACAAGGATAGAGACAGTTAGTCAGCACTCTGAATTCCTGAGTTTGCTCAAAGTTCTCACAGAAGTTCTCTTTGCCCATTGTGGATGCTCTGGGGTGTTCCAAAGCTCGGGAGTTAACTGCTAAGGGAAGAGATCTCAGTCTCTATTTCCTAAACTGATTCTTAATTTTCACAAGTGTTGTTCTTGAGTCTCCCTTTACCTAAGAGCAGAAAGGGAGAGAGAGAAGACTTTTGCCTATAAATATTTTACTCCACAGTGGAATAGACAATTAGATGATTATTCAAACAACTTTTAATGTGTATTGGGCATTTCTCAGGACTTAGAACATCCACATTTGACTATAAGAATGAGTTTTATAGTATTAGCAAAAGTGGCATTCTCTACTTTTGTCTTTGATCCATTGCAGTCTACAAGGAATGGATTACAATGTTCTTTCTCATGTTCAGGTTGAATAGCAATACCCAAAGAGCACATAGAAGGAGACAGAGCTCCTAAATAAATATATAGATCCCAAACCCTTTACTCTAAAACTGGACCATTTTAACACTTATGTAAGCAGAAATGGACATCGGTTTTTTTCAGGTTAACAAAGTTTTTACATTTTTCCTATTACAGTAGTTTATCTACCACAGCTAACACAAAAGTTGGTACTAAAACAATTACTTTTAACAAAGGCATTTTATAATTTGATGATAAATCTGGAAGTAGTAGTAGAGCTAAAAAGAAAGAAGATTCATTTTATGCAGTGATACAACTCAGCTCTTACTTAGGAGATAAACTTGCACATGTAATTCTAGGGAAATTGAGTGGGAAGACTGTCATTATGTAAAAAATAAATACATTAAAATATTCATTTTAATAAATGTTTATTTCAATTAAATAAAGACATTAAGTAAAAAAAAAATTTAACTGGTGTTGCTGAGGAAATCAGACCAGGAAAGAATTTCATAGTTTGTTCACATAAACAAAAGTGAACAGAAATAATCTAGAAACATTTGCTCTCAAAATTTATAAAATCCAGCTCTCTCTGGATCCTGAACAACAAGGAATTGATACGATCAATATAGGTTCAGAAACACTTTATTGAACAAGAAATTTTGTGTTCCACTTGAGACTGAAGGCTAGATAATGTATTCTGCCCCCACCCAATATGGGTTCAAATGGTTTCAGATAATTTACGTTAATCTGAGAAAAGAGCAGAGAAGAGGCCACAAAAGAATAAAGCTAACTAAGAGAAGACTTTCCACTGCACTTCTTGACCCATACAACTGATTGAAAGTAAGCAGACAAAATGTTCCACAGGTGTTTAAGACATTGTATTGTCAAGGCAAAAGTATACACCTCCTACTTCTTGGGGCTTCAAAGAAGCCACAAGTGTCCAAACTCTGTAGTCAGATTTTCTTTGAATCGCCAGATCCCAAATAATGACACAGAGACTTCTTATTCAGTATGAAATCTTGGTCTTAGCTTAGGCTTATTTCCAACTAGCTCTTATAACTTAAATTACCCCATTTATATTAATCTAAATTCTGTCATGTATCTTGTTACCTCTTCTCCATACTGTACATCTGACTTCCCCCACTGGCGAATCCTACCTCTCTTCTTGAAGAGTTCATATCTTTCCCTGAAAGTACTGCCTATCCTTTCCTGCCCAGCTATTGGCCATTCAGTTCTTTATTAAACCAATAAGAAGGTGCCTTGGCAGAGACACATCTTCACAGTGTACAAAAAAACTATCCCATGACAAAATTCAGCTGAGCAGAAAGTTGTGACAAAATCTGAACAACCCAAAATGGGCATAGCTCCAAGTCTCACTGGAGATGTGGCCATGAATGAAATGGAGAGGCAGCATCTTTCCAGACATACAACCAGAAGCCCCACAGAAGTGTTACCAGGATTAGGAACCTCAAGAGCAAAGAACCCTTAAAACATCTCCCCATTGTAAGCCAGGCTGATCCAAGGCCTTTTCAGAGTCCCTGATTAAAGGACAAAAGAACCTAGCTCTGTGTCCTTGCTCAGAGGCAGACTTGGCTAGGCCAGTCTGAGGCTGGGGCCAGAGCCTCAAAGGAATTAAAATTTTAATTCCTGGGAACTTGGCATTTTCTCCTTAAGTGACTGGTGTTAATCATTCCAAAGTCATTATGCACTGTCTCTTACACCCGTGAGAAATCTTGTGTTCCCTTGAACAACATGGCTTGACTAACCCCCTGCTCATTTCATCCCATTGTAAGATAGCTTTCCATTGACTCTGTTCTGTTTCTTCCCTGAAAAGAGTGTATAAGATGCTATACTTATTAATAAACTTGTTTGGCCTAAAATGTAACTTGTGTAAAACCTTCCAACTCCAGTTTTCTATCTTCTTTATCTTCTCATCTCCTGGCCCTGCCACTTAGAACCTTGTCACTAGAGAACAACCTAATGGCCTATGGCTTCATCAGATCCAGCTACCAGACACTGCTGTGTTATCACCCGTTCATTTATAATCCATGGGTTTTGTCCCTGATCTATCTTATGCCCTTGTCTAATTTTTGTATATTAAGTATGATGTAGATAACTTGTCTTTTTAGTTTGTAGTCACTGGACCTTGAGAAGTAGATCTTGACCTTGTAAAGTGGGGAAAAAAGAAAGAATTTATCCTAAAGGTGACAACCTCCATCTGTGGAATCCCATCAGTAAAATGTGTGAGATGAATATTTGCTGACTTTTATGGAAGATACTGCTAGCAAGTCAAACCCACATCTCTTTTCTTTCTTCTTCTTAGGAAAAAAATAGGTGTTTTCTAGATCACTTTACATGTAGGTGGAATTCTAGCAGAGACTGTGTTAAGTGGAAGTAGCTTATGGCACTTTGAGACTGCTCTCCTTTTATGAGCTCAATTCTATCCCCTCAAATTCAAAGGTTTAAGTGCTGATTGTGTTAAGAGGAGGCTTTTAGGGTGGGCTCCAATCCAATATAACTGGTGTCAGAAAAGGGAAATTTGGAAGTAGAATGAGACACCAGGAATGTGTCAATACAGAGGAAAGAACGTGTAAGGATTCAGTTGAGAAGTGATTATTTGCAAGCCAAGCAGAGAGGCCTCACTTGAAACCAAACCTGCCAATACCTTGTTCTCAGGATTCTAGTCTTCAGAACTCTAAGGAAATAAATTTTTGTTATTTAAGCCACCCAGTCTGTGGTACTTTGTTATGGTAGCCATAGCAAAGGAATACAGCTCGTAATTCCTAGCATGTGTCCATCCATGCTTCCCTTTTTTTACTGGTGGCATGGAGATGACTCTCAAGGTTAGCTGCCATGTGCTGCTAATGGCAAAGTTCCAAACAGAAGGAAATCTGTCCAAACCCAGAACAGCCACATTACACAGGTGAATTACACAGGTGAATATGTTTTATTATAAAATAATGCTTTATTGTACTGACCTACCAAAATGCAAACACGACAATTGGACTCCTGGAGCTCCACCTAGGGCCTAGCTGAGGATCTCTGCATCCACTTCCATCAGTTATTGGATGAGAGTTCCAGCATGACAGTTAGGGTGCCAAGAAAGAGGAGGGACTGTAAGAGCATAAACTGTTGAGATGAAGATTGGAAAAGCACAGGGACAAACAGCCAAACTAATGGAAACACATGAATTATGAACCAAAAGCTGTGGATCCCCCAACTGGATCAGGCCCTCTAGATAAGTGAGACAATTGAATAGCTTAAACTGTTTGGGAGGCACCCAGGCAGTGGAACCAGGACCTGTCCTTAGTGCATGAGCTGGCTGTTTGGAACCTTGAGCTTACACAGGGACACTTTGCTAAGTATGGGAGGAGGGGACAGGACCTGCCTGTACTGAATCTACCAGGTTGAGCCGAATCCCCAGGGGAGTCTTTGCCCTGGAGGAGATGGGAATGGGGGGTGGCTGGGAGGAAGGGGGGGGGGCGGGGGCGGGAGGGGGGAGGACAGGAGAACCCATGGATGATATGTAAAATTAAAATACAAATATAATTAAAAAATGAAAAAAAGAAAGGACTTAAGCATCAAAAAATAAATGCAAACACGTATTAGTTACAGTAGCTGGCAACACACTCAAGCGATGCATGTTGAAAGGCTCACAATTCCCTTTTCTCTCCAGTTCTCTTCTTGGTCACTGTTGCCAGGGTGTGCATATATTTTTCACCTCTTAGCAAGCTCAGTGGGAATATGATCGGCTGCTTCTACACACTGGATTTTAAAGTAGGATATTTAGCTCTTCCTGTCCACACTGGAGATTTTAACCACAACTCTGGGATATAGTGAATTTTCTACTCAATATTTTGACTAACATATTTCAAAAGTAGATTCTTAGGGGAAAAGAAATAGAAAATTCACAATCATATTAATAAAAATGTATGCCAATATTCTATCAATCAAGTGATAAAATTCCATTATTCAGGAAGAAATAAGGAGGTAATCTATTTAAAAAGATACTATTTCTAAGGGAGCAGAGTGGTGCAGACCTTTAATCCCAGCATTCAGGAGGCAGAAATAAGGAGATCTCTGTAAGTTTGAAGGAAACCTGGTCTACATAAACAGTTCTAAGACAGTCAAGTCTATATAGGGAAACCCTGTCTCAGAAATCAATTAAATAAATAAGTAGCAGGATATTATTTCTGGTATAAAAACTACAATTCAAGCTAGGCAGTGGTGGCGAATGCCTTTAATCCCAGTACTTGGGACCAGGGGCAGGTGGATCTCTGTGAATTCAAGGCGAGTCTGGTCTAAAAAGCTAGGGCTACACAGAGGGACCCTGTCTCAAAAAAAACAAAAAAAATATATACATTTCACACAATTATATTATATTCCCAGGACTGGAATATAAAACTATAATCTAGCTAAGTAATATTAAGGATTCTAAGCTCAATCAATAAGATCCCTTCATCTTCTTTTCTTTCCATGGCCCTTAACAGCTAACGGAGAAGATGAAACAGCAAGGTTGGCTTTATGCAAATAATACACTTAGTGAATTCACATAATAATCCTTGCCTTATCATGGACAATGATGGCCATGGAGTAAATTATATCAAATGTCTCTTTAGAAATTTGTGATATATATCAGAGCATTGGTTTTTAAATTATAGCTAGAGATTAGGACAAAGGCTTACCCTAATTAGAGTATAACTAAGCACCAGTTTGTCACCAAAGGAAAATTAACAAAACAAAACTGCTCAGGCAATAAAGTAAGGCCATGAAAATATCATCTGACAGTGTGATAATAGATTAATACTCAAATGTCCAAAAACAAAGCCAGCCGTGAAAATAAACCATGGACAATGATAGCTCATTAACCAGACTGACCTACAAATGGGCAGAGACACTATGACATATCTCAACTCTATCTAAGCACAATGTCAATATGTCACAGTTTGTCCTAGATGATCATGATTTTTTCAAAAATGTTCTAGGACGATAAATTTTATAGGCACCTTATTCGAAGGATAACTTTGGTGTACATACTACAAGGAGACAAGAAAGGACTCTTATCAAACTCTAAGTATTGTGTTAGCTACAGCCACTTTCTTCACTCCTAGAATAACCAGGTCTTTTTCCTTGTCTTCCTAAGAGCAGTGTATTAGTTAGCTAGTCTACTGTAACAGAACACCACACACCAGGTCACTTAAGCAGAAGATTCATAGTTTCCACAGTTAGGAGCCTACAGAACCTGAGGAAGTCCCCACTGTCTGCTTCTCACAATGCCTCCTTCCCTCCCTGACTAATGGTATCCACCTACCTTCCTGTAACTTCGCAGCTTCGTGTGTGTGTGTGCGTGCGTGCGTGCGTGCGTGTGTGTGTGTGTGTGTGTGTGTGTGTGTGTGTTGACTCATTTCCTCTTATGAGACAATATAACCATTGCATTGGGACCCCATCCTTATTTAACTGTAACAACCTCCTGAAATCCCTGCCTCCAAATACAGTCTCACTGAGGGATGGTTTTGAACATATGGAGCACACAGTTGAGTCCACACAGGTTATTCACTTTTCATTATTCTTTCATTGTTTTCCTGCTATATGACCAGGGCCAAATGGAAAAGCAGGTTAATTACATAGTTTCTGAAATTTGTTCTTTGGCTGCTGCCAGGGCAACTGACCAGTGTAAGTCAGGAAAAGCTAGGACTGTGAGCAAGAACCTGTGTGTTCCTATTGGTGGTGGTCTTTTATTTACCAGCACGTCTGATCAGCCAAACACAGAGCTGAGAGATAATGAATATTTTTTTTGTCTCAAGAGTGATTGTATGAGCTGGGGGATTTTGTGATCTCAACCCTGCTACATCAGCAAACTAGGGTGGGTCTATTGGAGGTCCACATTAGCTCACTTAAGAGACAGTATGGTACAAGCTCACTTCTTATTTAAAGGCAGACCATAACTGAAAACTGGATAGCTACACAGTGTTGAACACTTCTGTTTACTTTACCAGTGTACAAATGGCAGGTATTCTAAACTGATGCCTTATTCTTCTTCACAAAGTGAATTCTCTCCCATCCATACCTTGTTGCTGAGGTCCATTCTCAACTCTACCATAATTACCTTGAAACATAACCTCTGACACAAATAAACCTTTTTTTTTTAGACAGGATTTCTCTGTGTAGCTTTGTACCTTTCCTGGAACTCACTCTGTACAACTCAAACTCACAGAGATCCACCTGCCTCTGCCCCCCAAGTGCTGGGATTAAAGGTGTGCACCACTGCCAGCACAAATAAAATTCTTATAGTGATTAACGAATTACCACTTGTAGAAAAAGGAAATGCTGGATATTAAAAAGCAAACTCAGAAAACGTAAATCCATCCCTACTGGAAAAAGGAAGAAATTCTTTTTTTTCCATTTTTCTTTTTTTTTGTAAGGAAATTTTTCTTTCTCAAGAATGGAAGACACAATAGCAGTAATAGTATTTACTATACAACTATGTGACAAAAATCCAAGAACTTTACACATTATTTTGTGCAAATATATGAGCACAATATGAGAACATGGAATAAATATTTTCTTTTTTTTTCAATCCCCATCAAAATCCCAACACAATTCTTCACAGACTTGGAAAGAACAATACTTAACTTTATATGGAAAAACAAAAAACCTAGGATAGCTAAAAGAATCCTGTATAATAAAGCAACTTCTGGAGGCATTATGATCCCTGACCTCAAGCTCTACTATAGAGCTATAGTAATAAAAATAGCTTCGTACTGGCATAAAAACCAACATGTGGACCAATGGAATCTAATTGAAGACCCTGACATTAATCAACACACCTATGAACATGTGATTTTCAACAAAGAAGCCAAAACTGTACCATGGAAAAAAGAAAGCATCTTCAACAAATGGTGCTGGCATAACTGGATGTCAACATGCAGAAGATTGCAAACAGATCCATATCTGACACCATGCACAAAACTCAAGTCCAAGTGGATCAAAGACCTCAACATAAATCCAGTTACACTGAACTTGATAGAAGTAAAAGTAAAAAGCAGTCTTGAATGCATTGGCACCGGAGATCACTTCCTAAACATAACACCAATAGCACAGACACTGAGAGCAACAGTTTTAGGGACCTCCTGAAACTGAGAAGCCTTTGTAGAGCAAAGAACACAGTCAACAAGACAAAGCGACAGCCTACAGAATGGGAAAAGATCTTTACCAACCCCACATCTGACAGACGGCTGATATCCAGAATATATAAAGAACTCAAAAAGCTAGACTTCAAAATACTGAACAATCCAATTAAAAAATGGGCTACAGAGCTTAACAGAGAATTCTCAACAGAAGAATCTCAAATGGCTGAAAGACATTTAAAGAATTGTTCAACATACTTAGTCATCAGGAAAATGCAAATCAAAACAACTCTGAGATACCACCTTACACCTGTCAGAATGGCTGAAATCAAAAACATGGAAGAAATTCTTGTACTGATGAGAAACATAATTTCAAAGGAATCACAAGATGTTTGAGGCTCCAGTGAGCAGTAATATTCTATGCTTTACAATTGTGAAATTAGACAAGTAGATTTTTAAACTAAAATTTTTAAAACTCTTGGCTTTAAATGTGAAAAGACAGCAATCAAGGAATGTTAGAGATGGGAAAGAATGATGATGTCTTACACACGACATTGCATAAGTGTCACAGAGAACATATCCACTGATACTGGAAGTAGTCTAGGACACAGGTAATGCTACTCCAAGTAAAAGCAGGCCAAAGCTCTGTACGTATGGTTACTACTAGGGGCTGACAATTGGAAACAGTAAGCTCAATAAAAGAGAAAAAAAGACAAAATTTCCTCCATCATATTGTTCACACCTTACCCTCCCAGCAAAATTTAGATCAAATATTGAATGATGGGGAGATAATAGACAGCAAGAATTGTAAAACTGTAACTGTAAACGGTCCTGGAGAGAAAGAAAAAGCAAGCAATGTTTAAAGATGATCCCGCAGTAAATGTTCAAGATAAATTTATGAGTCACGGGACTCATCTGCTCCTTGTCAGTTTCCCCCCATGCCCTGCTCAGCCGTGGCAAGAAACAGGCTGGATAAGCAGCTTGAGTAACAGCTCTTGGTTGCTGCTGCTCATCCCAAGTGCTGCAGTGAAGAGTATGGAAGGGAAGCCTGTGATGGGATGCTGGCAATGTGCCTGCAGAAAGCATCCTGCCCTCCCTCCCTCCCTCCTCTCTCAGAAGGTGTGCACACATGCACACGTGCACATCTGTGTGATGTTTCTGATTTTGTTCTGAAATAGTTCTGCAGGAAAATACTTGAATCACAATAAAAGGCACTTATTTAGTTGACATGATTTGATAGTTTCAGACACCAGTCATGTTCTTGTAACTTCCCAGTGGCCAAATGCAACTGTGATAAAATCCAAGGCATCTTACTATGTATGTATTTTTCCTCTGAGTGTCCTCACTTATTGTCAACAGACTTTTTCATCAGTTGTAGTCCCCACAAGCAATGTTCTTCCACACCATGTGCCTTCTCCATGTATGTGTCCTCTTCTTGCCATTCTCAGACCAAGCATTCCTCATAAATTATTTGCATGGCTACCCACCACAGAATAGCCAGTTAGACTTTCTTTTCTGAAAAACAAGGAAATGACTGAATATATTGTTACTAACATGTTTTATTCATTTTGTTTGCAAATTGCTGTGTTCTGGGCTACTGTGCCTTATCATCTAAAAGACTGAAATCTTTTTTATTTAAGAGTGAGAATATATTATTTGCTTCTAGAGTATATTTCTGATTTCAGTTTCTTTTCCAATCATCAAAATTCAGTTAACTTTGAGAGTGACAGAGTCTTATAATCTCTATTCACCAAATACAGTTTGTTGACCTCTGCACACAAAGCAATGTAAAAGGTTCGTGGGTGGTTTCTGGAAAGATATGACCGCATTTCTCTTCCAATAAGGACCCATCATCTACTACAAGTAGTTTCAGGGCTATTTGGGATACTATGGTGAGTGAACTGGAAAAGAAAAAATACTTTTGAAAAGGAACTACTTGTTCTAAATAGGATAAGTAATGAAAAAAAAATTTTTGTCTGAATTTATCAATCGTTACTGGACTGGACATTATCATGTGTTAATGAAGTTTTTATCAGAATCTGTCGAATGCTATGGACTAGACATCATTAATGTAATTCTTGACTGTATATATTGTCTATACATATTGGATAGTTTTTCTTGTGTTAGTTATAAGCATTTTTAAATTTTAGACAAAAATGGAGAAATGTGGTGGTATCATGTTCCTCAAAATATTGTGCACCCTAATAAACTTATCTGGGGTCAGAGACAGAACAGCCACAATATTAAACATAGAGGATAGGCAATGGTAGCACACCCCTTTAATCCCAACATTCCAGAGGCAGAAATCCATCTTTTCAAGGATACAGCCAAGCTTGGTGACTCATGCCTTTAATCCCAGGGAATGATGGCAGAAACAGAAAGATATATAAGGTGTGAGGACCAGAAACTAGCAGCATTTTGCTGGTTAAGCTTTTAGGCTTTGGAGCAGCAGTTCAGCTGAGATTCATTTGGATAAGGATTCAGAGGCTTCCAGTCAGAGGAAACAGGATCAGCTGAGGAACTGGCGAGGTGAGATAGCTGTGGCTTGTTCTGCTTCTCTGGTCTTCCAGCATTCACACCAATAACTGGCCTCAGGTTTGATTTTATTAATAAGACCTTCTAAGATTCCTGCTCAGCTATCACATGCACAAATCAAAGCAGTGTCTATCTTGGTAACAGAAAACAGTGTTTCCATAGACCTTAATAAAACTCTTTCCAGGACTGAATAGATTTCTCAGTGGGTAGTGCTTGCTGCACAAGGGTGACAAACTGAGCTTGGATCTCATAACTCACACAAACACCGACCCTGTAGCATGATGCTTTTGTAACCCCAGCACTCCTACAATGAAGTGGGAGGCAGATAGGAGAATCCCTGGGATCTCTTGAGCCAGCTAGCCTGCACACATAGTGGCAACCAAGGAAAGAAACTGTCTCAAACAGGATGGAAAATGAAGACTGACTCTTGAGATTATCTGACCTCCATGTGTATACTACAGAATGAATACACACAGACAGACAGACAGACAGACACACACACACACACACACACACACACACACACATCACACACACAAAAAATTTAAATGCTCCTATACAGTATTAATCTTCCTTAATTATTTTATTAACCAGTAATTTTTATCATAAGCTTTCAACTCACTTTGTTCATAGATGGGGCACAGTAACCCCTAGCAACAACTGAAACATATCTTCTACTTGGAAGATTTATGCAGTGATCCTTCAACCTCATTCAAGTTCTGAGGAAACTCAGTTCAGGTTACCTTTCATCATCTGCAGTGTTTATTCTAGGAATTCCATCATTGCAAGTAGCCCAGGGCAGGCTTAGCCACGTTGACACAGGAGAACTCAATTTTTTAAGGGACTAAGAAAAGAAAACTCCCCATATTAGGATAGTTTTTAGGTGGGCATTTTAAATTATGAACAGTATAGCATCTAATGCAAGATATATTGGCAGAGATTCTTGGGCATGTATTTTAAGTTGTACAAATAACGTGTGATATTTCCTCTCCTTATGTGTTCTTAAACTCTATATCAAGAGCATATGGTCGTAAAAGGAAAAGGAATTTTATAATCTAGCAAAGGCCAAACCACCATCCTTAGTGCACACCAACACTACAGAGTGATCACTTTCAGCATCTCCAGATGATTAGAATTATAATTTAAGGATAATGTTATTTATCTGAATGTTGATGAGCTAGGCATCTGCTGGCCTGTCTGTACACTTTGTGTATTCATAATTGCATACATATTTAATGCCATCTGCACTAGCTGTCCTTGCCCTGAAATATTCTTGATGCAAATGTATATTTAAAAGGTCATGTCCTTTTGAAAGTAAATTTAAATTATAAGAGACACAAGTGGTACTGCTGGTGCCATAGACTTGTGAGCCCTTTATGTACACATTTTATTAATACTGATGACATTCTTGTTCCATAGGCATGTCTCTAAGTTTCTCATAAAGCAACTGAATACAAATTGATTGGGATGTTAGGAAAACATGGACACCTCTTCCTTAGTCGATCGTGAAAAGCTACTCATATTTTAATTAGGAACCAGATGAAAGTATAGCATTTGTAACCAGAGTGGTCCTTATATTCTGTGATTGCATTGATGGTTACTTTTTTTTAGCTTGGAAAATAAGCTGCCTCAGTCTCCATGCCTGCTAAATAAAACTGATAAAATCACGAACCTCGTAGGCTTGCTAGGAAGGTGAAATGAGAAAAGTGCTTATAACGATGCCTGGCATATAGTCAGTGCTTAATAAATGTTGGCCATATAAAAACTGTGAATGTAATCAGAATGTCCAAGAAACACTGGTTCAACAACAGTGCTGGGGGAAATGATGGAAGAGTTCTATCTAATCAAGGACTAGTGTTTTGCAGTTTGTCACACTTTTAACTATTTATCTCTTTAATTGTTTCTTTTACTTTTTGAGATTAGAATATAATTACATCATTTCCCCTTCCCTCTCCTCCCTCCAAACCTTCCCATATACCTCTCCCTTTTCAAATTCATGGCCTCATTTTTCATTAATTGTTGTTCCATGAATATATGCTTATATGCCCAGATACATAAATACAACCTGTTCAGTCTGTATACATTTTATGCATGTTTTCAGAGCAGGCCACTCAGCATGGAGAACCAGCCATGCTCTTCCCTGGAGAAGGCTATTTCTCTCATCCTCAGGGTTTCTTTTTTTGCTTGTAGTTCTTTGTGCAGGGCTAAGGACTCATGTGCTTTCCCCATCTATTTTAGCATCTCCATTGTTGTTACCTTCATCCACCTCATGTTTAGGTATAAGCAGTCATGTTGTAAAATTATTGTTGAGCTTCCCATAAGAAATGTTCAACTGTAAAGTTAAAGTTCTCCAGTTCTAACTTTACCTTTCTTCACTGAAACAATTGAGCTATGGTATGATTTGTGCCAAGTTGAGGCTTCTTGGGATTCCAACTACCAGTCTATATCTTAGAAGTAGGAATATGCTTTTATCATATCCATGGTGCAGATAAGAAATTGCGGGGAAGCAGAAGAGGGTGTTGACATTGATTAAGGCTTCACTGAAAGGCATTTTGTACCATGTGGACATCAGAAAGGGGAGGAATCCTTCCACCAATGCTTTCAACACTTGCAAATTTCACCCACAAAAGATTTGATCACACTGGTATGATAAAACACATGGATTGATAGAGTAATTCCAAAGACCAAACAACACAAGACTTTCAGGCCAGATGAAATCCTACTCATTGAGGAGAGAGAGACAGAGACAGAGAGAGACAGAGAGATGAAAAGAAACCCTGAGCCAGCCCAACTGGAATCCATTCTAACATGTTCATGATCTATTAAGTATGTTATTATAGTGGCAAAAAGAAAAGAAGAATCAAACATTCAGTCTTGCTGCAGCATGTTCACCTTTTGTTTGTTTGTTTGTTTGTTTAGTTGGTTATAAAGTAGGCAATCATAGGAATAGTCTTGAGGCTTCCAGCAACTCCCTTTGGAAAAAAGTATTTTCCCTCCCTTGGCCAACACGGCCAACTAAGAGCAAAACTGTGAATGAACACAGTTGGGGAGAACCTGTCCTTGAATGACTTGTTAGGGGAAAAAGCCAATTACCATCTCATAAATCTTGTGTGTATGTGTGATGAGACATACATATGACTAACTTATGGGATGTATACCCAGACACAATCAGATATTTGTAGCTCTATACTAGCTCATCTGCTAATTGGGATAAGTATCCATTCTTTCATAGAGCATCAGTCTCTTCCTCCTTCTAAATTCAGAGAAGGAACACTAAAAAGAACTTGAGGCTTTTCAGCCGTGTGCTTACTGGCCAACTCCCATTCTGTGGCGTGTATTCCATGCTTTTCCTCACCCTTTTAATGTATCTGCTTTCACTACTACTACTTTTTCTGTTTTTTTATCCAATTGTTCATTGGAAACACAAAGAATCTGGACATTTGTCACGAGGCACTCCAAGGCTCCCTCCAGCAACATTCACATAGCCTTAATCCTGACTAGAGATAAGAAAATCCAATTGCTCTGCTAATGTTTTAATAGAATTGGAACTTAGCCCTCTCAGTATTTTTTTCTTCTCAGCCTCCTTCTCTGAAAAGCATCCCTTCAATGCTTTATCTAAGTAGGTCCCCCCCTAGCTAATGTCCATAATTTTCCACTGCTTTCTGAATACCTTGGTAATGGGAAGCTTCAGGATAAGGGGTAGTCACTAAAGGGTTAAGAAGTCCATTCCCTCCCCCAACCTCTGGGAAGAGGAGAGGACCTGAGGTGAGTTAATCACCTGTGGCCAGTACATTAATCAATCATGCCTAAGTAATGAACCCACCACATAAACTCCAATGGACAGAATTTAGGGGCACACAAAGAAGTGGCAAGAAGGTTCTGTAACTCAAAGGAGCGTAAACAGGTGAGTCCAAGTAAGATGTTTCACTTAGTGATGCTGTTAACATAGATAGTAGGTAGTGGCAATATTAGGGGTCGCTGAAGCTGGACCACTCCATCATCGTCAACAGATTGTGAATCTAAAGGCTGGAACTGCAGAACACTAATTTCTGGTCTCGGAGAAAATCTGTGTAAACAGAGGTGCAGCCTTTTGTCCCAATCACCTAGCCCCAAATAAATACACAAAAGCTTATATTAATTACAGAATGCTTGGCTGATGGCTCAAGCTTATTACTAACTATCTCTTACATTTAAATTAACCCATTTCTATTAAATTAACCCAGTCTGTGTATTGCCACGTGGCTGTTGCTCCACCAGTCCTCTGGCATCTTGCTTCTTGGGTGGCTAGCTCAAGTCTCCCTGGACTCCATCTTTCTCCTCTGAGTCCTCTGTTTGATTGTTCCACCTAACCATATCCTGCTTTGCCATACATCAAAACAGATTTATTATCAACCAATGAGAGCAATGCATATTCACAGTGTACAAAAAGTTCATCCCATAGCAGACCTGAGTCACACCTCTGGCCTTGGGAAGAGACATGAACACCCTAAACTTCCTAGAAGGTCATAATAGACAACCACTCCATCCAAAAAGCCCCAAGCCTTATAAGATTACTGTATAACAGGAGACTGTCTAACAAAGAACAAGAACTGACTATTGCCCTTTCTTATAAAAGTTTACTCGAATAAGCCTGTTAACTAGACAGGAAAACACCTCTCAAAAAACTCTTATTCATAGACTTTCAAATAATAAAGGGCTGGAGAGATGGTTCAGCGGTTAAGAGCACAGTTCCCAGCACCCATTTCAAGCAGCTCAGAACTCTAGATTTGAGGTATCTGACACCTCTGGCCTGTGAGGGCACCTGCACTCATAAGCACATACCCACACATAGAAATTCACACATACACATAATTCAAAATAAAATAAATCTAAAAGATAAAATAACATAAAACTCATTTAAAACAAAGCTTGGGTCAATGGTCCCTTTTGATACAAGCACTCTTAATCCTGAAGGTACTTTGGATTACTCTGTAGCACTCGTGGTCTATCTTCCATACTATGCTAATCTCATCTGAATTCTCCTTTTGAATTGGCATATAATAATGAGCTTTGTTGTAACATTTCATGTGTGTATGTGTGTGTGTGTGTGTGTGTGTGTGTATCACATACATCTCCTGCTTTGATCAGGACATTGTAGAAATCCATTAAGGAAAGCTATTTCTCTAGCCAAGCTACCCAAAACATGAGAGTTGATTCAGTTGAGCCTTTCAATAACCTGGCCAAGGCAGGTTCTTCTTAAGCCAAACCACAGAGAAAGGAGGAATAATTACCCCTTTGACTAGATAGCACTTCTCCTTTCCAGAGTTCCCACTCCCAAGACAGAGGCTTACAAATTTTAACCTTGTAGTTTGTGTAACATTTTCGCATCTCTATTGTAAACATGCTTGTAGCTGGAGTTTTTCTGTGCCCTGCCTGGTCCTCAGCCACACAGAGGCTTGCATTAATCAACTGCTCAGCCGTTAGCTCAGGCTTACTACTGACTAGCTCTTGCGCTTAAACTCATCCCATTTCTTTTCATCTATATGTCGTCATGTGTTCTGTGTCTTTACACGTGTGTCTTTACATGCTGCTCCCTGGATGGTGGGCTGGAATCTCCTGACTCAGCCTTCCTCTTCCCAGAATCCTCCTTGTCTGCTTATCCCACCTATAATTCCTGCCTGGCTACTGGCCAATCAGCATTTTATTTATCAACCAATCAGATTCACAGCATACCGAACATCCCACAGCACATGCTTTCTCTTATATTTTTTATTATGAACCCCTAGCCTCTAATGGCTGAGCCTTCTCTCCAGCCCTGCTTTCTCTAATATTTGCTTTCCCATCATGTAGCCACTTGATTACCATGTTGCTGACTGTTGTGCTTGCTTAATTGAAAGGCCAAGAATTTTTCTGAGTTTCCCATCTTCCCCCTCTGGCTGCTGCTGAAATTTACTACTTTCCTGCCCTATGAAACAGCCAGATATTGGGGTGAACACTAAAAGATCAGAGAAGCAGAACAAGCCACATCTAACCTCATCTCAACAACTCCTCAGCTGATCCTGTTTCTTCAAACTGGAAGCCTCTGAGTCCTCACCCGAATGGATCTCAGCTGAACTGCTGCTAAAAGCATAAAAGCTTAACCAACTCTAGTTCCTGGTCCTCACGCCTTAACTACCTTTCTGCTTTCTGCCATCACTTCCTGGGATTAAAGGTGTGTGTCACCATGCCTGGCTGTTTCCAGTGTCACTTTGAATCACAGAGATCCAGGTGGATCTCTGCCTTCTGAATGATAGGTGTGTATGACACCATTTTCTGGCCTCTATGTCTATCTAGTGACTATTCTGTTCTCTGACCCCAGAGAAGTTTATTAGGGTATACAATATATTGGGGGACACAATATTACCACAGCCCTGGGGGTTTTTCTTTTAAACTCTTTAAAAACTTGTTTTCAAGCTTCCATTTGAATCTGTATTTAAATTTTTTGTTAATGAGATTAAGACCCAAGAGAGTACCCCAATTTCCTTAGTAACATGTGGTGAACCACGCAAGATTACCCAATATTTTGGTAACAACACTCCTATTGCCCTCTCTTGTCCTCTTCCCACTCGCTCCTGTCCCCCCAACTAGTCTTTCAGGTTATTGGTTTGGGGTTTTTTGTTTTATTGTTGTTGTTGTTATTGTTGTTGTTGGTAGTGGTGGTAGTGGTGGTGGTGGTGGTGGTGGTGGTGGTGGTGGTGGTGGTATGTGTGTATGCGTATCTTAATAGTTTGGCTGTCAGTAATCCTAATTAAATTCACAGAGCCTATATCCAGCTCAGCCACAGGCTTTTAGCCAGCTTTATAGTGTCAGACATGAATTCCCTCTGCTGGAATAGACCTCAAATCCAAGCAGAAATGGTTGGTTGCCCACATAGCAATCATTCCACTAATGCACAATTGGGCGTATCTTGACTTACAGGTCCATATTTTAGTGTGCAGACTCTAGTACTAGGTAAGACCATAGATGTTTTTCCTCTCACTTAGGAAAGAAAGCTTCCCAGTGGGTTTGGGGTTGATTTATCTATGTCCCATAGCCAAAGTGTGTTTTATCTTCAGCAATAGGAGTTTACCATGTAGGTGGTGGTGTTTTTCCTCAATATGTACCTTGTACCTCCCAACTTATCTTCTTCAAAGTGAACACATAAACTCTAAGAGCACAGTATACTGTTTCTAATGTCCTGATCGCAGTTGAATTTTTCAGTTAATGACAGTACAATGAAAGTAGCTGATTGAAGCACGGAGAGAATTCGCTAGCTATTTCAAGGAATAACAACACAGTGGACTTGAATAGAGTCCTCCACAAGTTAATCAAGTTTTAATCTCCAATACTTACTACTGGGGGCCTATTTGAATATAGGACTTTGCATTAAGAGTTTCAGAATACAACAACTGTATTTAAAAAGGGTCACAAAGCAAGTGCCTTATACTCATAAAGACAGTCTGGAAACACAGAGACAGCTGGGGGAAAGCCATATGAAGATAGAGGCAGAAACCATAAGGATACATCTACAGATCAAGTCAAGGATTATTCAGCCACCAGAATCCAGGAGGGAGGCACAAGTAAGATTCTCCTCCAGAGTCTCCAGAACAAGTTCACCCTGCCAATAACTTGACCGTGGAATCCCAGCCTCCAGAAGGAAGAGACAAAGCATTTCTGTCATTAGAAGCCACTGAGCTTTGGGTCCAAGGAAACTAATGCAGGCACAAACTGAAATCATCATGACTTATTGTTTTTTTTTTTATTAGTGGTGGGAAAGAGCAGGACAGGATCCTAACTGGCTTTGTGACCAGTGTGTAGTGGAAAGAAACGCCAGGAGAAGCTTTCATCAGCCACATTTTCTAACAGATGGCGGTGAAAGGGTATAAAGCCCTGCAGGTGGCTCTTCAGTTAGGTAAGAAGCTTGAGTCAGTGGTGGGCAAAAGATACTCAGATCCTCGCTGCCACTTACTAACTGTGGGACATGGACAAGTTTTGGGAACTCTTTGGATAATGAAGGTAATCATAAAGCTCTCCTTAGGGGAATAAAGCAAGCAAAACGCTTCAGCTGTGCCTGCACACAGCGTTCAGGAAGTGCTCCGGATTATTCATGGGCTCCTCAACCACGGTTTAGAGAAACACAAAGTTATGCAAATAGAGCCTGGGATTAATACGGGTTGGAGAGCATGAAGGGCAAGAAAAAAACTTTCTCATTTTCAAAAGCTTTCCAAATTGAAACCACAGGCTTGCAAGTCCTGTAGGTTGGGATCTTTTCTTCTTTTTATTTTCTCTAGCACATCTCTTCTGTCTCAGAAGCAGTGCTTCCATTCAAGTCTCTCCTCTATCTTCTGAGGTTCTCAGGGGAAAGAGGGAAGGAGAGAAGCCACAGTCTTCTTTGGTCCCCACCAGCCAGCGCGAGAAAGCGCATTCCGAACCATCTGGTTCAGAGCCCTTGTTTACAGATGCCCGAGGAGAGTTTACGTAACTCAGCCGGATTACTGGGCCCTGTGAGGGCAAAGGTTTGTATATCTCATTAAGTACTATATACTTACATGTTCCATGTATCTGGCATAGAATAGATAAACAAGTGAATGATTGACACGTTAGCTAATTCTGCCACTCTGGAACTACATTAGTTCCACAGCTCAGTAAGACTAAACAAAATGCATGGTGCATAATGAAAAACAAGCATATTGACTTAGGTTTAAATGAACCTAAAGTATATAATTTTATTATTTTTAAATTTTATTATTTTATGTTGAAACAATGAGCTTTGGTTTTATTGAAAGTGGATACCACTATGCCAGCATCTATGCTAATAATAAAGATGACTTTAAAGTCCTAAGGACATTTAGAGTAACAAATGTATTAAGAACCATTCAACCTTATAAATATGCATCAGTCAGAAATTTTTAAATAACATTTTTTAAGAGAATGACTTTCACTTAAAATGAATCAAAACCAAAGGCTATTCCCCTTAATGTTTTCTTCTTCCTAAATTGTTATAAAGGAGACACACAGTCTTGAAGCAGTACTGCCCTTTTTGCAGACTGGCAACATCACAGTATGATGCACAGAGGAACGGTCACCAAGATGCAGAAAGGGATTATGACACAGGACTTGTAAAGTCGAGGTTATTTTCACTGTACTTCATGGCCCCCAGAATTCCCCACATTGACATGAAGAATTTCTTAGGCATCATGTGTTTGGGATCCAGGCACACAGGAGGCTGGGGCAGGATATTAGATTCCAGCTGGAGCTGCATAGTGAATTCCAAGCCATACTGGTGAGATGGTGTCTCATTATGAATATATAATCTCATAAAAATACATAAATATTTTAATTTTTTTAAATAAAAATATGCCTTTTGTTTACTAAAATTGTATCTTTGTTTTATTTTCTAAGAAATGCTGCTGTTAAGTGTAAATGGCCATGAGAGGTGAGGGCTGACGACATTACCTGCTCAGGCCATTCTCTTGTCTGGAAAAATGAAAGATTTTAAGTAGTTTATTTCTAAAATTCCTCTACACATTAAAAGTTTACTGAATTGCTCTCTTTCCACTATGATTCTCGAATTCTATAGAACCATCTATAGGACTTATGTGTGTAGTTAGAGTTTTCCTGCCTGGCCCAGTCAGGACAAATCTCTCTTACCCGCCAGTCCCACAGTTGCTCAGACCCAACCAAAAAAGCACACAGAAACTTACATTGTTTACAAACTGTATGGCTGTGGCAGGCTTCTTGTTATCTGTTTCTTCTATCTTAAATTAACCCATTTCTGTTAGTCTATACTTTGCCACATGGCTCGTGGCTTACCAGTGTCTTTACATGTTGCTTCTCATGGCGGCGGCTGGCGGTGTCTCTCAACCTTCTACTTCCCAGAATTCTCTACTCTCTTGTCCCGCCTATACTTCCTGCCTGGCCACTGGCCAATCAGAACTTTATTTACACAGAGCAATAGCCACAGCATATATGCTAGAATCCTAAACTGTACTTTAAAAACTATTTTATTTTCTTAAATTATAATTATGTCATTCCCTTCTCTTTCCTCCATCTAACCCCTCCATACACCCCTCTTTGCACTTTCTAATTCATAGCCTCTTGTAACTGAAAGGAAACTCTGTCCTACCTGGCCCGCACAGTCAAGACAAATCTCTCTCACCCACCAGTTCCCACAGCTGCTCAGACTCAAATAAACACACACAGGCTAATATTAATTTTAAACTATGGCCATAGCAGGCTTCTTTTTACCTAGTTCTTATATCTTAAATTAACCCATTTCTATAAATCTGTATTTTGCTACCTGGCTTGTGGCTTACCAGTACTTTTACATCTTGCTTCTCATGGCAGTGACTAGTAGCATCTCCTTTGCTCTGTCTTTTTCCTTCCTCTCTGTCTGTTAGGATTTTCCACCTGCTTCTCAGCTGCCTTGCCATAGGCCAAATGGCTTTATTTATCAACAAATCAGAGCAACATAGTTTCACAGCATATAAAAAGACATTACCCCACAGCCTCTTTCTTCTTTAGTTGTTGTTACACACACACACACACACACACACACACACACACACACACACATACTCCTCCTAAATACATAAATATAACCTTCTCAGTCAGTTTAATGTTACTTGTATGTATGTTTTCAGGGCTGACCATTAGTGTGCTTTTCCACATAGACAAAGCTCTCACTTAACTGGTCATTGTCATCTAAGTCAGAAGACATAGTTGGGCATATTTGTGACTTTAAGCCAAGTTGAAACATAAGCTGTTATCTGTCATTAACATTCCATACATACTTCCACTTACTTGACTTGACTGAAGCTCTTATAGCCTAAGATAACCACTAATCTGGAGATAAAAGGAGAGAGAGAGATAAAAAAAAAAAAAGCTATAGAGAAGAAAATAGTGCAAAACCAGACCAATAACAGTTGAGTCTCAACATAAACAATTCCTAGAAGTAAATCACAGATAGCAAAAGGGGAAAAAAAAAGTATGGCTTTAGTATTGGCTCTCAGAAATGTAGTAGTCTGTGAAATGAAACTAACTTGATCCATTTTGAGGAAGCTGAAAAACACACTCCACTGAAGACACAAATTACTTCCTTACTAGCAAAATTACAGAACTATATGAAATGAAGACTTTGGCCTATATATCTGTACATTTAAAAAAACCACACAACATGATTTTTGCAGGTGACAGGAGATTCAAAAGCACCCCAGGTGGTTGACTAATGCAGTTTGAGGCAGAAGTGCCTCAGGATGACAGCAGGTCGGGAAACGTGGCTGGTTGATCATTTTTTACTGTGTGCTTTCCAACAACGTACTTAAAACATAACCTTTATGTGGCTACAGTTTCCCACAACTCTTTCCATAGTTCATAAAACATTTAGGAAGTGTTTATAAAACTTTCTCAAAGAAATGGAGCCACAATGAACTTGAACTTCATGGTTCTCCATGGTCTAGCTTTAATTTAGTTTACAAGGAAGGAATTTTTTTCATTGTAAATATAATGGTAACATCTGTATTTCAGGTTCTTTTGGAAAAACAAGCCGAAAAGCAGTTCTGCCCAATGTGTGTTATTTGGCCATCACTCTGAACTATGTGATGCTCCAAATATTGGTCTCATGAAATCCTACTCCAAAATGAGCTTTCCTTCTTCTGCTAACCTCCCCCTCCTGTGTTGGCCATTTACAGTTCTCTGACCATGGTAGAAAATCATTATCTTATAAGCATCATAAAAACATCTGCAAAGAATGCTTTGTAGTACACCCGTTGTATGACCTGTCAAAATCAAAGTGGACTCTTGGATTTGATGTTCACTACGTGCAAGGGCTGACTGTCATGTCAGCTTTCTAGACTCTCTTCCCATATAGGCTGCTAGAAGTTACACAGCCACAGGAGAGGCTGGGGTAGATCTCAGCTAACAGCTGAGCACACAGAGGAAGAGCAGCCTTTGTAAGTATCAGATTGCCTTTCTTATTTTGTCCTGGTGTTGTACAGGATTAAGTGTGGAAGTGATCAATTTGGGTTTAATTGAATGTGTAATCTTCACTCTGAAATGCTCATTTGGAGCTCTATCCTTTTGCACTATGCTGAGATTCATATACTATAACTGTTAGTGTTGTATCCTATTAAATATACAACATGTTAAGTGTATATGAGCATGAGTATTATATATATTTATATGGCTGATACACAAACTTTTGTGAAGAAAGTACTCATGATAGTCCTATTTCATGTGTGTAACTCAAAAGAGAATTTGTACAAAGTTCCATGTCCATTTATTTGATTTAAAAGAAGGAATAGACCCTGTGGACACGTAGGAGGTTTTTTCCTTTCAAAGTGATGCACTTAAAAAACTAAACAGAGGAGGGCAAGATGTTAGAGCCAAGAGTCCCAAGTTCTAACTGCATGCTGCCTATGTGAGATTAACTGTGCTGTCTGTATTCAGTCATGGCTCATTACCACATGTCTGTTGGAATTTGCCCTATGGGGAAAAGTTTTCAAAATCTTGTCAAACACATGTTGTGTTTCTAGTCTCCTGAGGAAAGGCAAGCCTAGCCCGCCCTTCACTCCCATGAACTCAGAACCGTCAAAATCATTACACTATAAATTACCTTTAAAGTGTTAGAGAAAATGTAGGTAGTGGAACCAGAAAGACTAATGTGTAGAATGTGTGATTAAGGAGGCCTATTCCTTAACAGAAAAGGGAAGAATGGCTTCAACATGTGATATGGAAAACACTCTTTGACTTAGCAGATATATTTTTGATTAATTGTCCCAGCAATAAGCTTTATCATGACTTCTCCAGGAAGATATTTTGTGAGTCTCTTCAAAAGTAAACAAGCAAAAGCATGCCAAAAGTTAGCAAGTATATTCCAAACTCATTCTGGAATAATACAGTTTTGGAAAATATGAGGTAAAACCAAATCCACCCTTTAAGGAGTCATTCTCATTCCAAGCCTTGCTTATCATGTACTGAATGAGCCAGAGCAAAGAGACCCAAGCTGGTTCCCAGGAGAACCCAACCTTAAGGGTTGCTCTCAGCTCCTTTTTGGTCTCTGTGTAGCTACAATGTGACTGACCCACAGAGATTCCATCTACTAAGCCCACTGCTGCTCCCAAGTCAGGAGACAATTTTATCAAATGGTAAAGGCTGAAATCTCGTATTTTCCACAGAAGAAAAAAGCTTGGGGATAACTAATAGTGACCATGTTACTTTACAAAGTATACTGAGCTATATCAAAGAGTGCCAATGGGGGTAAAGAGGGAAAAAAAAAAATAAGTGAACTGGAACTCCCTGGTGACTTTAAGTAGGAAGGCCTGATTAACAGGCTCCACCTTGACTGATGGCCTAAGAACAGCTTTAATGAACTTGTCCTAGACACAAAATATAACTAGAGAGATGATCATTTTAAGCAAGCTGGGTTAGCCAAGGCAGATTCTAAGTGTCTTTGTGCCTCAAAATTATTGTAGTGAGCAAAGAGAAAATAATAGCCCAAGAACATGTCAAGCTATTGCTAATGGGATAGGGTTTGTCTTTTCTTAAAAGGATGGTCACAGGATGGTGGAGAGAGAGGGAGAGAAATAAGCAGAATCAAGATCCACAACAGGGAAAGAAAAAGGCAAGAGACAGGTTCCTCTATTCTGTATGAGTTTCAGGAGAGACAGTTTCACAGAGAACCATAATGAGACATGATAAGCAAACAGACTATGTGTGAAAGCACCAAGACATGGACAGGCCTATCGCAAGAAGTACTGAAAAGTAGAAACTAAATTGTCTCTTAAATAAAACATGATACAAGTATGATTGTTAAATTTAATAACTGCAATTTAAATTTTCTTCTGCTCCTAGATTTATGGATCGTGTCTCTCTCTCATACACACTTATAACTATCATTCATACTGACTTTCCACTTCATTATTTTTTTTTCTTGTATGACCATTTTCCTGTTTTTGTTTTTGTTTTTCTTTCTTTGTTTGTTTCTTTCTTCTTTTTTTTTTTTTTTTTTTTTTTTTTTTTTGAGGCAGGGTTTCTCTGTATAACTTTGGAGCCTGTCCTGGAACTCCCTTCTGTAGACCAGGCTGGCCTCAAATTCACAGAGAGCTACCTGCCTCTGCCTCCCAAGTGGGACTAAAGGCGTGCACCACCACCACCCAGCATATTTTATTTTAACTAAAACAATGTAAGAAATATGATGTAACACTTGACTGATTTCTCTTTTACAAATCTTTGTCTTTCTTTAGTTGAATATAAAGAAACAATGCTGTATCAATGAAACAACTTCAGCATTTCAGCCAACCATATGATTTGCAACTCTTTCTTGGTTTCTAAAAACATCTTTGCTGTTCCTGGTGGTTCCAGGAAGAGCTGTCAGTGATATAATTTACTCCCTGTGGTAAAGGAGTGGGCACATGACCAAATCTGGCTCAATAAGCACACATTATTCTCCCTTCAGCACAATGACACTTTAGGTCCTTGACCTCAGGTTGGCCAACCTGAACCTTCTCAGAGTTGTTCTCAGCACTGGCTGCTCTATTTGTCTCACAAGTGCCAGTGATCTAGATAGACCAGAAATTATTTTCTACTACATAGTGAGAGCCCATCCGTGTAAAAATGCCAACACACATGTACGAGCAGGGAGAAGCAGAACCAAGAGACAGAGACAGAATTTCAGCCACAGACACACCACTTGAGCCCAGATCCCATCCTTGACCTGCCAGTTACACCAGCCAGTAAATGCTGTACTTAGCTTAAGCTAGTTTAAATTGGGTTTCAGTCACTTACAACTGAGAGAGCCCTAGGGTATATAAATGTCAAACACCATTAACAAGAACACAGCTGAAACTAATACAGTGCCTCTGTGGCTTAATGATAAATGACTAATGTATGTTGCTCATATTTTCCAGAAATCTGCATTGGCTCATGCCAGTATTCATACACATGCTCAGTCTATATCATCAACTTAAGACTTACCATAGTTTGTGGAAGAATTTCTAGGACACCAATGTCTTAATATTTCTGACTTGGGATTGTAGATTTGGAATATGAGATGATCCATATTTTCTTGACTCTGGAAGACAATATAATTTTAGCCATGACATAACTAAATTATATATAAAACAAATAAAGCCAGAGATTAAATCTCATGTTGTACATAAAAAGTGTTTCCTTCTAGCTTGTCTACAATGTGAAAGAAATTTTCTTTGAGTTCAGATTTATTTTGAAGTTGTTCTTATTTTCAATAACAAGCATAAAGGATAGAAAATGCTGTTTTCCCAACATCAAGTGCATACATCTACAAAACATAATTTTTTGGTGGCTTACTATGGATCAGATGATTCAGCATATGATATGGATACAGTTTGGCAGGCACAGCACATACATCAGTGCTGAAATTAGACAAAAAAAAACCCTCTTAACTAATAGCTAATTTGGTATGTTAATAAATATTATACAGAATAAGGCAAGTATATGAATAGGAAGAGATAGGATTCCCTGAGAAAGTAGCATTTGAGACAATATCAGAATCACTAGAAGAAATCACGTGAGGAGGGCAGAATATTAAAACTGAAGTCTTGATTAAGGAATGAGATCAATATTCTGAAAGAACAAGAAGAGCAGAGCAGGGGGAGCTGGGGGAGAAGTGAGCCTTTTCAGGCTTTGGTAAAACATCTGGGTTTCTCTCTAAACATGACACTAAGTTACTAAAGGGTTTTGAAGGCAACGTACAGTGAGGTGTCAATGTAAGGAAAGCAGCAGCCATAGACACAGGGAATGAATAGCAGCTAGACAAAGGTTTCTTGCTATGAGCCAGATAAGACCATATGGTAGCTTCAGTTAGAATGAGAAAGAATACCTTGGAAATCGAATAGAAAGTGGAGTTAAGAAGACTGCTTAATTTCCAATGAAGACACAAGAGGAAAAGAAGAATCAAGAGAAAGTCCAAGCTTCCACTCCAAGTACCAGTGTGTGATGTATGAAGGGCATGATACCATCTATTATGAGGGCGAGGATGGATGCCAACAAGGGAGTATGTTTCAGTATGGAAATCCAGAGAGAATTTCTGCTTACCATTTCTGAAGGGGCTTGGGGTTCTTCATGCCCAGCATGAAGTAAAAGAGAAGTGGTTTCTATTTTCTGAGCAGAGAAACCTGGGGGTCAGTCCACAGAGGGTGATGTTGGGGCACTGAAATCATTCACCTACACCCAATGACGATGACGGTGTAGCAGAGAAACCTGGGGGTCAGTCCACAGAGGGTGATGTTGGGGCACTGAAATCATTCACCTACAACCAATGATGATGACGGTGTGGCAGAGAAGATTGGGGCTCTCAGGCCTTGGTGATGTTGACAGGAGACAATACATCCATTGTTTGTGAGAAAACAGTAAAAGATCTGGTGAAAGGCCCCACTAGCAGCCAGACTGAAGGGAACAGACCATTTAACCTCTCTTCAGTGCTGCCCAATTCCCAGAAACCAACAGAAACGCAAACCTATTCAAGAGCAAATTTGCACGGATTTAGATGAATAAGGAAAAGAATAGGAATGGCTGAAGTTCGTGAGAGCTACACAGATATAGTTCTTTGCATAGTTCTGGACCAAGGCTCACTAATTTCTGTGGAAATTGAGAGTTGATGCCAATCTCTGCAATAGATGCCTTTAGATGCTGGCAGTACCTAATATTTGAAGATAATTTTTTTTAAAAAAAATGTTCACTCTAAAATAGGCTCTACAGCAAACAATATAACCACAGATCCTTAATGTAGGTTTGGTCATTTCTAATTAATTCATTTGTCTCATGAGAAATGCAAATTTTAAGACTCTTTTTATTGTCATGTATGGTACATCTCAACTGGCAATGGCTGTCATATCAGTGATCAGACAGAATCTCTCACCTTAACCTGCTAAGTTGTGTCTTTGGTGAGATGCAGAAGAATGGTAAGGATGATTGTGTAAACAAGTATATGCTGCATAGCACATTGTTCTCAAGTAACCTTGCCTCAAACATTTTCTATCTGCTTAAGAACCACAAGTTGGAATATGTCTGATCTTTATAAGAATTAAAAAATTCAAATGCCAATTACATCCCATGTGAAAATACTTTAGGTGTCAAATATTATAAATTATAGCCTTGTAATATTTAGTCTAAAATATGGTATAATTATATTGCATATAGAAATATACAAATTTATGACTTGTTCAAACTAAAGGACTACAATGATAAAAAAATATATAATATAGTTTCTCTTAGTTCTCTTTTTCCAATAATGATTTTCTTGTTCCAAACAATAGGGCTTACCTGAAATCAATTTGTGAGTTGGTTATTATTTTGTGAGCTCATCTTGTGTTGAAACCATTACCCACTTCTAGTCTATCAAACGGACAATTAAATATGAAATCTTTAAAAACAGTGCTTCCAAAGGATATTAAAGAATCTCAGGGATAACAGGCCTTTCAAAATGAGGATGATTTCTCATAAAAAACAATTCCATCAAATGGTCTTAAGAAGCAAGCGTGTGTAGCCATCCTAATATCCAGCAAAATAGACTTCAAACTAAAATCAATCAAAAGAGATTAAGAAAGGCATTATATACTCATCACAGGAAAGATCCACCAAGATGAAGTTTCAATTCTGAACATTTATGCCCCAAACACAAGGGCACCCATATATGTAAAAGAAACATTACTAAAGCTTAAATCACATATAAAACCCCACACATTAATAGTGGGAGACTTCAATACCCCACTCTCACCACTGGACAGATCTGCCAAATTGAAACTTGACAGAGAAATAAAGGATTTAACTGATGTTATGACTCAAATGGACTTAATCACTATCTACAGAACATTCCATCCTAACAAAAAAGAATATACCTTCTCAGCACCCTATGGAACCTTCTCTAAATTTGAGCACATACTTGGCCAGAAAGCAAATCTCAACACATACAAAACAATTGGAATAACCTCCTGTGTTCTATCAGACCACCATGGTTTAAAGTTAGATTTCAACAACAACAAAAACTACAGAAAGCCTACAATCGCATGGAAACTGAATAATGCTCAACTGAATCACCAAAAGGTTAAGGAAGAAATAAAGAAAGAAATTAAAGATTGCCTGGAGATCAAAGAAAATGAATATACCACATACCCAAACTTATGGGATACTATGAAAGCAGTGCTAAGAGGGGAATTCATAGCACTAAATGCCCACATAAAGAAGTTGGAAAAATCTCACACTAGTTACTTAACAGCACACCTGAAAGATCTAGCACAAGAAGAAGCAAAGTCACCAAGGAGAAATAGACACCAGGAAATAATCAAATTGAGACTGAAATCAATAAAATAGAAACAAAGAGAATATAAAGAATTAATGAAACAAAGAGTTGGTTCTCTGAGAAAATCAACAAGATAGACAAGCCCTTATCCAAACTAAGCAAAAAACAGAGAGAGAGAAAGCATCCAAATTAGCAAAACCTGAAATGAAAGGGGAGACATAACAACAGACAATGAGGAAATCCAGATAATCATCAGGTCATACTTCAAAAACCTCTACTCTACAAAACTGGAAAATCCAAAAGAAATGGATAATTTTCTGGATAGGTACAACATACCTAAGTTAAATCAAGACCAGATAAAATATTTCGATAGTCCAATAAACCTAAGGAAATAGAATAAGACATTAAAAGTCTCCCAACCAAAAAAAGCCCAGGACCAGATGGTTTCAGTGCAGAATTCTACCAGATCTTCAAAGAATAGTTAATAACAATACTCTTTAAATTGTTACACACAATAGAAACAGAATGAACATTACCAAACTCCTTCTATGAGGCTACAATTACCCTGATTCCCAAGCCAAACAAAGAAAGAAAACTACAGATCAAACTCCCTCATGAACATTGATGCAAAAATACTCAATAAATACTGGCAAACAGACTCCAAGAACACATAAAAACAATTATCCACCATGATCAAGTAGGCATCATCCCAGGGATGCAAGTGTGGTTCAACATACAAAAGTCCGTCAATGTAATGCACCATGTAAACAAACTGAAAGAAAAAAAAAAAAAACACATGATGATCTCACTAGACGCAGAAAAGGCATTTGACTAAATCCAATACCCTTTCATGATAAGGTCTTGGAGAGATCAGGAATTCAGGGAACATACCTAAACATAATAAAGGCAATCTACAGCAAGCCAACAGTCAACATCAAATTAAATGGAGAGAAACTCAAAGCAATTCCACTAAAATCAGGAATAAGGCAAGGCTGTCTGCTCTCCCCATACTTATTCAATGTAGTACTTGGAGTTCTAGCCAGAGCAATAAGACAACATAAGAAGATCAAGGGGATACAAATTGGAAAGGAAGAAGTCAAGCTTTCACTATTATCAGATGACATGATAGTATACATGACTAACCCTAAAAATTCAACCAAGGAACTCATACAGCTTATAAACACCTTCAGCAACATAGCAGGATACAAGATTAACTCAAAAAAAAACCAGTAGCCCTCCTATATACAATTGACAAACAGGCTGAGAAGGAAATCAGAGAGATATCACCCTTTATAATAGCCACAAATGATATAAAATACCTTGGAGTAACTCTAACTAAGCAAATGAAGGACCTGTATGACAAGAACTTTAAGTCCCTGAAAAAAGAAATTGAAGAAGATGTCAGAAAATGGAAAGATCTCCCATGCTCGTGGATAGGCAGGATTAACACAGTAAAAATGACAATCTTACCAAAATCAATCTACAGATTCAATGCATTCCCATCAAAATCACATGACAATTCTTCACAGACCTGGAAAGAACAATACTCAACTTCATAAGGAAAAACAAAAAACCCAGGACAGCCAAAAGAATCCTGTACAATAAAACAACCTCTGGAGGCATCTCAATCCCTGACTTCAAGCTCTACTATAGAGCTACACTATTAAAAACAGCTTGGTACTGGCATAAAAACTGACATGTGGACCAATAGAATAGAACTGAAGACCCTGACATTAATCCACACACCTATGAACATATAATTTTTGACAAAGAAGCCAAAATTGTACAATGGAAAAAAGAAAGCATCTTCAACAAATGGTGCTGGCTAACTGGATGTCAACAGGTAGAAGGCTGCAAATAGATCCATATCTGTCACTGTGCACAAAACTTAAGTCCAAGTGAATCAAAGACCTCAACATAAATCCAGTTACTCTGAACCTGATAGAAGAGAAAGTAGGAAGTAGTCTTGAACACATTGGCATAGGAGATCACTTCCTAAATATAACACCAGTAGCACAGACACTGAGAGAAACAATCAATCAATGGGACCTCTTTAAACTGAGAAGCTTTTGTAGAGCAAAGGACACTGTCAACAAGACAAAGCAACAGCCTACAGAATGGGAAAAGGTCTTCACCAACCCCACATCTGACAGAGGGCTGATATCCAGAATATATAAAGAACTCAAGAAATTAGACATCAAAATGCCCAACAGTCCAATTAAGAAATGGGCTATAGAGCTAAATAGAAAATTCTCAACAGAGAAAGCTCAAATGGCTGAAAGACATTTAAAGAATTGCTCAAAACCCCTAATCAGCAGGGAAATGCAAGTCAAAATGATGCTCAAATACCCCCTTACACCTGTCAGAACGGCTAACATCAAAAACACAGAAGACAGCTTATGCTGGAGAGGATGTGAAGCAAGGGGAACTCTCCTCCACTGCTGGTGGGAATGCAAGCTTGTACAGCCACTTTGGAAATCAATATGGCACTTTCTTAGAAAATTGGGATTCAATCTCCCCCAAGACCCAGCTATACCACTCTTGGGCATATACCCTAGGAATGCTCAATCATACCCCAAGGGCACATGCTCAGCTATGTTCATAGTAGCATTGCTTGTAATAGCCAGAACCTGGAAACAACCTAGATGCCCTTCAACTGAAGAATGGATAAAGACAATGTGGTACATATACCCAATGGAGTACTACTCAGAAGAGAAAAACAATGACATCATGAGGTTTGCAGGCAAATGGATGGATCTAGAAAAAAATCATCCTGAGTGAGGTAACCCAGACTCAAAAAGACAAACATGGTATGTACTCACTCATAGGAAGATACTATATGTAAAACAAAGGATGACTAGACTGCTACTCACAACTCCAGGGAGGCTACCTAGTAAAGAGGACCCTAAGAAAGACACAGGGATCGCCCAACAACAGAGAAATGGATGAGATTTACATGAGCAAACTGGATGTGAGGTGGGAGGGGTAATGACAGGCAAGGGTTGAGGGAAAGAGAATTTAACAGAGCAGGAGATCCTAGCTGGATCAAGAACATGATAAATGAAGACCCCATGGGAATAGGAAGAAGCAAAGTGCTAAAGAGGCCCCCAGAAATCCACAAAGATACCTCCACAATAGACTACTGGCAATGGTCGAGAGAAAGCCCAAACTGACCTACTCTGGTGATCAGATAGCCAAACACCCTAACTGTCATGATAGAACTCTCATCCAATGACTAATGGAAGTAGATGCAGATTTCCACAGCCAGGCTCCATGTGGAGCTCCCCGGGAGTCCAGTTGGTGAGAGAGAGGAGGGATTGTATGAGCGAGAAATGTTGAGACCATGATTAGAAAAAGCACAGGGACAAATAGCCAAACTAGTGGAAACACATGAACTATGAACCAATAGCTAAGGAGCCCCCGTGGAACTGGATCAGGCCCTCTGGATAAGTGAGACAGTCGATTAGCTTGAACTGTTTGGGTGGCCCCCAGGCAGTGGGACCCAGACATGTCCTTAGTGCATGAGCTGGGTGTTTGGAGCCTGGGGCCTATGCTGGAACACATTGCTCAGCCTTGGTGAAGGGAGGAACAGACTGGACCTGCCTGGACTGAATCTTCTACCAGGCTGAGCTGAATCCCCAGGGGAGTCCTTGCCCTGGAGGAGATGGGAGTGGGGAGGTAAGGAGGGGACGGGAGGAGGGAGGACAGGGGAATATGTGGCTGATATGTAAAATTAAATTAGTTATAAATTTTAAAAAGAATAAATAAACAATTCCAATGAGAGGATACTATCTGTAATTCTAAAGAATATCAGTTGTCACCTGTGGAAAAACTGAGTAGTGACAAATCTTTCAAGGGCTTTCTATCATAAAGAAAAGTAAAAATAGGGCCAGGAAGATGGATCACTGGCAAAAGCACTTGCTACCAAGCCTGGCAACCTGAGTTCTGTCTCTGTGACCCGCATGGCAGAAGAAGGAAACTATGGCAGAAGAAGGAAACTGACTCATGCAAGTCGTCTTGTGACCTCCCCACATGTGCTGAGGCACAGGCATGTGTATGCACACAAACACAGTAAATTAATATTCAATTTAAAGAGTGGAAAGCAAAAGTACACATTTTCAGGAACTTGTAAATTCTGGTGTCTTATTCACAGTGCTTTTTATAGTCTATACAATTGCTTACTACAACAGTAGGACAATTACAATATACACAGAGAATGGAGACTATCTCAATTATCTGTTTAAGCTATAAAACTAAGCTGTGGTGTGTAAAATAGCACATATAGACAATGTATATTACAGATGAATATGTTTCAACACCTTGTTCAAGTAATAGTCATTAGAACTCAGGAGAGTTACCTATTAAAATATATGTGGGCAGTATAGTTCAGGAATCTGCCATTTGAAACAAGACTCATAAATGAAATCAACATAATTTCCATTATTATGTGTTGTGCCTGCTGGAATTTGATGTGCATGTGATTCAGTGTTCTCATTACCACTAAGTTATCCCATTCCCCCAGAAAACAACTTTGGAGAATCTAATATCAACTATGTAATTCTGGAAATAAATGTGATATATGATCTAAATAACTTTGATGAAAGTCTCATAAGAAAACATTTAGAATTCATTCTTACTTTATTTTTTTAAAATTTTGTGTGTGCATAAATTTTAAAAATGTGTGTGTGCATACATGTTTATGTGTCTCAGCATGTCTGTGCCCTGATGTGGATACCCACAGAGGATGTCAGATTCCCTAGAGCTACAGGCAGTTGTGAGCCACCTAACTTGGATGCTGGACACCCATCTCTGGTCCTTTGCAATAACAGCTAGTGTCTATATCTGCTTAGCCATCTTTTTTGTCCCTAAGGTCCCTAATTAATCATGGAAGATACAGAGCAAATACTCTGGGTTTGCTAGCCTCCTTTTATTTCTGACTGAAATAGTACTCTATCTTAATTTGCTAATCTATGCATTTAATTAAAATGGTCTTAGTAAAATAATAATTCATATTCCTCCTACATCTTGCCATTGCAGCTACAGTGAGAGGTAATTTGGATTCTACATGTTCTAAAACTGATTGTTTGAAAGTTTTTAGATTCCCTGAACTAACCCATATGCTTCCCATAAGTTCTTTTCATTTTCTTAAGCTCAAAACAACTCCAGGAGACACAATACATAATAATGGAAATCAGCAGTTGAGTTTCATTTATGAGTCTTATTCTAAATGCCACAGATCCATGAACCACACTGCCCATCTACATTTGAATGGCCAGTTCTCATGACTATTGCTTGAACAAAGTGTTGAAACATATGAGGCAATGTGCAGTTCATCTGGAATATCCATTTTCTGTATCTGTTCTTTTTTATGCACTACCAACAATTTTTATATTGGAAATTCTCTTCTCATTTTTCTTGTATGTGTTGATACAGTTTCACTTGCAAAGACATTTTCTTAGGCTATGAAAAACATTAAATTTTGTTCAGTTCATGGAAATTGTAATAATGCCTATAATAATGTATTTTATCACAGAATCTTATTGGAACATTGCCTGCTTTATTGGTCTTATTTGACTAGAATTAGATAAAAACTTGGAAGCCTACACACATCTGAAGTGGATGATGGTCGCATGTCTCACCCCATGCCACAGAGGACTTCTCATACACTCAGAGCCTGTGAGGCTTATATTGGGAACTAGTCAGAAAAAGGCTTTGGTGCTGCAACAAATAAATAAAAATTAAGTCAAGCCATGGGTTTTTGGAGCTTATATACTGATGAACAGACCTATGCTGTGTCGATGGTTGTTGTGGGGATCCAGACTACCCACCCTCCAGATTAGGTTTTGATAAGATACGTTCGTTGCATTTTGGTCAAAAGTGTAGTAGAAGCTGAAAAAATAGGCAAAGTTCTAACAAACTCTTTGTCTGCTGAAGCCAAAACTGATCTGAGTTGCCATCTCTTAAATTAAGAAGAAAAAACACTGTAAGATTTTTTTGTTTGGTTGGTTGGTTTTTGTTTGGTTTGTTTGGTTTTTTGTTTGTTTGTTTGTTTTGTTTTTTGAGACAAGGTTTCTTTGTGTAGCTTTTGAGCTTGTCCTGGAACTAGTTCTGTAGCCCAGGCTGACCTTGAACTCACAGAGATCTGCCTGCCTCTGCCTCCTGAGTGCTGGGGTTGAAGGCATGTGTCACTGCTACCGCCGCCTGGTGGGATTTTTGTAAGAGTCCATAAGCACTATTAGCAGATCTCAACATGTATTCACACACACACATATCAACACTGGCTCTGTTTTCAAAATAGTAAGTCTCAGTTCATGACACATGGCTTGTTTGGGGTAATACTAACATAATTGAAATCCTTTCAAAATGTTATTCTCACAAGAAACATCATCCTAGAACAATAACCAGAGAAGGATCTCACTACACAACCAGGGTCTCTCCTTCTACATTTACCAGTAAGACTGACACATCTGTCACTTACTCTTCCATGCAGGCTGGAACCTGATTTTGGACAGGGTGCTCTTGTCTTGGTGCACACCTAAGCTTCTCACTTCCTCTAAATTTCATTATCTCCCCAACTTAAAAAAAAAAAAAAAAAAAAAAGATGATTCCTAGGGAACTATGAAACTGTCCAGAACAAAATAGGGTGACATTTCTTGATCTCTGTAGGATGTTCCCATCATGGTTACATTGAGAAACGTTTTGCTTTGCCTGGAAAGAAAGATTCAGAACAACTCCGCACTATAGTGGCACAGAACTGGGGAGATTTACTAGGAAATGTGAGCTAAGCATATTGTGGTTTTTTTTTTTTTTATCTGTTTTCCCAAGTCCTTGAAGTATGGTACTTTCCCCAGCAAGTTCCCAGTCTCCTGGTACAAGCTTCTTGAATTATGGTCACACATCTACACCCTGTTGCTCTATAAAGATAATAAAGAAACATTGTAACGTGTTAGGTTTGGACAGCCTCTCCAAGAGCCAACACAGATGGCAAGAGAGAAAGGCTATCAATCTAAAACTAAAGCGAGAGGGGAAAATTAAAATGAAATCTTCAGAATCAATCATTTGCTGGCGAGTGGGTAGATGACAGCGTGTGACAGAGCAGAACAGCAGCTCCGGGGAGGAGGCTCCAGATCCTGTTTCAGAACCCAAGTGTCATATGTGCCTGGGGTTAAATTAGAGCATGTATGGGTGGGAGAAGGAACTGCCAGGCTCAAAAATTCCTAAGAATCCAAGCAGTGGTCCTTTCAGAAAGGCTGATTCAAAGCCAGTTATAAATCTACAGTCAGCAAAGCTTCGTATGCGTTATTCTCCAGCCACCAGCTCCAACTCAGAGCTCTCAACATGTGTGTGCAATTGTACAAGGAGAGAGAGGGAGGTGGAGAGAGATGGAGGGGAGGAGAGGGAGAGAAGGAGGGGGAAATAGGGAGAGGGAGAGAGGCACAGAGTGAAGGAGAGGAAAAGGGAGACAGAGATAATTCTCTGTAACACGAATCTTAAAAGGTCTTATTAATAAAAACAAACCTAGAGCCAGGTATTGGAGTGAATGCTGAAAAATCAGAGAAACAGAACAATCCAGCCAACCTTGCCTCACCAATTAATTCCTCAGCTGATCTTGTTTCCTCAAACTGGAAGCCTCCGTGTCCTCAGCCGAATAGATCTCAGCTGAACTGCTGATAAAAGCCTAAAAGCTGAACCTGCCTAGTTCCTGGTCCTCACGCCATACATACTTTTCTGCTTTCTGAGATTAAAGGCATGTGTCATCTTGCCTGGCTGTTTCCAGTGTGGCTTTGAGCTCACAGAGATCCAGATGGATCTCTGCCTCCTGAATGCTAGGATTAAAGGCATGTGCCTTACCTCTGTGTTTAATATAGTTGCTGTTCTGTCTCTGACCCCCAGATAAGTATATTGGGTGCACAATATATCAACCACAATTCTCTTGCTGCTTTGGTGGTAGTTGTTATCAACATTACTGGTAGTGAGGCTCAGGCTGGGAATTGAACACAGCCCCATGTACGCCACAGAAACAGTCTCCACCTGCAAACAGTCCAGACCCAGCCTCCTGGTTTCGTTTTTATTTCTTCAGTAAAATAAGGTTTGAGCTACAAGGCTTTGGGAAACAGGAACACCATCTATCCTTACGCATAGTGCATATGCATGGTGCACTTGTAGCTGCTAAGAAATACTTCTCTATAATCAAATTAAATGACTCATGAGTTTTAAAATTCTTTGACTAAACAATGGAAAGTATGTATGTAACAAAATATACACAGAAGAAGGAAATACCTTTCCTTTGAGTATTTTCAGAAGAAAATAAAAAATTGCCCAAATTGGCAAACTCTGCTTGGCAAAGACATCTGCCTTCATTTTGTTTCGATAGGGTTTCAGCAGACACATGACAGGCCAGAATTCAATATTTTAAAAATAGAGAAAATCCTTAGAACCAGCAGTTTATTTCCGTTTTGGAAGAGTTACATTTTGGTGCTGGGAAACTTTCATTGGGGCAAGTTGACCATCCTGTTCTTGATTCTGTGGCACATAATTGGACGTCTTCATAGCAACAGTCTGATTCATCTGAAATTCAGAAGGCTCTGGTTAAGCAAACTCTTCATCTTGCCTAAGTGAAGCTGCTAGAAGCTTACCAGAGAACGGGTAGAGAGCAGTTGTGCTGGAGTTCTCAGAGGAGGTGCTGCTCCAGGAAGAGGGCACCTGTAGTTTCCATCTCTATCTCCATGCTTGTCTCTAAAGCAGTCGAGCAGCAGGGAGCAAGATCAAAGGCCTCTTCTTGAGTAGCTTATGAGGTTTTACCCCAACTCTTTCCTTGGGGGTTCTGGAAGGTGTGCAGAATCTTGCATGTGTTAAGCAAACATTCTATTATAGGGCTTCATCCTCAGCCCCTTTGTACCTAACTCTCCAGAAATAACTTCCTCTTCTACTCTACATCAACCCAAAGCATCATCATCAATATCATTCTCACCAGTTACTGAAAAGAAAGTCTCCATCCTTACATCTCAAGATCACCCTTTCTAGCCTCTTACTCTACTGGTACCAAGTTCAGACCACTTGTGACTGGTAAAGTTCGAGCCCTATCATTTTTTGTAACCTGAAACAGAATCCATGCTAACACCTGACTATACCAAATACATATAAGGAAGAACTAATATAACCTCTTCTAAGCATGAATGACTCAATAAAACTAGATATGGTCTCAGGAAGTTAAGGCAGGAGGATTGCCAAGCTATTTGAGACCAGCCTATGCTACATATTAAGAACCAAGCTAGTCTGAGCTACAGTAGAGACCTTGTCTCTAAAAACAAAAATACACCACTAACAACAACAACAACAAAAAGGAAGTCAATAAAACTTTTTGAATGTCTGAAGTACACTGGTCAAAGCAACATATTTTTCTTATAGTTTTAGACAATACAGTAATTTATTTATGTATGCTTTCTTTGCACATTGATGGTGTCCCAAGAGATCCTAGAATGTCTTTCTGGATGGCTTTAGGACTTTAAATTTGATGACCATCACAGGGACAAGAGGCCTTGCATTTCTACGCACCAAGTAATGTAAAATAGTTCCTTCATCCCCAAGCCTGTTAAGAAGCGAGTAGAGTCACTGCATTGCATTAACTTGTACTTCTGGGCCTCTAGATGGTAGTTGTAAAACTGTAAGTGTTTGGATGAACACTTCACAGGACTTGATGATGAGAGCTTTTCACAGAAAAAAATGACTCACACAGCTTTTACAAGGGTATCTGCCTCAGGAAGAAAGCCTGGAGACCTGGAATGAAATGTTGGCCAGTGCCAGAAGGCTGTTGTGAGGCAGACCAAAGGACAGTACATGAAGCAGAGGAAGTTACATTGTGTAAATCAAAGTTTCATTTTGCTGTTTAGAAAGTGATCCTTGGCTGCATGCTCACACCATTTGCAACAATAATGAGCGATAGAAGACTGCAGAAAGGCTCGGAAAGTTTTCATAACCCTGAGTTTCTGCACGTTCCTCCACATTGGGTATCATTGCAGTGTCACTTTCTCATGGCCAAAAATGATGGAAATGTTTCCATCAATGCAGTACATGGGCTGTAGAAATGGGTCAGGGGTCAAGAGCACTCATTGCCTTCAGGGAACCAGAGTTCAATACCTAGCACCCACATCAGGTAGCTCATAACTATGTGTAACTCCACCTCTAAGAGATCTGATACCCACTTCTGACTTTCATAGTCACCCCCTCACATACATGTCATGTAAACATAAATAAAAACTAAAAAATTAATTATAACTAAATACTATACAATCCCTATGCCATATTGAAATGAGCCTTAAGTCAATAATCACATTAGGATTTCAATGGGCTAAATGTAAGAAGCCTGTCAAACAGTTAATATCCTCAGTGCTTTGGACTTTTTGCACATTTACTCTAGATACAAATATCTCCTATTTATTCAAATTCAATGTACTTCTGGTGAGGAAGAACAATTATATGTAGAAGCACATCTCTAAGAGTTAAAAAACAAAAAAGTGGCACTATTAATGTTTAAAGATTTTTTTTTGACAAAATGTGCATTATGCTTTCTCTGAATCTGTTCCCACATAAATCTAGATCTTTTCAATTAGAAGTGACAACCACAATAAAGGGGCAATGAAAAGAATTTTAATCTATTTTTATTAGAGAATGCAATTTAAATGTCAATCTAGAAAAGTTGTTAGGGGGTTACTCAATGAAAGTCCAACTCCATTTCTTTTTTGCTTGTTTGATTTTAATTAAATTAAAATATTATTACATCACTGTGTTAGTTAATTGCTGTGAAGAGACACCATGACCATGGCAACTCTTATAAAGGAAAAACATTTAATTGGGGTGGCTTACAGTTCAGAGGTTTGGTCTGATATCATCATAGTATGTCATAGTGGTGGGCAGGTGGACAAGGAGCTGAGAGTTCTACATCTTGACTTGCAGGCAACAGGAAGTGGTCTGAGACACTAGGTGTGGCTTGAGCATATGTGAGACCTCAAAGCCCGCCTCCAGAGTGACACATTTCCTCCAATAAGACCACACCTACTCCAACAAGGCCACAATTCCTAATAGTGCCACTGCATTTAGGGACCATTTTCTTTCAAACCACCACAATCACTTCCCATTTTTTTCTTTCCTTGCTCCGACCCCTTTCATGTTATCTCCCACACACAGATTCCCTCTTAAATTCATGGCATTTTTCTTTGATTATTATTGTTATATGTAATATATAAATACATAAATATAAATATGACCTGATGAGTCATTTAATATCCCTCATGTGTATATGATTTCAGGGCTGACCATTTTCTAACAGATAACCAAATCAAAGGATCATCCCTGGCACAGACTAATAATCCCTTTCTCAGCAGTCATTAGTTGCCTGTAGCTCTTTGATTAGGGGCAGGACAATGTGAGATTTCCCCTTTCCACATTAGTGTATATATTGTAATTGTTTATGTCTTGTTGTAGAAGCCTTATTGTTGAGGAATCAAGGGTGTAGACAGCATGACAAGATAGTAACTAAACTGGCTGGCCAGTAAGCCCCAGGGATCCTGTCTCCACCTCCTCACGCTGGTACCAGCTGATTTTTATACGGATGCTAACCACCTGATTTTTACATGGATGCTTAGAATCCAAACTCGATCCTCAAGTTTTCACAGAAAACACTATCGTGACTGAGTCATCTCCCCAGCCCCTAAATACTGGTTTTTATATAATATGTATTACTGATGTTGTATCACATCAGTACCTATGAAAAAGAAGTCACACCAACAAAAAGCATAGGCTGGAGACCACACAGAGGCACAAAAGTGCCCGATTAATCACACAGTGAAAATATAACAGTTGATTCATTTTCTAAATCATAAGCATTTGTCCCCAAAGCACCTTTTCCCAGACCACCAAACAACCTTAGGACATTTACTCTTGTGCTTAAATGCAGTTAAAACAAGTTGATATTCTGTTGCCCCTAAACATATCCTAATGTTTCCCATACTGTACAAGTAAATAATTCTAATTCTTAATTTCTGCAGTAAAATGCAATAACTTCTGGCAAGCAAAAAGCTAAGAATTAAAGCATCTCCCAAGTGACACCAGTCACTAAGAATTTTCTAGAACTGTATAGATAAAAATATGCCCAGAGAAAAAATACATGTAAGGCTAACGATAAGGATAAGTTCCATGAAGAAATGAGGAAAGTGGTATTTCTATTTGAAATCAGAATATATTATAACATTTTCCATTCCTGAAACTAAAATGCCTTTGGGATCTTTCAAAAGAACTGGGTTGGATCCAACCTCTTCTCTTCTGGGGATGTGCCATTTTTTTTTTTTTTCTGAAAGCCCTTAGTAAATACCTCTGTCTTTCTTGAGGTTTCTTTCTTGGAAGAATATCAGTTCAACCTCAGGCTTACCTAGTATATGTCACATTCCCAGGAAGATTGCATTGCTAACCACATCAACACATGGCATGCATGCAAAGCCTTGTTTGCCATTAATCCCTGGGTCTCCATCTTAAAATCAATACCTTAGGGATATTTTGAAGGGAAAGCTTGTCAAACACATGGCAAAGTCTTCAGTTTCCATCCAGGGACCACAAACGTGGGAATGCATTTACACGAATTTGAAAAGAAAATATTGTCGCATAAACACAGACACTGACATTTCAAATTGGAAAAGTTAACATCAATCAAGTTAGCATTGCTGACGTCATTGGGGAGGGAATGAGAACCATGCGATCTTCTCCATTTATCCCGCAGTAGAATCTGTCTTCTTTATCTCATCCCCACAGGACAAAGTTCATTTTTTTGTCTTAATCAGATTTTCTTTTTGTTGCTGTGATAAAATACTTGGGAAAAACAATGTAAAGGGTTTATTTGGGCTTATACATTGAGTTCATGGAGGACTGGCTCTATTGCTTTAGGCCTAAGATGAGGTGGAATATTATGGAAATAGATGAGGTCCTATGGAAGAGGAAGCTTCTCACCTCATTACATCTAGCAAACAGAGATAGAGAGAGGAAGTTAAAAATGGTCAGGAACAAGATATCCCCTTTCCAGCAGGCCTTCAGTTAACTACTTTCTCCAATCAGGAAAAGTTCCTCCATCACTTACCAATAATGCCATCAACTGGCAACAAACCATACCTCATGTGACCAATAGGAGAAATTTCATATACAAACAATATCACTTCCAAACCTCTGCTACTTCCTGTCCTAGAATGGTTACATGCTCAGCCACGGCTTTGCCACTTGCTAAGTACAAAGCTAGGCTTCATTTTCTAGGCTTCTTGTGTGTTTGTACTTTGGGGTTTGGTGGTGGTGGTATAGTTTTATTTCTACATAGAGGTTGTTAACAGTAGGTATCTGCTTTTTGTTATGCCTTTTCTTCTCTTTAAGTTCAAATAGATGAGACCAAGCTATCCAGCCACAGTCTATAGGGATCTTAGGATAGTAAGGAGACCCTGTCCCTCTGAACTGATATAGAAGAAAATGGTCTTTATTGTGTTGTTTCTCTGTTTTCAGGTGTTGTTTTTTTTTTACAGTATATATGTAATACTATTAAACTATCCTTTCATTTTGCCTCAAATTTCTCTTTGCTCCACCTTACACACAATTTCTATCCAACACCAAACCGAAAGTGTAGGAGTATCGGTGGGAATTGGACTTTGAGTAAAATGACATGAAAATACTATCCACAAATTGAGAAAACATCCTCAGTAGTCATTTCTTGCTTAAATACCCAAGATAGCATCACTGTCAAGTCACACCACAGCCAAGTAAATCTGTTACTCTTTGGAAATCTAAAACATTTTCATTGTGTAAGTGTCAGCCATGGCCAAGCCAGTAGGAACTTTACAAAGTGTCTCTCAGCTGGAGTTTCTCTTTGCATCTTTCTTACCCATGACTCATCCAATGACCATCCTAAAGCTATTTCCTCCTTTGCTACTATAATTCACTTGTAACAACAGAGGCATTCTTATAGTAGGATGCTGACCTTGGAGATCCACAGAGAGCATACAGGATGAAAGGGAGATGAGATCATTTTGCATAGAACTTACATAACTATGATTTCAGAATCACTGAAGTGTTAAATCATGTTAGGCCACTACTTTGGGTCTTGATAGAAGTGTACAGTACTCTACAGGATAATAGCCAATTCCACAAACCAGAGATATGTGGGGAAAGAAGGAAACCCAAGTAGCCAAGTGAAATTAGTCTTATCTTGTAGCTATTACAGAGTTTCCCACACATAACCTTTGGGAGCAGTCTGCTACAATTCTTTGGTGATTAAAAAACACAGGGATCTCATTAGAAATCCAAGCCCTGTTTGACACATTGGAATTTTCAACTATTGCTTCTAATTGAAAAAGCATAAAATAATAAACTTAGATGTTCTGAATGTGGCCTTTGGAACTTTCTGTGTTGATGCTATCATGAGCACACTTATTAAAAGTGAAATGGAAGATGAATAGTTTACAGGGTAAAGAAATATTTCCCATCTTCACAATCTATGGTTTCAAGGCTCCCTTAAGACCTTAAAATGAAGTCTACTTGGTGGTCTCAACTCTAACCCCTGGAGAATGGATTCCACATCTCCAGCACAGAACACCTGATTCTGCAGAATTTGACACTTTTTTGCAGCCTCCACACAGAAGAACTGGAGGACCTGACATGCATGGAAATTAAATTATCTTCCACCCCAGAGATATGCTGTCCTCCCAGGTCAGGGTTACATGGAGGCCAAAGGAAGGAGCTCACATTTCAACCAAATCTGCCCTAGATGTGAATCAACAGAAAACATAGCCTTCTGGGTTTTTGACATGATGCTACTTCCTATATGATCCACCATGGTATGAGTGAATAAAACCATCAAGTCAATCAACTTAAAAAATATTTTTATTGTCAGATTAGGTCATTATCTCCAAAGTCTGGAGTTGCCTTTAAATAGTGACTTTGCCAGTAGTTTACAGATGCATAAAGAAGTCAGAAGCTGCCATGGAGTCAGCCTGTGTTGGAGAAGTCTGACCCTTACTATTTCAAGACCTTCTGAGAAAGTCGGAAGCCTCACACTTGGTTTTGCTCATTGGTAATTCACAAGCCCATGTAATCCCAAGTGGCATAAAGGCTGTTAAAACAGAGAGATAGGACTTCTCTTCAGGGTATTCATAAAAATTCAGAAACACTCAAAAAGTGAAATATATATTTTCAAATAAGGATTAATCACTGGTTTTCATGGATACCTTTTGAATGCATCATTGTAGCAGACTGATTTAAATGCTATCCATAGTAGAAGAGGACACCCCCACTAAGAGTGGTAACATAGACTACACTTCCTTTGCTCCTAGGCTCAGTTGCTTCTCAGCTGGCATATTCTGCTACCCCAAACACAATAAAAATAAACTCGGCCAAATAAGGAAAGTTAGAAACATATGCAACCCCTCAGTCCAACAGAATGCATTCATCTCATTTAGGATGTGTACCATTCCCCACACTCAGGCAAACTTTCAAGAATTTAGTGAATTTTATGCAATTTCTGGAAATGAAAATGTGTGTTTGTCAAAGCCTCTGAAGACACCCCAATCTTTTTTTTTTTCATTTTTCTTTACTAATCAATTTTCTACTCACTCTATATACCACCCACAGATCCCACCTCCTCCCTCCTCCCTCCTCCCATCTCCCAGCCCTCCCTCCCACACCACCCCACATCCTCACATCCCCCAAACCAAGGTCTCCCATGGGGAGTCAGCAGAGCCCAGCACACTGAGACTAGGCAGGCCCAAGCCCCTTCCCACTGTACCAAGGCTGCGCAAGGCACTGCAACACAGGCAGCAGATTCCCAAAAGTCTGCCCAGGCACCAGGGACAGATCCCAATCTCCCTGTCTGGGTGCTCCCCAAACAGTTCAAGCCAAACAACCAACTTCCGTATCCAGAGGGCCTAGTCCAGCCCTGTGGGGGCTTCACAGCCTCTAGTCTAGAGTTCAGGGGCCTGCACTAGTGTGGCCGTCATCTCTGCATGACCTCCCGTCATGATTTCTCTTGAAGTTCCCCTTCTGCAGAATCCCTCCTCTCTCTCATCAGTTGAATTCCCAGAGCTCAGCCTGGTGCCTGGCCACGGATCTCTGCATCTGCCTCCCTCAGTCACTGGATAAAGGCTCTATGATGATAGGGTATTCGCTAGACCCATCACCAGAGTGGACCAGTCCAGGCACCCTCTGGACCACTGCCAGCAGTCCAATGTGGTGTCAACCTTGTGGATTCCTGAGAGCCTCCCCAGCACCCTGCCTCTTCCTTTTCCTATGATGTCCTCATCTATCAGGGTGTCTTCCTCCCTGCCCTCCCACCCTGTCCCTGTTTCAGCTCAACCCTCCCATTTCCATATGTTCTCATTCCCCACTCCTCACCCTCTGCCACACACATACACACACACACACACACACACACACACACACACACACACACACACACACAGTCTGCTCATGTAGATCTCATCAACTTCTCCTTTGCTGGGTCTCCATGTGTCCCTTCTAGGGTCTTCCCCTGTTAGCTAGCCTCTCTGGAGCTGTGGATACCCCAATCTTTGAGTGCAGAAAATATGAAGGTCCTCTCCTCCTTTGTCCTTTGTACTGTAAAATGCAGCCCCTCACCTTATGCAAGAGAACAAGCTTTTCTTCATTTCTGTGTTTTACAGATATACTTTCCTGTGGACCCACAGTTTGATGGAAGGTCACCAGATCACACAACCTCTGCTGTCTTATGAGGAACAGTAGATAAGTAAGATTAGGCCTGATTCTTCAGAATTCCAGCAATCCTCTCAATAGTGTGCATGTCTGATTAAACCAAGCAGCCAGCCTCCCAAGTCTTTGGTCAGCCGTGCTCACATTTAACCACCCTCTGCTACATCTGCGAGACTTCCTGCCACAAGAAGTTTATGTACAGGGAAAATATACATGACTGAGCAACCTTCTCACTTTCAGACTCAGGGAGAAAACCCTCCTAAGGATAAGAAGTACAAACAAATGCAGAGGTCTTTCCCAAACTGATTAAAACAAGCAATGAAAGGCAGTGAGTCCCAGCTACCAATTACCACTGCCTGATTTTCATCAAATTACTTATCTTTTCATTATTATTAAACATGGAAAATAAGATTTTAACCAGTGGATGCATAACACATGTGAATATAAAATGTATAAGACAAGTAATTTTCTAAACTATCAAATCACTTGAAAATCATATTTCAAATGGAGTTTACAAATAAGTTATTTCTAAGATGTCTGGCCATGACAACCTGTTCTTATAGTGAGTCTAGGTCCCAAGACTACTTTAGGTCACTATAGAATATCATTATTCTTGTGTCCTCTCAGACTTTAGATCCCTTTGCCCAGATGTGTACAAAGATGTAAAAAAAAAAAAAAAAAATTAAGTCCTTTTTTCTGATTAAAACTGCAAAATCCTCTATAAAGGCAACAGAAATGCTCCATAGGTATATAAGTAGACATAAACAACTGCCACAGCAGCCTGCTAAATATGACAGCCCCCAGAGAACTGTGCAGAATGGGACTCTCAGGCTCCTGGCCTCAGCTGATATCATCTGAGGACAGTTTTACTGACACTCCAACTGAGATTATCAATCAAAGCAAAACCACAGAAAGTTCCCATTACCAAGAGAAAAATATATATAACCAACCAGAACATATTACTCTATTTATTTTCATTTAGAAGTAATAACAAGTAATATGTGTTGATAATAAAAAAATTAGAGAAAAAGTCACTTCCCTCCAGTACCACAGCCAGCATATTTCTGCACACTAATAGAAAATGTTTGCGTTTACTACAATTATTACAATGAAATACCACAAACTCCATAATTTATGAGCAACAAAAATTCATTTACCACAGTTCAGGGGGCTGGGAAGTTCAAAATCAAGATGCTGGTAGATGAAGTATCTGGGTAGAGCCTATTTCCTCATTTCTAACTTGTCTCTCTTCACTGCATCCTCTCATTGAAGAAATAACAAGGATGATTCTCTCCAATAGAAGGTAATTAATAAGAAGATATTAATAAAAACAACTCAATCAAAAGGCACCAATTCCGTTCATGAGGTCTTGACCTTTACTACCTAGTCTCTTTCCTAAAGGTTCTGCTAATACCATCCCCTAGACAGCTCAGATTTCAACATACAAATTTGAGGGAGAAAACATTCAAACACAGCATATGAAAAAATTAATAGTTAAATTTTATATAGCTCTAACTATGTGACAGCCAAGCATGTCTGTAAATTCTAAATCACATAGTCCACGCAAAAATGGTTTCTATGAGACTTACTTTTAAACTCGACAATGCATCTTAGAAATTTTTCTAAGAGAATGGTGGAGTTGGAATACAAAGTGATTTGGGGATATAATACCTATTAGACAATGTATTACTGGTTTATCATGTCTCCAGGTTTTGGTAGTATGTTAGAAATGGAGTACAGAACAGATATTTATTTCTCTTTCAAAATCCACAGCAAGGCTGAACAAGAGGAGCATGAACCATATGACTTTTCCCTAAGGGAGTGCCGGATACAAGGACGAAATGATAGCATCAGCTTCTCCTCCTATGGTTTATTGCAAGACAAAAGAAACCACTTATGAGAGATGGTGAAGAGGGCACAGAGAAAGGAAAGGGTCATTAGAGACTGTGCAATAATTTGCATTCTTTCAAACTATAAAAATGAGCTTGCTGTGTATGATGACATACACCCACTGGAAAATTTCACAAGCCCTGCCCTGTAGCTGAGGCCATGCCCGCCCACCCAAAAAACATGAAACAACCAGAAAACAAAGGTTTTGAATGACTATAGGGGAAATTTTCATATTCATGGTTTCCTGGTGCTGAAAAATGAAAGTTTGAATAACGTCCTTAGTGTAACACAACCATGCATGACCCACAAACATCAGACTTACTATTTGTCTCGTTTAGAATTTCATGTTTCCATGAGGTTCCAAAGGAGAAAGCCCATTTTTTTCCCTCCAGATTAAATTGCTTTTAGCAAGCTAGAATGTGCCCAGAGGACTCTCCAAGCTGTTATTGACTAACACAATGATAAATTGTAACCCAGCCAGCAGCTGGTTTTCATGGAGTTGCTTTGCTGTGCATTGAAATGATGGGGGTGGATTATCTGTGGGTTCTCTGTATGGAGTGCATCTAAGAGAGTATAAGACTATAGAAAACCATGCTCTCATCCTGAAAAATGTCTGCTATACTTATTTTATGTGTTCAGTCAGACACATTGGCTAGAGCAGATGTAACGTGGTGGTAGATGTAGTATCTGGATATCCATGGGATGGATGACAGAGTTTTAGGCCCACACTCAAGACAATGGAAGTTCATAAAGGGAACATGTGAGGTTTCTGTTTCACAAGATACGTTATGTTCAAGAAGTGTGTGAGAGCCAAAGAGTCTGAGTTTTAACTGGCCAAGATGCGCTAAAATGAAGAGGGATGTCTAATGTATGCTTGCTAAGGTAACAGTAAGGGTTGGTGGTCTCCAGGGGACTTTGTTAAAAAGGATGCTGCTTTGTTCACTCAAGATGCTGGCACCCCTATTCCATCTGATTTTCTATCAAATTTGGCACACAATAATACATAAGACAAAATCCCACCCCTCTTCCTATAAAGTACGAGATTTACTCCTACAATAAAACACTGCCAAATGTTACCAAGTGGTTTACAGACTTGAGAAGGATAGCACATGTTAACTAAAGAGAAAGCTGCATTTGTTGAAGACTCCCATTCATGTCTCATCTGGCTTCAGTAAACTCCCGATTCAGGCCATTGAGTAAAAGCATCTGGATCAAATACAGAAGCTCACAGCCTTCTCTCCTCCTCAGCTATTTCAGCAGCCCCTGCCTGAAAGATGGGTACAGTTAGTGGATTGAGAACCATAGGTCAAGTGCCTTTGCTACATGCTTTACACAGTTCATTTTTCATCTCTTGCTGCATGAAGATGTATGGTATATGAGAACGCCTGACAGCATAACCTTCCATTTCTAAATGTGGGCAGAAGATTTAAGTTCAGAAGTGATGCAAGCATGCTAATATCAAAACTCAGGTAGAAACTGTTATGCCAATCAGGAATGTATAGTTGATACTAAAGAAGCCACATCTACCTACTGCTTTCTCTCTAGCTTGGGTTCTACAGCTTCGGTTATCATTCATTGTTTGTACAAGACAAATGATATTTGGCAATTGTTTAGCACTTCATTTTAAACATTTTATGTGATTAATACATACAAATAATTGATTGGGTAGGCAATGATATTCTTGATTATATAACAAAATGGAGCCTCGGAAAGGTTCTTAGCAACAGGTAGCTTTTTAGACAATGTTTGAGCTAACCTGACATCTTCCCTCTTTGGGTAATATTCAAATACACTACAGCTGTCATCTAAGCCACTCAGTCACCACAAAAAAGTGTGAAAGCCACAATAATTAAGAAGATTAATTTGAGATGACAATAACTTCTAAAACTAGCTATTAAAAATGTTTTTGTAACATACTAAATCCACAAATGATTTGACTTATAAATGTTGGACTCTCTTTATCTTGCCTGAAGTCCCCCAGGTTGAATCCTGCAGAATGTCCCAGAACTTGAAATAAGATCTTTCTCAGTGAGTGGGAACCAGAATATGGGAATGAGAAATGAGGCCTTTTGTTGAGTCAAGAGTTCTCAGGGCTTTTGTGAGCCTCTGGGGGATAATCTGGTTCTTAGCATTAAAACATACAATAAAAAGAATTGAACTTTCTAGAAGACAGTTAGCAGCTTTCTTTATGTATTTATTGGAGACACAAAAAAGTTTAAATTTCCATTCGCTAAGTCTAAACTCAAGCATAAGTGCCTACAGTCAAAGGAAAATGAGATTGCTATCTCAAAGCAAACAAACAAAAACACCTCATGTTCAAACAAAACAATATCTTGTAACTTATAATTATTTGTATCTCTTATGAGAAAGTTTTCTGGTATTCTATGATTGAGTGTATATTTGCTCCATTGTGACATAACTACCAAGTTGGAGAACAATTGAGAGTCTTTTCAATGATGTTTGTTACATATAGATTGTTAGAGGCTTGATCAACAGTATGGCACTATTAGATGATAAAGGGTCATGAGTCACAACCCTTTTGGGGGTTGAACAATCTTTTCACAGGGGTCACCTAAGACCATCCTGCATATCAGATATTTACATTACAATTCATAACAGTAGAAAAATTACAGTTATGTAGTAGCAATAAAAATCATTTTATGGTCGGGGGTCACCACAACATGAGGAACTGGATTAAAGGGTCATAGCTTTAGGAAGGTTGAGAACCACTGCTCTAAGAGGTTGAACTTAGTAAGGTCTTGAGACTATTGAGGATTTGTCATTGAAGGGCTCTAGTCTGAGATGATAATTAAGAAACTGGTGAATCCAGCCAATTTGTTCTGCTGTCTTGGACTCAATTTCAATAAAACATGATTGTGAAGCACTGGTACCTGGCCATTCTCAAAGTCACCAGATTATGGTAGGCATTAATCCCAAATGCTGAAATCCTTCTGACAGTGTCTTTTTTGACAACATAACTTTTTGGTGAGAGGAAGCCTACTTGACAGATGGTCCTAAATGAAAGTTATGTGATCTCTGGCCTTTGTGTGATAGAAAGCAGTTTTTGGAAGAACGGTGTCTTGTATAATCCATCATGAAATGATCTTTCAATCTATCTGTCATGACTCCAGTTTTCCTAGCACCAACATAAATGTGCTTCAGATCATGTGAGTCCCAGTTCAGATGAAATTCTGCCTTTAGAAATCTACCAGCCATTGCCAGCTGGAACAAAGCCTCCTTGCATTAACACACATATTTAACATCCAGGCCCAGATATAGGACAAGATCTTTGTTGAACACGGATCATGTGTGTGAATGTAGCAGATGTGGAAGTGTTGTTCCCGCCAGATCTACAGTGCAGGCAGAGAGAGTTAGATGGCTCACTATAACTCTCTTTGTTGAGAGATCTGCAGGCCACCTGGTCATCTATAGCACCAATTAGTGCTAAACTGGCCATACATGTTAACACAGTAGGAGTTTTGGTTTTAAGCAGCTGCATCCCTGGACAAAGAGTTACCACATGTTTTCTCACCATGTTTGTGCAGGTAATAAACTAAAGGAGAAACATCTTGATGAGTTACAAATAAACAAATTTTAAAACCACCCTTTGTCACTCGAATCATAGCTTGGTACAGCAAAGATTTCATTTCTGTTCAGGCTATGATTTCACAATCTTGAGGAAGCCAAACTGTCAATGTGCAAGTTGCTTAATTAGTTAAAATATGATTCTTAAGTCACTCATTCCCTCTTTGTTTCAAACAGCACCGTGAATGATGTGTTCTCAGTAACAATAGGCATCAAAAGTCTTATTTCACCCTAGCTAAGTGGATGCTGATACCAGAACCACTGTGTTTACTTTGCACCTGAATTCCACTGTGGTGAGTACTAGGGAGATTCATATTCTAGGAGAGGATTCCAAATGGTGTTCTGGCAAATGGCAAAGAATACAAATGTAGTTCATTTTTGTATTAATTTATAGGCAGCCTTGTCTCAAGTCCCTTGGGCATGCTAGCAAAATTACAAAAGAAAAAAAAATGAAAAGTAACTACAAACACTTCCAAGAGAAACATATCCCAATAAAACCAAGATCAGGAGCTCAAAATAAACGGTGCTATAATGAAAACCAAAAACAGCAAAGGGAAAACCAAGCTTTATATTACCCAGAGCCCTTGGGGCTGGAGATATGATTAACTAATTAACAGTTACAAAGCATTTTGGAGCTCCAAGCTTCCTTTTGGTGCCAGCACTGTGAGTCTGTCACAGTGATTCCCAAAAGATGCCCTTCTCACCCTGACTACAACCAGCAGGAGAAACTCCAGCTCTGCAAGCTGTTTCTGGTGATTGAGAGAAGCAAATACACTGTTTGATGCATCTTGTACATTTTCAAAATAATTGACATGAGCCAGTAGATCTATCCCCATGAAGTCCCGAACAATTTCTCCTTTAATACACAGAAACTGCTAGATTTAAGAAGAGAAACTAGGAGGCTAAAGAGACAGCTCAAGATTAAAAACATGTAGTGTTCTTGCAGAGGACCCGAATTCAGATTCCAGCACCCATATCAGGTGGCACACAACTTTCTGTAACTCCAGCTCAAGCACACACATGCTTTTGGCTTCTGCAGACACTTATGCTCATGTGAGCAGACACACATACCCATATAAATATTTTAAAGGGGAACTGGAAAGAAAAAAGTCATGATATTAATTAAAAGAAGAAAGACATTTTTTAAAAATATTAAAGAGTTAATCAACTAGATGCATTACAGACTTACCTGGCAGTGACTTCAAGTATGTGAGGTGTCTGCATCTCAAAATAGGTACATATGGAATCCTTCATTCAAACTGGGTTCTTGGTGTTAATTGAAATCTGGATTTTAAATACACAGATCCTCTTTATGTGAAGCAAAAGGGAAACAAGAAACAGAAAACAGATTGCATAATATTGTTGATGTGCAGTTAAATAATAATAATAATCATTGATTTTTGCCTCCCCACATTTCTGAGCTCTCAGACTAAGAAATTGGTGCTTGATCCATAAGTTGTTGAGACCTCAGTGCAGGAACAACTGTCAACACTCCAAACTATCCGCAAACTATGCAGCAAGCTTCTAACAAGCTTAGCTTCCTTTGCATGACTTGATTTTCAGTGTGAAAAAAAAAAGGAAAATAAAATTCCTAATGATCAAGATCAAGATCAAGGTTTTAACTGGATGGATTTAGAGTCTCTTCAAACACCAGAAGAAAAATAAATTGAAACTTTTTTCTGTTAAAATTCAACTATAATGAATTTTATATAAAATACAATATATAAGTTGCAAAAAGATAAATATATAAAATACAATATATTTGCAAAGAAATGGCACAGTTTAATGTAGTGGTTCCCAAACTAATATGTACAGAGAAGAGCAGTGAGACTTTTCAGTGGAAGTTTAAGACCTATCTTCAGAATTTTATCGCCAAAGCAGATAAAAGTAGGATTAATACTGTAGGCCCAAGACTAGAGAGCTTCAGCCTCTTTCCAAATCATAATTATTTAGTTGTTTTATTTACCTGCTTTGGGTTTTTTAATGTTTTAGTGATGTACAGTCCTAGGTCATAGTGAATTATAAATAAATTTTGAGGAACTAAAGGAAGGGACAAAGGAGAGTCACATAAATGAAGCTTGGGGTACCTATGTGAGATTCGCTGCATGACCGCTGATGTGGTTAGGTGTGCTCTCAGAAGCCAAGGTGTGAGGTGGATGGGCATTTGGAAGATAAGAACAAAGAAAGGTTCACAAAAGTGGCTCCATAATGCTCTTTACATTTCTTGACTGTAACGTCATCATGCATGTGGCACTCCACAAGTCGGAATGCACAGAGCTGGTGACTATTGCTTCTCAATGTCATGTCTATACCATTCTTCAGAGCACCTAAAACATAGAGTGTGCTCCCTAGAAGACTGTCAGATCAAAACAAAAACAAAAACAAAAACAAAAACATTTCACTATGAAATTTTCATACCTGTTACATCTACACATATATGAATGATTACATCCAGAAAAGCATACTAGAGAAATTATCACTAAATTAATCAAAGATGTAGTTTATTCAATGTATCTTTATTTAAATCCTCACCTACTTCTAAACATGATATCTAATATTTATTTATTTCTATTTATGTGCATGTGTGTACTTGTGTGAATTTATGTACACCACCTGTCTACAGGTGTGATCAGGCCAGAGGCCATCAAATCGCCTTACTACTGGAGTTACAGACCATTGTGAGCTGCCTGCTAGGGATTCTTGGAACCAAATTTGGGTCCTCTGCAAGAGTAGTAAGTGTTCTTAACTGTCAAGCCATCTTCCCAGCCTTGTGAACTTATTTTTATAATTATCAAAGATTATAAATCATCAAAACACCAAAGAAAAAGCTACTGGACAATTTTAGAAGTTATTGTATTTCCATATTTGTAAATTTTATACATACATATACTTACATGGAGATGATTCTGAAAACCATTTAGACACACTTAAAATGGTGAAGATTCTGTTGACCTCAAAAGATCACAGTAACATGGGATCTCCCTGTATCTCAGTGACATTGGATGCATCATAATTTTGTCAATGATGACTCTCATGTAGAATGGAAAACTATTTCCTTGTCCATATAATACATTTATTTATAGGTGAAAATCAATTTTTGTTCTGAGCCTCTATAAATTCAGCGATGCAAGATATTTTAACTTCTGACTTAGAAAACAACCATTATTTTAGTAGATACTAAGTAATTCTTATTTAAAGGACATAAAAGAAAGGGAAAAAGTTTTTAACAGCCTAGCATGATAAAATTCTGTTAACATTCAATTAGATCTGATTCTTTTTGTTGTTGTTGTTGTTGTCATCATGGTAGTCCAATATGTGACAAGAAAATAATGAGTAAAATCACCTCTACAAGGCAGCACAAAACACTGGCCCATTGAGCCTTTGAGATTCTTCATTGATGCCTGGCATCCACAGTGGCTCTGTAGACCTTGAGCAGCTTACAAATTATTCTTAACTGTAGTTTGGAATTTTGCTAATACCCAAAAATGAGAAAGTTGCCAAGCTCCTTCATAGACAAAATGAAACCCAAAGTGATTTTGACAAATCAAAACAATAACAAATTGCCAGGAAAGTGGTGGGGAGAGAAAAACAAATACCTGTCATGACCTCAGGGGTCATGGAGCATGAGTCTGCTAAAGAGGTTGAGAGGGTCAACCATGAGTCACAAACGGACCGTGAGTCAGCAGTGCATGATTATTATTTTACAGCCAGCAAGATAGAGGAATGTGCTAACAAGAGCATAGCAGGCCAGAACTGTGAAGCAACTGGCCCCCTGAGCATTGGGCAGGCAGTTGTTAGTGTCCTCAGTCCAGTTTGAGATCCAGAAAGTAAAGGATAAGGAAAGTTGGAAGGAAATGAGAGAGAAGCAAAAGAAAAGATTCAAAGTTTGAATCAAAAGGCCCATGAGGGATTGCAATTCATAAAGAAGCATTTGCAAAGGTTGGATTCTCTACATGCAGAATGTTTTCCAGAAACTTGGCATTGATTGAGGAGATTCTGTTGGTCTCCTGGGTCCCTTGCAGCCTGTTAATGACAATGGATTAAAACTCTTCAGGTCAGTGGTGGTAAATAAAAAGGAAAGGAACACTGGCTGAGAAATCTGTCACTTTGTTAACAGTGGAAGGAAGTTCCATATCTTCATCTGCAGAATTGCTATTACTGGGTAGCTTAAACTTGTTTCCTCTATCAAAAATCTTTTTCTGCCTTATTTAGTAGGATAACTATATATCTAGTTACTCAAGAATGATTGTGAAATCTTTGATTTCTTCTCCATCATCCTTTTCAGTCACACTCAATTAAGTATGAAGTCCAATTGGCTCTACTCACTGGTTTCTGAGTCAACCCCTACCTCTCCTTCTCCTGTGATCTTCATCACCTCCTTGCTACCTCTGTAATTCCCACATCACACACTAGTACCACTATTGCCCTATCACAATTTTTCTAAAGAACTAAATTCAATGATGTCTGTCCTCTGATTTAAGGTTTCAGTTGGCTTTGTGAATCTTAAGAAGCCAATCAAAGCTTTGTAGCATGACATGCAGTAACCTTCATGCCCCTAAACTGGCTGCTGGCCTCTCTCCCTCCACATCCCTTCCAAATACCCTGTCTTCTAGCCACAGTGAAAATAATCACCATTTCCTGGCTTCTCTGGTGTCCTTCCGTGCTTCAGAATATTACAGAAGATTCTTTTTGGCTCCTTTTTGCCCTCCACTCTCTTTTCTATCTCTTGAGTTCTTAGGCACTCCCTTTGGTTTCTCAAAATTCACATCAGATGTTATGGCTCCACAAGAATACACATAAAACTCATTCACCCAAATCAGGTCATTTTCTGTATTGCATTTGTCTAAGTAGTTTCTCACCATTTAAATTGTGAGCCCCTTAGGAAAAGAAAGTATATCATTTGCTCTAGTTATCCTTTTGTATCATCAGTGCCTATATCAGTATATATATCTACAAAAGTGTGTGTGTGTGTGTGTGTGTGTGTGTGTGTGTGTGTAAAATGTATGTGGTGCTTACCTTAGGAAATGAGATATCAAGAAAGAGGGAGAAAGGAGGGGAAGAGGAGGAGAGGAAGATTGAGTGAAAGAGGCCTAGATAAAAACTGGCCAGAGTTACAGTTCCACCTGACAGGTAACCCAAGGAAACATCTGCTTTTTAAGCCATTTACCTAGAGGGAAATAAATTATATCAATCCAAAATTTTCTCATAAGCATTCAAAAATACCTCTACCAGTAGTTGGCCCATGATAGAAAAACTAAATATAAAGCCAGATAAAAATCAATTCATTCAGCAAAATTCAAAATTAGGGATAGAGACTGAGCTCCATTGTGCAGCAGTATTTATCAAACATTTACTATACCCAGGATTTAATGTCTAGTAACACACACACACACACACACACACACACACACACACACACACACACAACAAAGGAATTCTTTTCCACTATATCATACAAGAATAAACCCTTTCATGGGACTGGGTAGATGGCTCAGTAGACACGCGTGAGTACTAAAGTGCAAATCCCTAGAACCGATACAAAACTCAAAATAGTAGCCCACACCTGTAATCCCAGCACACCTACAGCAAGGTGGGAAACAGCAAGGAAAATCCTTCAAATCTCACTGGCCAACTAGCTCGGCATACATAGCCCTTACCTTCATCACTGTGCTATTGCTGTAAAGAGATGCCATGGCTGAAGAACTCTTAAGAAAATAAGCCTTTTGTTGGGTGCTCACGTTTAGTCTCACAAGTTCAGTCCATTAGCCCCATGGTGGGGAAGAGCATGGCCATCGTGCAGGCAAGTGTTGATGCAATAGCTGAGATCTGTTGTCAGAGAGAGAGCCATGATGGCCTGGGCTTTGAAACCCTGAAGCTTATCACTAATCCTTCTCATCCTTTCAAATGGGGTCATTCCCTGGTGACTAAGCATTCAAGTACAGGAGCCTATGAAGGCCATTCTTACTCAAACTATCACAGCTATGAACAATCAGAGTTCCTCAAAACAAGATAGAAGGAGATTACTGACACCTGAGGTTGTCATCTGACTGCCACACACATGCTATGACATCTATGTACCTGCTCACACATGTGAACATTCATACATAAACACACACATACATACTACACAAAAAATAAATACTATAAAAGAATAAACACTTTAAGCTAATGAAATAGACCTTGCAATAACCATGCCTCCTTAATTTTATATATCAGCCTCATTTATGGGTACTGAAATGTATTTAAAAATCTACCATGTGTGTAACAAGTCTACATCTATTATTTCTTCCAAATTACAAGCTGACTACATTTACATATAAATGATCCTTATTTATACATTTTCAGCTTAAAAAAAAAGGGAAGAAAAAAAGAAAACAATCTCTGCTGTTAAGTTTCCCAAAACCAAGACCAGTTCCTTTCTGTATGCACACTTCCCTTATAGATAACCTCCACAGAGAAGTAACATTTCGTACTTACTGAAATAAATACTATGTTTCTAAATATAATTTACATGTAAAAGTCCTTTAATGTTAGAACTGGCCAAACTATAATGAAAAAATTCCATGTACACTTTGATGATTTTGGAGAATACATACGTCCTTTACACTAAACTAAAACAAAATTTAGAAGAAAGCTATCTGCACCATCACAGACTCTTCCCTCAGGATCTTTCCCTGTCAGTTTAGGGACCATAGTTTGGATTTCTATCACAGTGGATTAACTGTGACTTTCTCTGAGATTTGCATAAAAGCACTTTGTGAGGCTAAAGAGATAGCTCATTGGTAAAGAGCACTTGTTTCTCTTGCAAAGAACCTGGGTTCAGTTTCCAGCACCCACATAGTGGTTCATAATCACATATAAGTCCAGTTCTAGGGGATCTGATACCCTCTTGGTGGTGCACAAGCATACATGTGAACAAAACACCCATTTACAAATGAAACAAATAATTTTTTTAATAAAAAAAATGTACTTTTTCATACCTGTATCCATTTCCTCTCATAATATTGTTTTATATTTGTTCACATTGTTTATTCATTCTTCGTTTCTTTATGGTATATTACTTGATGGCAAGATTACTTTGTTAATCTCATATTGATATATATCTATATCTAAGTAGACACACACACACACACACACACACACACACACACACACATTATTTCTAGTTACCAAGCTATTAAATCAAAGCTGTATCTTCCTGAGGCTAGCCTGCACCAGATTAGATCATATATATAAGAAACAAACAAAAATCTGTGGCTCACAAACATGCTGTTGCTACTTAAAGTTACCTTAAACTGGAGTGGTGGTTTGAAAGAAAATGGTACCCAAAGGTAGTGGCACTGTTAGGAGGTGTGGCCTTGTTGGAGAAAGTGTCTTCTTGTTGGAGGAAGTGTATACTGTGGGGATGGGTATTGAGGTCTTTTTTCTCAAGCTTCATTCAGCGTGACAGTTTACTTACTGCTGCCTTCTGGTCAAGATGTAGCCAGCACCCATGCCTGTCTGCACTCCAATCATGCTCCTCATCATGATGAAAATGGACTGAACTTCTGAAACTAAGCTGCCACCTCAATTAAATGTTTTCTTTATAAGAGTTGCCACAGTCATGGTATCTTTTCACATCAATAAAAAACGCTAACTAAGACAGCAGGAAATGACTTCTCTAAAATCTTTTCTAATACATCTGGCTACTAAAATGTTTTAGCATAGCCATTACTCAAGAACAAGCTAGGAGACGTTCCCTGCCATCTTTTTCACAATGCCCTTCTTCTCCAGCACCTCATTAAAAAACAAGTCTGCCTGGGGATGCATCTCAATAGCAGATTGCTTGCTTAGAATGTGACAGGTCTTGGGTTCAACTCCCAGTACTAGAAAGCAGAGCAGTCTAAGCAACAAAGCCTATTTGAATCAATTTGTTCAATGTTAAGTAATAGGGTAAAGATAGATTCATAGAAACACAACTTTTGCTGACTTCAGAGTATTTTCTGTGATGTGCCCTAGAATGGGCAAACAGGCAATCAACCATATCATCTAGTTCAGGTTGTCTCCCTGAGTTAAGCATGTTAACACATACTATTCCTACATCCACTGTAGACTAACAGGGATACCTTCCATGGTCCTTTCTCCTTAGGCCACGGGCCTAGTCACCCAAGAAAATTAGCCTGCTGTCCCTCCTCTATTCTTAGCTTTACTTCAAAAGATAAGAAAAAAAGTTGAAATAAATACTTATTGACTACAGATACCATGTAGTGCTTCAAAGTTTATGCGATTTATTCTCTGGAAGTCACATAACCTTCTAAGTTATTGAGATCTCATAAAGTAAAGGGGATACAGACAACTGAAAAATAAGATGAAATATATTAAGTATGTTTAAATATAGGAGCATTCACAGAAAGGCAATAACAAAATAGCTACACTTAATGAAAACTTAGTGTGCATATTGTTATTTTAAGCATCGTAAGTTTGATACATCTAACGTTCAGTTAGTTACCCACTGAGATAGCTACAATCATCACCATTAAGAAAAGATGAGGCACAGAGATTAAAGGTCACACAGCTGGGAATTGTCAAACCAAGAGACCAGAACAATAAGAATTCACTGCAAAAACACAAAGAGAAATCTATAAACTTTGATGTCAAATTAGACATCATGAAGGAACAATCTCATGAATCTCTCAAAACATAATGCTGAGAAGTTTTTAAAGGCTCCTTTGCTTTTCATTTTTCACAGATTAAACATACAATTTTCTCAAATGGAACTGCTTCACATTAAAACACACTTTCTAATTAAATTTTGTTTTTCCATACTTTCATCATGACTTTTGCACTACTATTGTTTTTATTTTTTTTCCTTTGTAATCACAAGTATTTCAGACAAAGAGTGAAGTGGGTGTTTAGAGGCCAGCCTGGAAATCTAATAATCAGATTTCTAAATACCACTTTCAAGTGAACATTTGAAGCAGCACTGCTCCTGAGCCAAGAGCAGAGATGCAGATAAGTTTGGCACTGCACTGGGCTGGGGGCTGGTGGTGGGGGACAAAGATGACTTTGACAAGAGGTATTAAGTTCTGGGAACTTCTAATTCATTTTCCATATAGACTGATGCTAAAGAGTCTCTAGAATATGACAAGATATGAGACAAGTAAATAAATATTCATAATTTAAAGTAAATGTGTTACATGTCATGCAAGAGAAATATAATAACTGGTGGGGCAATGTGGAGAGATTCTGTGTGAGATGTGGTGATAATTAGTGCTAAATGTCTACTTGACAGAATCTAGAATTCCCTAGGACATGGACCTCTGGGGGTGCTATGGGGGATTATTTTGAGTGTGTTTACGGAAGTGGGAAGACATGTCTGCTGTGCATGTCAACAGTCCTGGCTGGGATCCTGGCCTGTATGTGTAGTGCAAGGAAGCTGATTTGGACGAAGCATTAGCCATGCTCTGCTTCATACCATAACTGCAATGTGAGCAGCCACTTCAGTGTCCTGCCCGCTTGATTTCCTGGCACTGGTGGGTGGACCCTTAAACTGTGAGCCAAAATAAGCCTTTTCCCCTTAAGTTTTTTGTCAGAGTATTTTATCACAGCAATAGGAAAACAAAAACAAAAACAAAAACAAAACAAAACAAAAAAACCAACAACCTAAAAGACACCAGTTCCTTGAAGGCTTTTCAGAACAAGCTAAGGGCATAGTTCTAGGAACTGTGCACATCATTTGACAAATATTCTCACTGTTAAGTAACTGGTGTTGATTGTTGTTTAGTAATTAAAAAAAATAAGACTGTGAGGGGGCATGAAGAAAAGATAAGGGAAGGGAAGGGACAAGATGGGACTGGAGAGGGATGGGGAAGAGAAGGGAAGGGAGGGGAGAGAAGGAGGGGAGAGGTGGTGAGGAGGGAGGAGAAGAGAAGAGAAAGAGAGAAAAGAAGATCAGAGAAAGAGAAGAGGAGAGAAGAGGAGGGGAGGGGAGGGGAGGGGAGGGGAGGGGAGAGGAGTCCTGAAACCTCAGAGCCACACAGTACTTCTACTGCATGAAAATCTCTCTCTGAGGAAAAGTTAGTTACGGAATAAGGACCCACCTCCTCCTTCCCTCCCATTTCCTGCACCTATGCTCATGTACCTGAACATTTTTCTCTTGCCATTAATGTTTTGAATAATTTTTATTTTAAGTTAGCATACAAATATCATTGGGGCATGTTCATATATATATGGCATTATATTTTGTTTTTATTTATCTCCTTCCTCTATTGCCCTCCTCCATGCCCCCTGCTCTTCATTACTCAATCCTTACAATCTTTATCCTGGGAACTTACAGGTTCAAACATGAAAAATACTTTATGTATTTGTAAAATTAGCATCTAAAGTTAAAACAGCTGATAATCACACTTGTACTTCAGTTTGTGGGGGTGTGCACATAAAATTTGTGTAGGTGGGTACATGTGTGTTTGCATGTGCTTGCCTGAGGTTGGCACTGAAGGTCTTCTTAGATTTCTCCAACTTACATTTTGAAACAGTCTCTTGCAAAACCTGAAGCTCATCAATTTGGCAAGGCTGCCTGACTAATGATTTACAGGAATCTGCCTATATCTACCACATAACTCCCAGCACTGCAGCTTTTGGATGCCTGGATTTTACATGGGTGCTGAGGATCTTAACTCAAGATGTCATGTTTGTGTGATAGGCACTTTGCTGGCTGAGCCATCTCCCCATCCCTATACTAGCATTTTAAGTGATCTCATCTCGAACAGTCACGCTGTCATAAAGAAATGTACATACAGAGTATAAACATTGTACTGATTCCAATGAATCCTATTTCTTTCTATTATTTAACTATCTCAATAAGAAGATTTATTTCTTGTTTTTGATCATTACCCATAAACAAAATCTTCATATTGAGCAAAAGGGTTATTATCTTACTACTACTTCAAGTTATAATTTCAATAAATAATTTCCCCACTTGACTACCAAGTTAAAGATATGAAAACAAAACTCTGAAGTAACCTAGGAGATAATATTGGGCATAGAGAAGCCCTGAGATGTAGCAGCTGTGTGATTTTAATCAGACATCATTCTAGAGAATGAACAGAATATCCTCCTTCAAAGCCAGAATGTCTAAGTCTGTGCCCTCAGGTACTGATGTTGGCTAACATCGTGAGAACACTAAGAAGATGGGCATCCACTTCAAATTAAATCACCCTAATCAAATTATAAATTTGTTCCAACTTCAGCAATGGAAATAACTTCAGGGCCATCTGAGTCACAAAACATTTCACACCTTTTCTTCTAACTTTATAACAATAAAAGCTTTTGTTTTGACTCTTTAAAAGACTGTTGAACTTTGGGGTTCACAACATATATCCTCTGACCCCTCCTAGTCCCCCACTATCAACACCCCCAGGAGAACAGTACAACTGACACCTCTCCATCAAGGTCCATTGTTTGCATTAGGATTCATTTTGGTGGTGTGCTTCTAGTATGATCAGTCCTGTTCTGCATACTCATCCATCTCCCATATCCTAATCCCTGGGAACCACGGACTTTTTTCTCCATCTTTACAATTGTACATTTTCCAATATCTTATAACTGTTATCAAAGAGTATGGGTTCACATTGGCTTCTTTCTTTCTCTTCTATTTTAAGTCATTGTTTTCCAAAGGAAATTTGATTTTGAACGGTCCTTCGGGTAAGTACAACTTTCTGTTAAAACAAACATCAAAAAATTATACTAAATAGAGGATAATATCAGTGATATGCTGACTAGAGATGCCTGGAGTATTTCTCCCCACAAAAATGAACAAAAGGGAACAACTGCTCTCCCACTGGAATGTTGGTGCTAAAGCACCCGTGCAGCAAGGAGGGAAGCTCACTGACTGACTCCCTTATAAATAAGAGAGGTAAGCACACAGCACTCACCATCTCTTCTCTCCAATCCAAGTGAGCCCTGAAGAAAAACCAGCTTTTTACAGTGGGGAATGAAAGGCAAGATGCACCCAGAAATCTTCATAAACATCAAGGACATCTGAAGTATTTCCCGCTGAAGGAACCTGCAAGTTCACAGACATAGAGCCCAGTGTTGCGTGCTGCTGAACTCTACACTGTGATATTACCCTAGTAAATGGGTCCTGCCCACATTATTCCTGCCCTGTCTAGGTCCTGCTGCACATCTGGACACTTTACCCATCTAGCATCCTGTGAAACCACTACCACCCATGATGGAGTGGGAAGCCCATGCTGAGCAGTGTGAACTCCCAAGACTTTAGGTTGGATAAACCCATCTACCATTCCCAAACCACAGCAAGTTCTTGAGTGAACACGCCCACTTTGCAAGGACTCCTACACTCCTTGAGCCCCAGGAAGCCACCAGATAATTCAGCATTAGGGACTTGGGCTTTCTTGGACCATGAAAGCTGTTAGGTGGCATCTCCCACTTATCATTGGACCCCAGAGCATCTGTGAAGCCTTAACTGTGCAACTCAATGTACCCAGGCCATGAGAAAACATGTATGACTCCCATAGATGTTGAAAAGCATCTCTTCCAGATCTGTGATACAGTCTGGCCCCAAAATGCCCTTCTCTTCTACTTTTATCACTGTTGTTGTGATAAAGTGCCCTATAAGTGCCCTTGTACAATCACAACAATCTGAAAGGAACCCCATACTTATAATCATGCATGCCATACACATAAAACTGCATAAGAGAACTACAGCCCAGTTGTCTAAGACTCTGAGATAGCCAGAGGTATTGGTGACATTCATCACAGCAGAAGCTACATGTACAGTATGCTACTATGCCTCACTCTAGAACATAACTCCAAGAAAAATTCTTTTACTATAAAAATATACTTTGTAAATTTATATAGATGACTGATCTACCAGTTATATAGTGGCAATGCAGGGACATCAGAAACATGGAAAATCAAGGTAGCATGATGACAATTAATAAGCATAATGACTGTAGCAAAGATATAAGGCATCAGCAAGATACCAGGAAATACAGACTATGCATTACCTTTGGGAATATGATTAGTGATCTGAAGAAAAGTTAGTAGAGACAGAGAACATAAAAAAGACCCAAACAGAAACTTCATAACCAAAACACTCAATAAATAAAATAAAAATACACTTAAGAGCCTCAATAACAGACTAGATCAATTAGATGAAAGGATTTCAAGCTTAAAAAAATCTCTTGAAATAATCTGGTCAAACCAAAACCAAAGACAAAAGAAAAAAATGAGAATGAAGAAAGCCTATGACAATGGTGGGACATCTTCAGGTAAGCAACGCTTGCATTATAACTGTCTCAGAAGAAGAGGGAGGCATAAACTTACTTTAAAATAGCTGAAAAGGCATAAATACTGAAAACAGATGGACATTAAGACAAATAATTACCAAGATGTATGAAGAAATAAAAATTGTCTCCAAGATATATTATAGTAAAAAAAAAATACAACTGACTATAAAAGCAATAAAAATGTGAAATTACATGTAAGAAGATTCTCATTATATTGACATCATAATTCTCAACAGAAACTAGAGTAGAGTAGAATGATGCAGTCAAATCTCTGAAAGGAAAAAGCTGTAATCAAGAATATTATACCCAAGAAAACTATCCTTCAGAAATGAAGATGAGAAAAAGCCTTTCAGAGACAAGAAAAGTCCAAGAAACCAACAGACTAGTTTAAAAGAAACATTTTAGAGAATTCTACACTGAAAGAAAATGGACATTAACACTCATCATAAAAACACACAAAACTATAAAACTCAATACTAGGGGAAATACATAAAACAGAAAAAAATCAGATCTTATGGTATGGAAAACTATAAAAATAAACAAGAGAGAGATATACAAAGCTGGCACAGAACAGAATCTTTACAGGATTATGTCATCAGTTATCAGTAATACCTTAAAATATTGGCCAACTGAATTCTCTAATTTAGAATTTTAGAAGGCTTGGGTAGAGGAAAAAAGCAGACCCAGTGAGATGCTGGATAGAAGAAACTAAGTCATTTTATTAATAAAAACACATACTAACTAATGTAAAGAATAGAAAAAGAAATTCCATGTTGAGGAGACAGCTCAGGGGGTAAAGGTCTATGCACATGAATAGAAGCTGAGTTTGTTCCCCAGCATTCTTTAAGAATCAGACATGGTGTCTTGTGTCTATAGACCCTAGCACTGGGAGACTGAATCAGAAAGAATGTGAGGACTCAGTGGCCAAGTGCTCTAGCCAATTGGTGAATTCCAGGTTTAGTGATGGGCCGTGTATCAAAAACATAAGGTAAACAGGCATAGAAAAAGACACCCAATATCAAACTCTGGCCTCCACATGTGCATACACACACACACACACACACACACACACACACACACACACACACACACACACAGGGAGAGGGAAGGAAGAAATAGATTCCACAACAACAGCAACAAAACATCCAGGAGCAGCCAGGCGGTGGTGGCACACGCCTCTAAACCCAGCACTCGGGAGGCACAGGCAGGTGGATCTCTGTGAGTTTGAGGCCAGCCTGGTCTACAGAGCTGGTCTAGGACAAGCTCCAAAGCTACAGAGAAACCCTGTCTTGAAAAACAAACAAAAAAATCCAGGAGCAATTATATCACATAAAAATGTAATAAGTCATAAACTATAATCAGAGACAAGGAAGATAAGTATATAATAAGGGGATCAATTTAATGAAAGGAAATAGAGGAGATAACTGTATCATGATAAAGTGATTGGTTCAAAAATAGTGAATAGCAACTATAAAAGTACATGTAAACAGATTTAAAGAAGTAGCCACAAGTATTATAATACTTGAGGTTATTGATACTTCACTTTTGACATTCAGATGAAAAATGATCAAAGAAATGTCAAAGCTAAATTATGTTGTAGCCCCAATGGAGCTAAACAAACTACTCAGGAGATAAACATTTTGTCCATCAGTCCATGGGCTACATTGCTTTCAGCATTATATTCCAAGTCCCCAATATCTAACTAAACTCTGAATATCCAATGGTTTTTCCAGCCCAAAGCTCTAAAAATCCCTCATGATTCTCCCAGAAACAAACATGGCCAGGTCCATTACAGCAACATACCCTGATCTCTTGTGCTTTCTGTAAATAAAACATTGACCAAACACAGCTTGGTGGAGAAAAGACTTTATTTCACCTTACAATTACAATCGTCAAAGGAAGCCAAGGTAGGGACTTAAGACAGGAACCTGGAGGACCACAAAGGACCACTACTTACTGGCTTCCTCTTGAAGGCTCACTCAGTTTGCTTTCTTATACTAGTCAAAGCCACCTTCCCAGGAGCTACACAACACACAGTGCAGTGGACTTTTCCACATCAATCATTAATCAATAAAATGTCCCCAAGACGTGTCCACAGGTCAACCGATGGAGGAAATTCTTCAGTTGAGGATCCCTTTTGCCAACTGACTCTAATTTGTGTCAAGTTGACAAAAAACTAACCAGGACAGTACTTTAAACCATGAAACAAGGTTCAGCAACTCTGAAAGTCAAAAATTGTACCATGGATCTTTTTTGACCACATGGAGTGAAACTGGACATCAACAAAGGGAACTCTAGATATTGTGTCAGTACACAGTATTTGAAAAATGGCCTCAAACCCTGATAGCTATATAAGATGAAGAGCCTGAAAGATAATCTTAGGTTCATGCCTTGTAATTTCCCTATGGACTCTAAACTCAGGGCAAGAGTTTCTCCCCTTCTTTAAGTTCTGTTTAGGGAATCTTGATAAATGCTTTTTGGATGGTCTTTACCACCTAAAGTAATTGCAATGAATATGCTCATAATGCCTGGCTTCTTTCACATGAGGATTTATTTCCAGAAAGTACTTTTAAAGGGACAGAAAAAACAATGGGCCCTTAACTACAATCCAATTATCCTTGTGGGACTTAAAAAAAATCCAGAGCAAATAATTCTTCTCATGGCTAAACAGACAGTGTCTGAACATGCACTAATTAATGAAGCCACTATTTAGTAGTTACTGCATCACTTGAGATTCCCCTGCAACTTTCTTAACTATAGAATTTGATTTATTTTGCCACTCTGAAACTAAAATAGACCATTTATGTGATTAATCATCTCTTCATATATAAATCACCAGGTTTTCTCAAAATGGTCTCATAAGTAGAAAAAACATAAACAGAATATATAAAAGGACCCTTCTCTGGGAGAACTCAATATGGAAACATTTTTTTTCACTATCCTGTTTCAAAAAATGGAAAGTTTATTTCCAAAATGACTCCTTTGGCAAGCCTCAGAACCATATTTTCCAAGATTTGCTTTTTTATTGAAGCATAACATACACATATAATTTAAAATATACAAAATCTAAATATACAGATGTACACATTTTTTATAAAGCAATCACACCTGTGTGACTGCTATTAAATGCAAATGCACAGCATTATTAGAAACTACATTCTGCACCCAACACAATTTAAATAAGAATGCTCAATTTGGATTTTATTTTGGACATAATTATCATGATTTACCTTTCTTGTTACTTGTCCAGATATTGATTATTTTTCACAGGGTATTACACTGTACTGTAGGGATTCATTGTGGTTTATTTATTCTAGTTTTGATTGGCACGAGTTATTTCTAGTGGGATATTTTGAATCGTATCATGAGTGTTCTGAATCATACGTCTTTCTAATATTGATTTATGGAAGAATTCATATACATAAGGAAAATAAACCTATTGTAAAAATATGTGCTTATGCCTTCTTAATTCCATGAGTTTGTTATGCTCTTAACAGTGATTTTTGGTGACCAATAGGTGATCATTTTAGCAAAGTCCAATGTGTCACATTCTTTCAGGTTTTCCTTACTGTTTCATGTCCTGTTTAAGAAATCATTACCCATTCCTGAAATCATGCTGATAATCCCTCATTTTAACATTAAGAGTCTTATTTTGTGTTGGTAAAGTTATTTTATTGTAAAGCAGATGTATAGATGGATCTATTTCTGTAATCCTCGCTTTATATTTACTTAGTTATACACTGTCCTGATTACCATAATTTTAAAATAAATATTTCTACCTAGAAATTCAGTTTTAACTTTTGTTCTTCATCTTCAATTTTCCTTGGATATTCTTGATCATCTGCATTTATTTTCATTTACTTTACTTTTTTCACTCACTGCATTTCCACCTGAGTTTTAGAATCACTTCATCAATTTTTCTCAAAGTATCTTGATAGAATTTTATTGAGATTGTCTTAAATCTGTGTGTCAGTTTAGAGGAAGCTTACATCTATATAGTATTAATCTCTTCTAACTGGTTCTGTTATATATTTCTGTATACAAACCACCCTGAGACGGTAACTTAATAATAACCATTTCTTTTCCTGATAAATCTAGGAATTGGCTGAACTCAGCTGGGAAATTTTCATTCCAATTTTTCATGCATCTGTAGTGGGTAGCCATCCCAGCCTTGCCCTGAAAGTTCCAACCCCTACTGAGGCTTTGGTAATGGTCACGCCCACAAGGCGGGGCTGAGGCCATACCTTTCCCAGACTCTGCAATCTATCCCTTCATTTGTAAGAGACCCAAAAAATAAACCCCCCTTTTAACTATGTGGAGTGGCCTTAATAATTTCACCAATATGCATCTGTGTTCAGACACTGGATGAGGCAGAGGCCATTTCCTCAGTGGCTCCTTCAATCATTTGTCTGCTGTCTGGGTTGAATAGACACAAAGAAGCCAGGCCATGAACAGTTAGGCAAAGCTGTTCATGACATTCTTCCCATTTGCCTGGGTTTGTTTTCTTCATAATGAGTATGTGTTCATATGTGTACATTAAATATGTAAATCCATATTAAATTATGTAATTATAACATTATTTGGATGGAATCAAACCCAGGACCTCAGCTACATCCCTACCCTCTATTATATGATTTTTCTGACTTCATTTTCACTTTCTTATTTCTACTGCTTTTGTCTTCAATTTTTATTTATGTGTGTGAGTCTTTTGCCTACATGTATGTATGTATGCCACATGTATGCCATGAGGCCAGAAAGGGACATCAAATCATTTGGAACTGGAGTTACATATGGTTGTGAGCTACTTGTGGGTGCTGGGACTCGAATTCAGGTTTTCTAGAAGAACAGCAAATGGACTTACCTGACGACCCATATCTCCAGACCTAATTGAATTTACATATGCTTTTCTTTGCTGTACAGCTACAGGCGTATTATGTAATTGACCTTTCACTGTTTTCCATCTATATATATATAATGTCTAAAACTTCCACTAAATATTTCATATGTTCATTTTTGTTGTATCACATTTCACTGAACAATTCCAAGCATTTAAGAAATTTAGAATTTAATAACTTTTTAAATAGCATCACAATAATAAAAGTCAGGGTAGAAATGAGAAAATTTGAACTGTTAAATTAAACATGAAGCTTCCAGTTGATGTTTTTATTTGGCTTACTGAGTTTTTCACTTCCAACATCATTTTAGCTTGTGTGTTCTCCATCAATTCTATATTTACTCTCATATCCTCTATTTACTTCTTCATTCATCTCTTGACGTTGGTTCATATCTTCTTTGACTTGAACACACTTATGATCATTCTTATTGATTCTTTGTCTGGTAGTTCCTCTAAGTCATGTTCATTAGGTGCAATTATTACAGTATTAGTAATTTGGGGGGGGGCAGACATGTAGTCTTCATTTTTATGTTATTTCTGTTTCTGTGCTTGAACTAGCATATCTGGAGTTAGGTGTGTGTGTGTGTGTATGTGTGTGTGTGTGTGTGTGTGTGTGTGTGTGTGTGTGTTTTCATTTTAATTTTAATTACTCATTTTTCTTTCATTGGTGGCATTTGCAGTAATCAGTAGGGAACTGAGTCCTAGATAAGTTGAGGTATCCTTTCCTTCTGTGGGACTGGAATTTTTCTTCTCCTTTCTTTTATTTCTTATATTTGTGTTTTAATTTTACACATCAGCCATGGGTTCCCCTGTCCTCCCCCTCCCGCTCCCATCCCCACCTTTCCCCCAGCCCCTCTAGCCCTGTGGGCTGAAGACAAATGCCCCAACTTTACAAAGGAACATTAGGTGACTGTCCAGGCTGCCAGCTGTCTCTGTCTACTTTTGCAAGACTCCCAAAATTTGCTTGCATCCTTCTCCCGGTTCTCAGATAATATTATATCCTTCTGAGGTCTTTGATGTGGTTGAAGACTAGATAGTTATAATTTCCTCAGTTATGATACAAGATAAGTTAGATATAAAACTTTAGATTCACAAATATAAGATAGATAGGATATCTTCTTTAATATTGTAACTGTAATTCTTGCTCGATAATTGTTTTGTTATCTGTAATTTTACTATGTAAAAGTTAACCCTCCTTTTTTAACAAAAAAGAAAAGGGGAAGTGCTATGGATATCACTCTGTATAAATAAAGTGCTGTTTGGCCAGTAGCCAGGAAGGAAGGATAGGGTAGGCGGGACAAGGAAGAAGAGAAGGCTGGGAACAGGAAGGCTGGGAGGAGACACTGCCAGTCACTGCCATGAGAAGCAATATGTAAAGACACTGGTAAGCCACAAGCCATGTGGCAAAGTATAGACTAACAGAAATGGGCTAAATATAAGAGTAAGAGCTAGACAATGGTAGGCCTGAGCTAATGGCCAAGCAGTTTAAATAATATAAGTGTCTGTATGATTATTTTATACGTGGGTTGTGGGACCGCAGGGGCTTGGTGGAACTTGGAGAGAAGCTCTCCAATTACACATCATTTTAGCTTGTGTGTTCTCCATCAATTCTATATTTACTCTCATATCCTCTATTTACTTCTCCATTCATCTCTTGACATTTGTTCATATCTTCTTTGACTTGCTTGAACACACTTATGATCATTCTTATTGATTCTTTGTCTGGTAGTTCCTCTAAGTCATGTTCATTAGGTGCAATTATTACGGTATTAGTAATTTGAGGGGGCAGAGATGTAGTCTTCATTTTTATGTTATTTCTGTTTCTGTGCTTGAACTAGCATGTCTGGAGTTAGGTGTGTGTGTGTATGTGTGTGTGTGTGTGTATGTGTTGTGTATATGTGTGTGTGTTTGTGTGTGTGTGTGTGTTTTCATTTTAATTGTAATTACTCATTTTTCTTTCATTGGTGGCATTTGCAGTAATCAGTAGTGAACTGAGCCTAGATGGGTTGAGGTATCCTTTCCTTCTGTGGGACTGGAAATTTTTTCTCCTTTTTTTTATTTATTATATTTGTGTTTTAATTTTACACATCAGCCATGGGTTCCCCTGTCCTCCCCCTCCCACACCCACACCCACCTTCCCCCAGCCCCTCCCCTCCATTCCCATCTCCTCCAGGGCCAAGACTCCCCTGGGGATTCCATTCAGCCTGTTGGATTCAGTCCAGGCAGGTCCAGTCCCCTCCTTCCAGGCTGAGCAAAGTGTCCCTGTGTAAGCCCAAGGTTCCAAACAGCCAGCTCATGCACTAAGGACAGGTCCAGGTCCCACTATCTTGGTGCCTCCTAAACAGTTCAAGCTAATCAACTGTCTCACTTATCCAGAGGGCCATGGCCAGGCCCCAGGTGGAGCTCCAGAAGACCAATTGTTGAGAAAGAGGATGGACTGTAAGAGTGTGAATTGTTGAGCCCAAGATTGAAAAAGCACAGGGACAAATAGCCAAATGGATGGAAACACATGAATTATGAACCAAAGGCTGTGGAGCCCCCAACTGGATCAGGAACTGAAATTTAAGACCAAAAATTCTATGTCCATTCTTCCTCTGATGGTCAGGTATGTCTTATGTCAGTGTGGGTCCTGTTCCTGGGTCTGAAGATTTCCCTATGCCTTGGGAAACTCCCCACATTCTAGTTGATCCTACCCAGAGTCAGATGGGTGGGTACCCACACTGCTTCCTCAGCTGCTACTGCAGCTGCTGAGAGTAACTGGGAATTTATCCTTTCCCCATCTAGTATTCAGCTTTGTCTGAAGCTGTTGCCAAAATGTCCCCAAACAACACTGAGTCTTATCCTAGTTTAGACCCGCTCTTCTCCCTGGGTCTGCAGCAACGATCAAGGCTGTTAAAGGTTGTGGAAATTCAAACACCACTTTCTCTTCAATTTTGCATGGCATTTTGGCTAAATATAGAAAACTAAAAGTATTTTTCCTCTTAATTAAAAAGATTAGTTCTGAAAGACATTTAAGGAATTGCTCAACATCCCTAATTATCCAGGAAATGCAAATCAAAACGACTCTGAGATACCACCTTACACCTGTCAGAATGGCTAAGATCAAAAGCACAGAAGACAGCTTATGCTGGAGAGGATGTGGAGCAAGGGGAACTCTCCTCCACTGCTGGTGGGAATGCAAGCTTGTACAGCCACTTTGGAAATCAATATGGCGCTTCCTTAGAAAATTGGGAATCCATCTTCCCCAAGACCCAGCTGTAGTACTCTTGGGCATATACCCAAGGAATGCTCAATCATACCACAAGGGCATTTGCTCAGCTATGTTTATATCAGCTTTGTTTGTAATAGCCAGAACCTGGAAACAACCTAGATGCCCTTCAACTGAAGAATGGATAAAGAAAATATGGTACATAAACACAATGGAGTACTACTCAGCAAAGAAAAACAATGACATCATGAGGTTTGCAGGCAAATGGATAGATCTAGAAAAAATCATCCTGAGTGTGGTAACCCAGACTCAGAAGGACAAACATGGTATGTACTCACTCATAGGAGGATACTAGATGTAAAACAAAGATGACTAGACTGCTACACAACTCCAGGGAGGAGAAAACGGGACCCTAGGAAAGATCCAAGGATCACCCAATGACAGAGAAATGGATGAGATCTATGTGAACAACCTAGACATGAGTAGAGGTAATGAAGGGCAAGGTTTGAGGGAAAGAGAGCTTAGGGGAACAGGAGATCCCAGCTGGATCAAGAACAGAAAGGGAGAATGACAAATAACAGACCATGATAAATGAAGACCACATGAGAACAGGAATAGGCAGAGTGCTCAAGAGGTCCCCAGAAATCCACAATGATATATCCACTGTAGACTGCTGGCAATGTTCGAGAGAAAGCCTGATCTGACCTAGTCTGGTGATCAGATGGCCAAACACCCTAACAGTCGTCTTGGAAGTCTCATCCAATAACTGATGGAAGTGGATGCAGAGATCCTCAGCCAGGCCCCAGGTGGAGCTCCAGGTGTCCAACTGTCAAGAAAGAGGAGGGTCTACAAGAGCGTGAATTGTTGAATCCAAGATTGCAAAAAGCACAGGGACAAATAGCCAAATGAATGGAAGCACATGATTTATGAACCAAAGGCTGTGGAGCCCCCAGCTGGATCAGGCCCTCTGGATAAGTGAGACAGTTGAGTGACTTGGACTGTTTGGGAGGCACCCAGGCTGTGGGACCAGGACCTATCTTTAGTGCATGAGCTGGCTGTTTGAAACCTTGGGCTTACACAGGGACACTTTGCTCAGTCTAGAAGGAGGTGACAAGACCTGCCTGTACTGAATCCACCAGGTTTAAATGAATCCCCAGGGGTGCCTTGATCCTGGAGGATATGGGAATGGAGTGGAGGGGCTTGGGGGAAGGTAGGGGTAGGGGCGGGAGGGGAGAGGACAGGGGAACCCATGGATGATGTATAAAATTTAAAACACATAATAATAAAGAAAAAAATATTAAAAAAAATATCAACATGTCTATAGCTTTATATTGTTTCTGTTAAGGTATTATTCTTACCTGAATCAATATGTGTTTGTGTTTCTCTGATATCAAAATTTTCCTTTAGACTTGGCTTTTGTAAATTGAGCTTCTAAACTTCTTGTTAATGTCAATTAACAAATTCTCAAATATTGTTTCTTTTTTAAATATTGCTTCTTACCTTCTTGTAGCTACATATATGTAACTGTAAATATATATATGTATGTATGTATGTATTTACAAGCATTAGGCCCTGGGTTCAGTCCTCAGTTCCAGAAAATTAAAAAAAAATTTTTTTAAACTTTCTAGTCCTATGATGATTTTTTAAAAATAAATTGTACATATTTTAAATCCATGTCTTATAAATTCAACATAGGATTATCTATTTTTCTCTTCCTAATGACTAGCTTTAATATTTAATCATGTGATACTGTTTCATGGCATGTCTGATAACTTTATATTGAATACTATATATATTCTAGATATCAATTCTATACATCAATATATTATGCATCATAAATATGTATTATGTAATATATATATCTATTATATAATATACACTCTGAATAAACCTCCACTTTTTCCCAGTGGACAGATAATGACAAATCAGACTGATCTACTTGAGACATGTCTATTTTCATTTGTAGATGCCACAATAATTCTCCTAAGTATTGGTTTCTCCTGGAGGTTAGTTATTTCAGGAACATGGTCTTGCTTTCTTGAAGAATTCTAAACCTTATTTTTCTCCCTGTGTTTCCACATTTCATATAGCCAAGAACCACTTTGATAGAAAGTTATATGTTACTCTAAAATCCTACTGCCTTCAAGACCTTCAACATTGTTCTTGTTTTTCTTGGCATTCCTAAACTCCAGTGCTTTTTTCTTCAGCCCTGTGAGATAGATACACAATCTGTATGTGTTTACCTGTCAATATGTGTCCTCCACTGAGAACTGACTAGCAGCCTGGAAGTCATGTGGGTCACACCATAGGCTTCACTTCAATGCAGCTCCTTCATTTATTGCAGTCTTGACAACCAAAGTCTTGGTTGCCTCTGTTGCAATCCACAACCTTTAAGCATTTCTTTGTTTTGCTTTCATGGTTTATCCATATTCTACATATGTCTTCTATAAGAGGCTTAACTTTGTGAGTTATCCCACCATGACTGAGAAGCCAATGAAGAAAATTTCAATATATTTTCACCTACCACAATTTAGAGAGAAAATTCATGGACATTGCTGATTTAATTGTGGAATTTACTTTAAAAATAATCATTTTTAAAATATTGATTAGTCTAACTATTAAACATCTTACATACATAAGGGTTTTTGTAAGTACTTTCTTCAATGTCTTGGGCAGTCCCAAAGAAATAGGGATCCTAAAAGAATCCTTGGTGTTTGAAATGATGTGTTTATTGTCCAGTTCTTATTTCTAGATCTCGTGAAAATTATAGTTCCACCACATATTCAGCCCTCAGTATTATGCCAAAACCTTCCAATGCACCACCCTATTTCTTACAATAATTTTTTATAGTAAGTAAATCACTGCTCACATTTCAGTGGATAAGAAACCGAGGCACTAACAAGGTCACATGAATTATCTAAGGTTGATCGCTTAATAAGTAGAAGAAACATGATTTCATTTCATAGACCTATAGGTGCTATTTAAAATTCAAATAAAATTTAACAAACTTTCCTCAGATAAACAAGAATCTAAGCTAACCTTTAAATTTGGAGACAGGCTAGTAAAGGATGCACTAACATGTTTTGTTTTGGTTTGGTTTGGTTTTTTTTTTGTTTTGTTTGGTTTGGTTTTTTTACTAATGTATGATGCTGGTTTAGTCCTACAGATACATAGTAGTGGTATCTACAGGTATCCTTGTTCATGATTTTTTTAACCATGTTTTGGTTAGGATTTCTAATGCTGTAATAAAATATCGTGACCAAAGCAATTCATTTGTCTTACTCTCTCATATTACTGTTCGCCATTGAAGGAAGTTGGGACAGGAACTCAAACAGGGCAGGAACCTGGAGGCAGAAGCTGATACAGAGGCCATGGAGGTGTGCTGTGTACTGGCTTGCTCCTCACGGGTTGCTCAACCTGCTCTCTCATGGAACACAGGATCACCAGCCTGGGAATAGCACCACCCACAGTGCGCTGAACACTCCCCCCATCAATCACTAATTAAGAAAATGCCACACAATCCAATTTTATGCAGACATTTTTTTTTTTTACTTGAAGTTCGCTCCTCCCCAGTGATTGTAGCTTGGATCAAGTTGACATAAAACTAGCCATCACATATCATCTCTTCTCAAAGAATGAATACAGCCTCCTTCCTTCATTTACCACTGACACTTAATTGGCAGAAGTCATATATGTGGCAGAATTAAGTGAAAAGTTGTGATAATGATGAATAAGTAAATATCACAATTTTTGTTTTGTGTGTGTATATGTTTTTGTAGCCCAGGCTATTCAGGAGCTTACTGTGGAGCCCAGACTCACCTCAAGCTCATGACTATCCTCTTGCCTCGGTGCCCCTTATAATGGGACCACATATACAAGCCACTAAGCCTGATGTATCATAATTTTCAAACAGAAAAAATATATAATTAGACTTCCCTGTGCTTAAGAAGTTCAGGAAGTGTTTTTGTCAAAATGTAGTTTACCATATGCCCAACTTCGTCTTACTTCCTGAAACTTTTTCTTCTTTCTATTGTCTTCTACTCAACATGCTTGTTTATTCTATGAGGATGCCCTCTCTTTATTCTCTGTCCTACCAACCTAAATCTTAAGATCTCATTACCATTACCTACACAAGCTAAGATAGCTTTTCCCCATAAGAAATCCTACTGTCCATTATTGTGATTGTTTGGTGTGTATCTACCACATATGTTGATTTTCAATGGGTTCAGAAGGCATTGGAGAGCATTAAATGTATTGTCCCCGTCATCTTGGATTGTTTGACTTGATTTGATTTTTTGGGGGGAAGGTCTTTTCTTTTGGGATTGAGGATTCAAATTATATCTGTTCAAATATTAGGATGTCTACTGTCGGTTCATTTGTGTGTGGGAAGGAGGTAATCCCTTCTTTGCATATTGTTTTGAGTAAAGTTTCTGTTCTCAACTTTGATAAGCCAACAAAAGATTTAGAGGCCTGGCCATCACTACTTCTATGACTTCTTAGAAAGTCTGGTTCAGTTTTTCAACTGACACCTTTATCTCTTACTTGTTCCCATGGTCTCAACACTTAGTCTATTAATTTCTTTTCAGAATAATCCATCAAAACATATTTCCTCTCTTAAACCACAGGCTTTTAAGTAGAAGTTTCCAATAATAAATCTAAGAAGAAAATGCGTGCTCATCTCTAGAGCACGCTGACAAACTGCTGTAACAAGCTAAACAGTGCAGATGTTTTCCGTTAGGTTGGTACGGTGTTTGGTTTTGAAAGAAGTCTATGAATCCTGCTTTTCTATTGTAATTTCTGTAAGAGAGGTGAGACTTTTTTTGGCAAAAGGGCTCCAACACAGCTCTCTTGAAAGAAAATGTGTTATATTTTTATTCCATTTAAGAACCTTTATGTCTCATTCTTTTTTCCAAAATTTTGATTACTTTAAAATTATTTTCCCACCGGGCAGTGATGGTGCACGCCTTTAATCCCAGCGCTCAGGAGGCAGAGGCAGGCAGATCTCTGTGAGTTCGAGGCCAGCCTGGGCTACCAAGTGAGTTCCAGGGAAGGCGCAAAGCTGCACAGAGAAACCCTGTCTCGAGAAACCAAAAAAAAAAAAAAAAAAATATTTTCCAAATCAATATTTTGGAATACTTTTCATTTTTATTTAGTTATTATTATCCCAAATACATGTGTATAATGTGTCTGAGTGAGTCAGTTCTCTTCTTCTACTGGTGGTTCTGAGACTTGAACTCATGTCATCCTGCCTGAACATCAAACACTTTTACCCATGGAGCCATCTGGAAAGTCCATGTTTGGGGACTTTTGTGTGCTTTATTATTATACAATTTCACTAACACTCAGCTGAATCTCTTCTCAACATGTACACCTAGTCTTTATCGTGTAGAAATCATTTCATTGATAAGCAATTTTAAAAATCATCCTGGCAATTATTTCACAAAATAAGCCTGCCAAAAAAGTTCATTATCTCATCAAAATGCAGTTTTCTTCTGTCCCACCATGCCTATGATACTTGTAAATGCCTAGTATAGTATAGAGGTAATTAAAATTACCTTAATAACATATCCTAGAAAATTAGTTAAAAACTGCTGTATTGCGTGGGTAATTGTCCTTGAAAGGTGCATGATGGAATGAGAGCTTAGGGGAACAGGAGGTTCAAGGTGCATGAGGAGCAGAGTGGGAGAGCAGGGAATGAGATACCATGATGGGTGAAGGCACCATGGGTATAGAGAGGGGCAGGGTGTTGGGAGGTCCCCAGGAATCCACAAACATGACTCCACCATGGACTACTGACAGTGGTCAAGAGGGTGTTTGAGCTGACCTACTCTGGTGATCGGATGGCTGAATGCCCTAGCTGACATTATAGAACCCTCATCCAGTAACTGATGGAAGCAGATGCAGAATGAAGGGATGACTCTGTGGTTAAAAGAATTTGCTGCTCTTACAGAGGATCCAAATCTGGTTCCCAGCATTTACACAGTGACTAAAAATTTTCTATAATTCCAGTTCCAGAGGATCTGAAGCCCTCTTCTGGCCTTCACAGACACTGTACCCATTGCTGCACATACATATATACAAACACTCACACAAATAAAATAAAAATAAATAAACCTTAAAAGAAACTGAAGGAAGTCAAAACCACCATGATTAACATGGATGAGGATCGGACAGAAAAGAGTTAGAGAATTCTGGAGACTGATTATTCATCTAGCTGTGCACAAAGCAGTTACTACATGTAAGAAAAGCCCCAAGAATGGGATAAGAACCACACAGTAGTGTTAGATGGGACAAGCTCCAGGACACTCAATTCTAGGAATGCATAGAAACAAAATATTGGCAATAGCCAATGTCCTCTAAGCAGCAATGCCATCCCTGAAACAATGAAGAAGCTCTAAGGAACAAATGAATAATTAAATATGTTCTTAGCATATTTAGTAAAAAAGAAAAAAAAAGGTCAAACACAAAGTTAAAATGAAGACCTTGTCAGACATTTTTAAAAAGTTGAAAGATCCATCACCAAAACTCATTTATTTTGTAATCAGGTAATGTATTGATCTACAGAAAGAAATAAGAAGCATTGAAGATGATCCACATGTGAGCAAATGGTTTTCTTCCTTGCTATTTTAATTGTTCTGCAGAGTACTGATTAGAGTAAAACTAATGGCAGTGTAATAATGACTTTGAAGCACAGATGGGACTAAAATGCTGGATAATGACCACACAGGTCATGGGAGGGGTAGGAATAGAAGTACAGACTAACCAAAAGGCAGAGAGAGAGCATCCAAATTCACAAAGTCAGAAATGAAAAGGGAGACATAACAACAGACAATGAGGAAATCCAGAGAATCATCAGATCCAAATACCTATACTCCAGAAAATTAGAAAATCTAAAAGGAATGGGCAATTTTCTGGATATGAACCACATTCCAGATAAACTATTTAAATATACCTATAACCCCTTAGGAAATACAAATAGTCATTAAAAGTCTCTCAACCAAAAATATCCCAGGACCAGATGGTTTCAGTGCATAATTCTACCAGAATTTCAAAGAAGAGCTAATATCAATACTCTGCAAATTGTTCCACACAGTAGAAACAGAAAATTGTTTTTGTGAGGCTACAATTACCATAATACTCAAAACACAAAGATGCAATAAAGAAAGGGAATTATAGACCAATCTCCCTCACAAACATACATACCAAAATACTCAGTAAAATACTGGCAAACCAAATCCAAGAACACCTCAAAATACTTATCCACCATGATCAAGTAGGCCTCATCCCAGAGATGCAAGGATGATTCAACATAAAAAAAAAAAAATCTGTCCATGTAATACACTATATAAACAAACTGAAAGAAAAAACAGATGATCATCTCATTAGATATTGAAAAATCCTTAGGCAAAATCCAACACCCCTTCATGATTAAGATCTTGGAAAGATCAGGAATATAGGTAACATACCTAAACATAATAAAGGCAATTTACAGCAAGCTGACAGCCAACATCAAATTAAATGGAGAGAAACTCAAAGCAATACCACTAAAATCATGAACAAGACAAGGCTGTCCACTCTCCCTATATCTATTCAATATAGTACTCAAAGTTCTAGCTATAGCAATAAGACAACAAAAGGAGATCAAGGGGAGACAAACTGGAAAGGAAGAAGTCAAACTTTTGCTATTTGCAGACAATATGAGAGTATATATAAGTTACCTCAAAAATTCTACCAGAGAAGTCCTTCAGCTGATAAACACCTTCAGTAATATGGCAGGATACCAGATTAACTAAAAAAAAAAAAATAGTAGCTTTCCTATATACAAATGATAAATTGTCTGAGAAAGAAATCAGAGAAACATCACCTTTTACAACAGCCACAAATAATATAAAAATACCTTGGGATAAGTCTAACTAAGCGAGTGAAAGACCTGTATGACAAGAACTTTAAGTCTCTGAAGAAAGAAATTGAGGAAGATATCAGAAAATGGAAAGATCTCCAATGTTCATGGATAGGTAGAATTAACATAGTAAAAATGGCAATCTTACCAAAAGCAATCTACAGATTCAATGCAATCCCCATCAAAATCCCAACACAGTTCATAGACCTAGAAAGAACAATACTCAACTTCATATGGAAAAACAAAAAACACAGGATACCTAAAGCAGTCCTGTACAATAAAGAAACTTCTGGAAGCATCACCATTCCTGCCCTCAAGCTCTACTATAGAGCTATAGTAATAAAAACAACTTGGTATTAGCATAAAAACCAACTTGTAGACCAATGGAATTGAAATGAAGACCCTAAAGTTAATCCACACACCTATGAACACCTGGTTTTTGACAAAGCCAAAACTGTACAATAGGAAAAAGAAAGCATCTTCAACAAATGGTGCTGGCATAACTGGATGTCAATATGTAGAAGATTGCAAATAGATCCATATCTGTTACCATGCACAAAACTCAAGCCCAAGTGGATCAAAGACATCAATATAAATGAACCTGATAGAAGAGAAAGTAGGAACTATCCTTGAATATATTGGCACAGGAATCTAATTCCTAAATATAACACCAGTAGCACAGACACAATTAATAAATAGGACCTCCTCAAACAGAAGCTTCTGTAAGGCAAAGGTCATAGTAAGTAGGACAAAACAATAACCTACAGAATGGGAAAAGAACTTCACCAACACCACATCTGACAGAGGGATGATCTCCAAAAATATATAAAGAACTCAAGAAACTAGACATCAAAATACCAAACAATCCAATTTTAAAATGTGCTACAGAGCTAAATAGGGAATTCTCAACAGAAGAATCTTAAATTGCTGAAAGACATGTAAGGAATTGTTCAGCACCCTTAATCATCAGGGAAATGTATATCAAAATGACTTTGAGATACCATTTTACACCTTTCAGAACAGCTAAGATCAAAAACACTGAAGACAGCTTATGCTGGAGAGGATGTGGAGCAAGGGGAACACTCCTCCACTGTTGGTGGGTGTGCAAACTTGTACAGCCACTTTGGAAATCAGTATGGTAGTTTCTCAGAATATTTGGAATCAATCTTCCTCAAGACCTAATGATATCAAATTGGGCATATACCCAAGGAATGCTCAATCATACCACAAGGACACTTGCTCAACTATGTTCATAGCAGCATTATTCATAATAGCCAGAACCTGGAAACAACCTAGATGCCCCTCAACTGAAGAATGGATAAAGAAAATGAGGTACATATACACAAGGGAGTACTACTCTGCAGTAAAAAAAAAAAAAAAAAAAAAAAGACATCATGAATTTTGTAGGCAAATGGATGGAACTAGAAAATATCCTGAGTGAGGTAACACAGACTCAGAAAGACAAACATGGTATGTACTCACTCTTAAGTGGATACTAGATGAAAAGCAAAAGATAACCAGACTACAACCCACAGCTCCAGAGAAGCTAGCTAACAAGGAGGGCCCTAAGAGGGATGCATGGATCACCCTGGAAAGTGGAAATAGAAGAGATGGCATGAGTAAATAGGGGTGAGGGGAGGCAGTAGAGGGGAGGCAATGGGGGATGAGAACAAAAGGGAATGGGATGATTGAGCTGGAATAGTGATGGAGTAGGAGAGCAATGAAAGAGATACCTTGATAGAGGGAGACATCATGGGGATAGGGAGAAACCTGGTGCTAGGGAAATTCCCAAGAATCCACAAGGATGACCCCAGCTTAGACTACTAGCAATAGTGGAGAGGGTTCCTGACCTGGCTTATCCTGGTGATCAGATCAGTGAATACTCTGTCACCAGAGAGCCTTCATCCAGTAACTGATGGAAGCAGATACAGAGATCCACAACTAAACACCAGGCTGAGCTCCAGGAGTTCAGTTGAAGAGAGGGAAGAAGGATTATATGAGCAAGGAGCATCAAGATTATGATGGGGAAACCTACAGAGACAACCAAACCAAGCTGCTACGAACATATGAAATTTAGACAACACCTGTGGAGCCTCCATGGGACTGGATCAGGCCCTCTGCATAAGTGAAACAGTTGTGTAGCTTGATCTGCTTAAGAGGTCCCCAGGCGGTAGGATTGGGATCCATCCCTGTGCATGAGCTGGATTTTTGGAGCCCATGACTTATGGGCTTGGACCTGCCTCAACTTAACGCACCAGGCTCTGCTGACTCCCCATGGGAGGCCTTACCTTTTTAGAGAAGGGAATGGGAGTGGGTTGGTTGTGGGGAAGGCTGGGGTGGCTGGAAGAGGTCAGAGAGGGGGATCTGTGATTGGTATATAAAATGAATTTTAAAAATTCTTTAAAAAGTTAAATTAATGCCTACTATGATCATGAGTTTATTCTAAATGTGCAAAATTGGCTTAATATTTAAAAATCAAATGTAATGATGCTCTATCATCTCAACAACAGACCAAAAAACAAAATATGCATACCTGTATCAATTGACCCAGAAAAGGCTTTGATGAAAATCTAACATCCATTCTTGATGATAAAAGAAAAAGTAAAAGCTCCCAGCAAACTACAGGAACTTCCTAAGTAATAGAACTCTGTAAGCATAATAATGCCATCTATTGGCTCAGCAGTTAAGAGCACTTGCTGCTTTTGCAGAGAAGACAGGGGTTGGGTTCCCAGCACCTACATCAGGCAACACCTGTCAATAAGTAAAGATGGAATGAAAAAGAACAAAAAGAAAGGAACACAGAGGTGTAGGAAGGAAAAAAAAATATGTTCCTTACTGTGGTGGCAAAGATGAACTTATAGTATATAGTTGTCAAATTTGATCATGTTTTATAGCTTAAATGTGTGCAATTTATTGTACATCTGTATACCTGAATAAAGCTATTTCGTTTTTTTAGTGTATGGATACTTTAAAACTATTTCTCGGGTTGAGGATTTAGCTCAGTGGTAGAGCACTTGCCTAGCAAGCGCAAGGCTCTGGGCTCGATCCTCAGCTCAAAAAAAACAAAAAACAAAAAAAAAAACTATTTCTCATTTGATTTCTCATTCTAAAGCTTTCTTATTTGATAATCTTTCAGAAAAGAACTCATAATGGAAAGACCACTCTAGATTTACCAAGAGCAAGAATAAACTAAATAAATACATAGTAGCAAACCAGAATTCACATTTCAATATCATAAAATAAATAAGACCTTAGGTCTACTTAGCAGGTAACAATTAGGTACATCTGAGTACATAATTGTACTGATGACCATTCATATACCTCCACTGTACAGGATCCAATACGTGGCATGTCTTTAAAAGCTTCTGGTGTGAGTAATCAGAGGCCAAAAAAAGTAGTCAGAAGAAAGAGATTTAAACATGGAGTCTGGCTTGGGAGACATGCATGTGGAGGCCAGAGGACAACATCAGGTGTCCCTCCTCAAAGACCACTCACCTTTCTCTTGAGGGTTTCTCCACGACCTGGGCCTCACCAAGAAAGTAAGAGTGCCTGGCCAGTGTCTCTCTGTCTCTACCTCCTTAGAGCTAGAAACAGATGTGGCCCAGCATACCCAGCTTTCTGTTTTATTCCCATCAGTTCTGATGGTTAAACTATGGTCCTTGGGCTTACAAGCTAGCCCAACACTCATGAATCAGAAAACATGGGTTTGCCAGAATTTTGGCTGGCTGTTTGATCTGTGGCTTCTAATTTTATGACCCTAAAAAGTGAAAGATTCTGTGAGGTTCAGTTTGTCACATTATCACGAAAAAGATTTTAAAAATGACTTTCTAGGCATATTTTCTGAAACCATATAGCTAACATGAGTAACATTGTATTTACATGATACTCTGACAGAAAGGGTAACAGGAAGAAAGCTGTGGGATCCAGTGACCCTGGCATCAGTCACGCTGAGAAATAAGTCATAGATGGTGTCGTATAACTTTCATTTGAACCATTAAACTGTCTGATGGGTTTTTCCCCATTTGAAAATAATTAAAGGTCCATTAATTTCATTGTCTGAGTTACTTTCTCAGACATTCGTTTCCTTGGTAATTTTCTCATTAGAGAAGCACAGCTTTCACCAAGGGCACAAGTCATGTCAGCACATACAAAGGTTCCTGCAAATAGCATTTGGTGGTTAATCCTACGCCAAATATCTGAGGTGGAGCAAAGATGGGTCACTAAAGGACTCAACTTTCAGGAAAAGAAAGACTGAAAAGATGCATCTTTTACTTAGCAGCCTTACCTAGTCACTGCTGTGACAAGATGGCATGGAAGAGCAGATGCTATTCTGTTACGGATGGAGACATTTAAGAAAATGAAAACTACAGTCACCAGAAACTATGGTTTATGCTCAATTTTATTGTTTATGTCCTTAAGACTTTCACGTAAGCTTGTGATATAGTTTTATTTTAAAGAGGAAAAAGAGAAACATATTAAACATAAAGTATTTGAATATGCATTAAACATAGTCTAGCTCTTACCTTGCACCACCATAGTTTCATGGTTTCTGACTGAGAGCTATAGGACTAAGCAGAAATACGATGAGTTAAATTTTGACTAAGCTCTGCTAGCTTGTGAGAACCACTTCCTCTAACTGTGAGAAATCAAACACCTGCAACACCCTGACTTAAGGAATAAATACCAAAGCTACCCAATTCAAGTTCATATTACAGATCTTGTTTGCTAAAGAATGTTTTAACTATTACCTTCAATGTTTGGTCCTGCAATCATGCTAACTGCAGTGGAAATTTCCACTGGTGGGAATGGGACTTGAAGGCCACCCTCTACATTTTGGGGGGAGTCGCTTGGACTACCCTGACCAACCAACCATTCTAAAGGAGAGCTTCTCATGTCTGGTACAGGAGGTTGTGTTAATCTATGGTTTTTGTGGGGAGTATTGTCTGCCCAAGTGGCTTAACTTTGTGTGTGTGTGTGTGTGTGTGTGTGTGTGTGTGTGTGTGTGTGTGTGTGTTGTGTGCTGTGTCTGTGTGTGATGTGTAATTTTAGGCAAATACAAAATAATATGATTCCTTGAGTCTTTATCAAGCAAGATCATGGGGAGCCCAGCCTGAAGGAGTCTATCTACATCATAGCCCCTGCATCTCTATGGCTCAGAGAACATTATAGAAAGGAGGGCAAAAGACTGTAAGAGCCAGTACCAAGAAATATGCTGTGAAACAGTCTTTCCTAGAAAAGACAGAACAAACATAACTGGAAGTACAGTAATATCAGTGGACATGTTAGCATGGAGGGGTGAACACTTCAAGGGATCTCACCCCCAGAAAACGAACTACAGGCAACTAATGACCTCTGTAGGATGACCCAGAGATGAGCACCTTTATTGGTTGTCCAAAACAGAGTACTCATCCCTGAAACCACATATATACAATATATACAAATACATACAACATATATATGTATATATACATGCAAGTAACAATAATGAAGCTAAGGAAGCTACTAACTTGAAAATGGGGGACATTAAGAGGTTCAAGGAAGGGTAGCTGGGAGAGGTTAGAAAGAGGAAAGGAAGAAAGGAAAGTGATGTATTTCTATTTCTTTTGAAGCATGAAGATAAAAATTAAAATTTATCTGTTTTTATTTTAAACAAATGTGTGTATTAATTTTAGTAAATATTGGCAAAACTGCTACTTAGCAGAACAGCAAATAAAAGTAGTAAATGACAAAAACTCCAATCATCATCCAAATGGGCCAACACAGAAGTGAGTTCATTTGTGCCCCAATTATTTTTTCATCACTAAGTTAAAGTATGCAGCAAACTATGGGCTTATGACTGAAATGGGTCTTCAGAGCAAAGTGGGCAAGCACCATTGTTCTGATGCTGAAGGGTTCTCCTAAAATGCCTCAGAGAGATGCAGAAAGCTGTGATCACTAGGAAAGCTAATTAGCCTCTCTCAACATCAATGTCTTCATCAGTAGAAAGCTATAATAATAATAGTATTTGTCTCATCATGTGGTCAAAATTCCTTCACCAGTATAAATGAAACAGTTGAAAATGTTGTAAATTGTAAATAATCTTATGTTCTATCTATTATAATAAACAGCTTAGTAGTGTAAACTTAGCCATTTAAGATCTTAGAATGGAAACAATGATATCTTTAGCCACCTTGGTGTTTTTGTTGTTGTTGTTGTTGCTCTGTGCACATTCTGGTCCCATTGAGTGGAAATATAGACCTTACCCAAGCTCATTTCCTTCTTTTGTTTTCCTGTATCTATCAATATGATGGTATGGAATGGAAAAGACTGAAATAAAAAGAGTGAAGTAAAATAAAGTTCATGGTCATCCTCCATATGCAAAGTGCTAGCCCATTAAAAAATAACTTTAAAAAAAAAGCTTTTTAGACTAGACTTTTGCTTTACTTTAGAAATAGTCTATACTCATCACATAAACTAGCAGGTAAACAAGCAGAAGTTTGAATTTGAGCTTATAGATCATTGCAATTAAAAGGTCTTTTGTTCATTTGCATGTGGGCCATAGTCAGAGATGGGCTGGAGATAACTAATGCAATTTGTGAGAGATGATTGTGTATATATCTGTTCCACTTTCTGGTTCAGTGGTGATCACTTAAAATTAGGCAGCTTATTGTTTGTTTAAAAGAAGTATCTATAATCTCCAAGCATCTAACCAACCAAGTGTCTTCCATATTCCTATTTCTTCTTTTTGGTTTCCATTCTATCTCTATTCCATTCCATTTCCACTTTCTCACTCATATGTTAAATATCTATACCCATACCCATTCATCTGTGTATTTATTTGCCTACTTGTCATACTTACATCCAACAGCCCAAATCTACATCCATCTACATCAGTATTAACATCTACCCTTAACTTAGTACCTGGAAACCATTCCATGAATGTTGGCAAATGCTAAAATTATATTCTTGTTTTTTAGTTATTGTTTCTTCTTTCTTTACATTGCTTTTGTTTTTTCTAGAGATGTAGTAGCTGAGCATCCCCCCCCACACACACACACACTACTGGTAATGACCTTAAAACTGGGAGAATGAAACAGAAAGAAAGAGGGATGTGGGTACAAACTTCATAGAGGATAGTAAAAATTAAATGGCACTTTTCTTAGAAAGGAACTTAAGGTTTATTTGTCAGTCTCTATACAAGTCTGGAAATCTAATTTTAGCATTCATCACTATCCCTTGAAGAAACATTTAAATTCAAGTCCATAATATCATCATGTGCACTTCAGGGGTCATTGGTGGCCTCATAAACTCGTTTGGTCAAGGATTAACTGAGTTTCATGTTTTTTCCCATCATTAACTCACTTAAGGTCACTATTGTCTATTTTACTGTATTGGAATATTATATTGCTCCTGCAAAATCTGAACCTCGGGAAAACCTATGAAACTTACTCAGGAAAATTTGTGCAGACACTTTCCACAGGGCTTTGACTCCCAGGGACTAGGGTAGTATGGGGAAGTTGATTACTTAGGACCATTCTACTCTGAACCACACCAGAATTTCTGATTGTTGCTGACACCTCCACTTTCTTTTGGACTAGAGCAGAATCCTTTCCACAGAATTCAACTAAACGAGATGCTGCATTCCCGTGTCCTTTTGTCCTGCCTTGGGATAAACTTTAGTTATATAAAAATATTTGCTTTTATGACATCATGCACTTTCTGTTTTCTAAGATATTTAACAATTAAAACTGTGATTTAAAACTTAAGATTGTGCATCTTCAAAGAGTTTCCCCTCATTTTATGCTTCACTTTTTTTTTTTTTTTTTTAACGTGAGACGGTACTTCTGGAGATACAAGCAAACTATTAGAGACAGAAATACTATTAACTCCAGAGAACTGTAAGTGCATACAATAAAATTTTCAGCTTTCAACCAAAGCTGCCTTTACTTATTTTCTCATATAACAAGGGCAGAAATCTCTTAAGATAATTACATAACATACACTTTATAGGTAGTTTTGGAGTCAAGTTAGGAGTTATGAAGCGTTTGTGCTGGAAACACGTAAAATGATTGGGGTTACATCCAGGAATATCTAGTGTAGAATGTGATCTGACACCTGTATCTTTGGGGAGTAGTTAAAGAGACAAGAATAGCTGCAGGAGTTAAACAATGAGCCAAAATAAGAAAAAGGAAAAGAGGGAGGGAGAGAGGAAGGGAAAGAGGAGGAGAGGAAAGAAGAAGGAGAAGAGAAGGGGGAGAGAGATTTGCTTTATATATTCCATATGTCATCTTACCTTTCTCTCTTCGACTTGTGAAATGAGTGAGCACATATATCTCAGGGGATTCATAAAAGCTGAGTCTTTTGACTTTCCATTTTAAAAGTTGGCACTGGAGGATTAAATTAAGGTCTAATCAGGAAGGTGAGCCAGCATAAGATTCATTAAATGCTGTAGCTCAGTAATGTCTTTGAGTAGTTAGGAGATCTTAAATCAAACCTCTCCTCAATATCTACTTTTTCTGGACGCATTCTGCTGCTATCACATTTACATTTTTGTTGCCCCCTTCTAAACTTTCTCAATATTTCACAGCTTCTAACTTCCATAACTTTGTAAGAAGACAATTAATCATTATGAGTGTGAAATCAATATGTTATTGCACTTAGGCCCAAAAAAGACATGTCACACAGAACATTCTAAATGAAAGAACTGGTCCTGAGCCCATACTATTCCAAAAGAAGGATTCACTCAAACATATCTGTTAATCTTTCTCACAAAAACAAATTTTATAAGAGTTGGCTGAGGACAGATAGATAATATAACATGGAAATCCCCTGCATGATCACAGCAATTCTCTAGAGCATGCTTACTGTTAATTTATGACTTTGCACCTTCCACAAGAACTATTGGGAGGAAATTCTTCTAGGCATACTTACTCCTTTGAATGTAAGTTCATAAATCAAACAATGTACCCCTGGAAAAATTATGGGCAATATACATTATTTTAAGTAATTACTAGATTCTCTTTGATTTCAAAGAGGTAAGAGGCAACAATTAATATAGTAAACAGTGTTTAATGTGAAAAAATCCATGGAAGTCTTATCAAAACAATGTAGCAAACCAAAAAAAGAATAAGAAAAGAAAGAAAGAAAGAAAGAAAGAAAGAAAGAAAGAAAGAAAGAAAGAAAGAAAGAAAACACAGAACCCAAATGACTAAACATAAACACGCAATAAAAAGAAATTAGTGCCAGGTGGTGGTGGTGCATGCCTTTAATCCCAGTACTCAGGAGGCAGAGGCAGGCAGTGTAACTGAAACTTTTCTTTGTTCCCACCTGATGCCCCCCTCTCCTGTGGCCCCACAGCCATTCAGACCCAAGTAAACACACAGAGGTTTGTATTAATTAAAATTGCATGGCCTACTGGCTCAGGCTTTTCACTAGCTAGATCTTACATCTTAAATTAACCCATTTCTATAAATCTATACTTTGCCACATGGCTCATGGCTAACCAGTATCTTTATATCTTGCTTCTCATGGCTGCAGCTGGCAGCCTCTTGACTCAGCCTTCCTATTCCCAGAATTCACCTTGTCTGTTTATCCCGCCTGTACTTCCTACCTGGCTACTGGCCAATCAGCATTTTACTAATCAACCAATCAGAGCAACACATTCACAGCATGCAGAACATCCCCCTAGCACAGGCGGATCTCTGCGAGTTCAAGGCCAGCCTGGGCTACAGAGTGAGTTCAAGTTCCAGGAAAGGCTCCAAAGCTACACAGAGAAACCCTGCCTCAAAAAAAGAAAGAAAGAAAGAGAAGGAGAGAGAGAGAGAGGGAGGGAGGGAGGGAAGAAGGAAGGAAGGAAGCAAGGAAGCAAGCAAGCAAGCAAGCAAGCAAGGAAGGAAGAAATTAGTTAGCTAGTCAAAAGTCAACTCAGAAAAAGCTAAAGCAGCATGAGGGCTCAGAACAAGAGAATGTCTGGTGAGCATACTTTCAATTAATGTTAGTTTAGTACTTCATACAGTGAGAGAAATGTTTTATATTGAAGGTTAATACATTATAATTGAGTAGGGTGGCACAGTGGTTAAGAGCACCTACTGCTCTTGTAGAGAACCAGAATTTGGTTCCTAGCATTTATGTCAGATAATGTTAGTTCTAGGGTACCCAGACACTCTCTTCTGACCTCTGTCTGCACTTGCCCTCATGTACACATACACACACACTCAAACACACACACATTGCAATGAATGAAATCAAGTATATAAAAATGACTTCCAACCAAAGAAGAATGCTAGACTTTATTTTCTCTTTTGAAAAGAATTTCAAAAAGTGACAAATAAACTTATAGATATTGCTGTTCTCAAATGATCATGGAAGAGCTATGTGTATGGCAACTGAGAAGACTGCTGGCTAAGGTCCACATTAGATGTTTGCAATACACATAGTACATGCATCTGCCATAGTAACTGTAAATAATATTAGTCCTACTCTAAAACTCTTAACAAAGATTTTTCATCTTCAAAAAGTTGCAGAATAACGTTGAAGTCAAGCAGAATGACACAGGAGATAACCCTGTTTGTCTTAAAAAGCTTTGGGGGTAAATAAATGAGTCGTTATTTTGTCATTCATTAGATATTCTTATAAGCCACTTAAAATCCTTTCTGGAACATCATTTATTACTGACTTAATAACATAAACAGATTAATGAAACACACACACACACACACACACACAGAGAGAAAAACAAATCTTTTTATAAAGCATATTGATTGTTAAAAGGGAATACATCTGCTTTGGGAGGCAAAGAATTCTGGCTTTTATTCCCAATGCCTTCACTTAATAAAAATATTTAAACATATTACCTGAAATGTTTGTTTTTATTTGGTTGTTCTATCAGTGCTGGGTATCAAACCTCAAGCATGCTACGCAAGTGTTAGTTCATTGAGATACAACTTCACTACTACATAAAGCTTTTTAGATGTCCATTTCCTCATTTATAAGATAGGAACAGCATTAAGTAAAGTATAAGAGATGACTATAAAGTGGGTTGAAGCTTTATAGAGTCAGGTAGAAGCTCAATTCAAGGGAAACTTCCAGAAATCTAGATAGAACCTGAAGCAAAGCTTGAATTAGTGATAATTGATTGGCAGTTTTCAAGATAGCAAAAGAAATACAGGTCACAAAAGAATGGGAGGTAAATAGGGCATGTATGGCTCAGAGGTCTCTGATTTATAAATGATTCAGTCTTTCCCTTTGTTACTTGCAACAGCAGAATACAGATTATAGAGCAACACCAAGGCCCAGAATGGACATACGGGAGAAATAAGGATAGACTTTATCTGCCTCCATCGATCTTGGAATACATATAAGCAATTGCTTAGAGAGAGAAACTCTCTAGTAGTTTATCTGCCAATATTTTCCTCCAGTCCTGGAGCCCTCAACCATGATCATATAAATAACTCCAATAAATTTATTCTTTCATCAACCTGGACTTACACAAAATCTTTGGTATGCTGATGTCCTCTCTATTTTGAGTGAATATTGATAAATATTAATAGGATTACAAAATAAAGTAACTCAGAAATCAGACTTTTCTTTAGCATATGTTTTAAATGCTGTGTGAAATTAAACTCCCTCTCTCAAACCGTGCATACTATTGCTGTTAGCTTTTTAAGAAGATGAAGAGAACAAATGCCTTCAAACATGAGGAATGCTTCCAAACATGAGGAGTGTCTTCAGATATAAGGAATACCTTCAAACATGTGGAATGCCTTCAAACAT